>NC_034188.2:9665445-9821279 GCF_002021735.2 Oncorhynchus kisutch | reverse complement strand
ACCTCTACTACCTAGCTATACTCTACTACCTAGCTATACCTCTACTACCTAGCTATACTACCTTAATATACCTCTACTACCTAAGCTATACCTCTACTACCTAGCTATACCTCTACTACCCTAACCTATACCTCTACTACCAAACTATACCTCTACTACCTAACTATACCTCTACTACCTAACTATACCTCTACTACCTAACTATACCTCTACTACCTAACTACTCTACTACCTAACCTATACCTCTACCTACCTAGCTATACCTCTACTACCTAACTATACCTCTACTACCTAACTATACCTCTACTACCTAGCTATAACTCTACTACCTAACTATACCTCTACTACCTAACTATACCTCTACTACCTAACTCTACTACCCTAACTATACCTCTATACCTCTACTACCTAACTATACCTCTACTACCTAACTATACCTCTACTACCTAACTATACCTCTACTACCTAACTATACCTCTACTTCATTAACTATACTAACCTAACTATACCTCTACTACCTAACTATACCTCTACTACCTAACTACCTCTACTACCTAACTATACCTCTACTACCTAACTATACCTCTACTACCTAACTATACCTCTACTACCTAGCTATACTTCTACTAACCTACTATACTACCTAACTATACCTCTTACTACCTAGCTATACCTCTACCTACCTAGCTATACCTCTACTACCTAGCTATACCTCTACTACCTACTATACCTCTACTACCTAGCTATACCTCTACTACCTAGCTATACCTCTACTACCTAGCTATACTCTACCTAACTATACCTCTACTACCTAGCTATACCTCTACTACCTAGCTATACCTCTACTACCTAACTATACCTCTACTACCAAACTATACCTCTACTACCTAACTATACCTCTACTACCTAACTATACTACCTAACTATACCTCTACTACCTAACTATACCTCTACTACCTAACTATACCTCTACTACCTACTATACCTCTACTACCTAACTATACCTCTACTACCTAACTATACCTCTACTACCTAACTATAACTCTACTACCTAACTATACCTCTACTACCTAACTATACCTCTACTACCTAACTATACTACACCTAACTATACCTCTACTACCTAACTATACCTCTACTACCTAACTATACCTCTACTACCTAACTATACCTCTACTACCTAACTTATACCTCTAAATTCATAACTATTACTACCTAACTATACCTCTACTACCTAACTATACCTCTACTACCTAACTAACCTCTACTACCTAACTATACCTCTACTACCTAACTATACCTCTACTACCTAACTATACCTCTACTACCTAACTATACTACCCTAACTATACCTCTACTACCTAGCTATACCTCTACTACCTAACTATACCTCTACTACCATACTATACCTCTACTACCTAGCTATACTACCTAACTATACCTCTACTACCTAGCTATACCTCTACCTATCTAGCTATACCTCTACTACCTACTATACCTCTACTACCTAGCTATACCTCTACTACCTAGCTATACCTCTACTACCCTAGCTATACTACCTAACTATACCTCTACTACCTAACTATACCTCTACTACCTAGCTATACCTCTACCTACCTAGCTATACTCTATACTACCTACGCTATAACTACCTAACTATACCTCTACTACCTAACTATACCTCTACCTACCTAGCTATACCTCTACTACCTAACTATACCTCTACTACCTAGCTATACCTCTACTACCTAACTATACTTCTACTACCTAACTATACCTAACCTATACCTCTACAACCTAACTATACTCCTACTACCTAACTATACTACCTAACTATACCTCTACTACCTAACTATACCTCTACTACCTAACTATACCTCTACTACTAACTATACTACCTAACTATACCTCTACTACCTAACTATACCTCTACCTACCTAGCTATACCTCTACTACCTAACCTAATACCTCTACTACCTAGCTATACCTCTACTACCTAACTATACCTCTACTACCTAGCTATACCTCTACTACCTAGCTATACCTCTACTACCAAACTATACCTCTACTACCTAACTATACCTCTACTACCTAACTATACCTCTACTACCTAACTATACCTCTACTACCTAACTATACCTCTACTACCTAACTATACTACCTAACTATACGTCTACTACCTACTATACCTCTACTACCTAACTATACCTCTACTACCTAGCTATACCTCTACTACCTAACTATACCTCTACTACCTAACTATACCTCTACTACCTAGCTATAACTCTACTACCTAACTATACCTCTACTACCTAACTATACCTCTACTACCTAACTATACCTCTACTACCCTAACTATACCTCTACTACCTAACTATACCTACTACTACCTAACTATACCTCTACTACCTAACTATAACTACTAACTATACCTCTACTACCTAACTATACCCTCTACTACCTAACTATACCTCTACTACCTAGCTATACCTCTACTACCTAACTATACCTCTACTACCTAACTATACTCTACTACCTAACTATACTACCTAACTATACCTCTACTACCTAACTATACCTCTACTACCTAACTATACCTCTACTACCTAACTATACTCTACTACCTAACTATACCTCTACTACCTACTATACCTCTACTACCTAACTATACCTCTACTACCTAACTATACCTCTACTACCTAACTATACCTCTACTACCTACTATACCTCTACTACCTAACTATACCTCTACTACCTAACTATACCTCTACTACCTAACTATACCTCTACTACCTAACTATACCTCTACTACCTAACTATACCTCTACTACCTAACTATCTACTACCTAACTATACCTCTACTACCTAACTATACCTCTACTACTAACTATACCTCTACTACCTAGCTATACCTCTACTACCTAACTATACCTCTACTACCTAACTATACCTCTACTACCTAGCTATACCTCTACTACCTAACTATACCTCTACTACCTAACTATACCTCTACTACCTAAACTCTACTACCTAACTATACCTCTACTACCTAACTATACCTCTACTACCTAACTATACCTCTACTACCTAACTATACCTCTACTGCTAACTATACCTCTACTACCTAACTATACCTCTACTACCTAACTATACCTCTACTACCTAACTATACCTCTACTACCTAACTATACCTCTACTACCTAACTCTACTACCTAACTATACCTCTACTACCTAACTATACCTCTACTACCTAACTATACCTCTACTACCTAACTATACTACCTAACTATACTACCTAACTATACCTCTACTACCTAACTATACTACCTAACTATACTACCTAACTATACCTCTACTACCTAACTATACTACCTAACTATACTACCTAACTATACTACCTAACTATACCTCTACTACCTACTATACCTCTACTACCTAACTATACCTCTACTACCTAATACCTCTACTACCTAACTATACCTCTACTACCTAACTATACCTCTACTACCTAACTATACCTCTACTACCTAACTATACTCTACTACCTAACTATACCTCTACTACCTAACTATACCTCTACTACCTAGCTTATCTACCTAACTATACCTCTACTACCTAACTATACCTCTACCTATCTAGCTATACCTCTACTACCTAGCTATACCTCTACTACCTAGCTATACCTCTACTACCTAGCTATACTACCTAACTATACCTCTACTACCTAACTATACCTCTACTACTAGCTATACCTCTACTACCTAGCTATACCTCTACTACCTAAGCTATACTACCTAACTATACCTCTACTACCTAGCTATACCTCTACTACCTAACTATACCTCTACTACCTAGCTATACTCTACTACCTAACTATACCTCTACTACCTAGCTATACCTCTACTACCTAGCTATACTACCTAACTATACCTCTACTACCTAACTATACCTCTACTACCTAACTATACCTCTACTATAGCTATACCTCTAACCTAACTATACCTCTACTACCTAACTATACTACTAAACTATACCTCTACTACCTAACTATACCTCTACTACCTAACTATACCTCTACTACCTAACTATACTACCTAACTATACCTCTACTACCTAACTATACCTCTACTACCTAACTATACCTCTACTACCTAACTATACCTCTACTACCTAACTATACCTCTACTACCTAACTATACCTCTACTACCTAACTATACCTCTACTACCTAGCTATACCTCTACTACCTAACTATACCTCTACTACCTAACTATACCTCTACTACCTAGCTATACCTCTACTACCTAACTATACTCTACTACCTAACTATACCTCTACTACCTAACTATACCTCTACTACCTAACTATACCTCTACTACCAACTATACCTCTACTACCTAACTATACCTCTACTACCTAACTATACTACCTAACTATACCTCTACTACCTAACTATACCTCTACTACCTAACTATACCTCTACTACCTAGCTATACCTCTACTACCTAACTATACCTCTACTACCTAACTATACCTCTACTACCTAGCTATAACTCTACTACCTACTATACCTCTACTACCTAACTATACCTCTACTACCTAACTCTACTACCTAACTATACCTCTACTACCTAACTATACCTCTACTACCTAACTATACCTCTACTACCTAACTATACCTCTACTACATAACTATACCTCTACTGCATAACTATATACCTAACTATACCTCTACTACCTAACTATACCTCTACTACCTAACTATACCTCTACTACCTAACTATACCTCTACTACCTAACTATACCTCTACTACCTAACTATACCTCTACTACCTAGCTATACCTCTACTACCTAGCTATACTACCTAACTATACCTCTACTACCTAGCTATACCTCTACCTACCTAGCTATACCTCTACTACCTAGCTATACCTCTACTACCTAGCTATACTCTACTACCTAACTACTATAAAACCTCTACTACCTAACTATACTACCTAACTATACCTCTACTACCTAACTATACCTCTACTACCTAACTATACCTCTACTACCTAACTATACTCTACTACCTAACTATACCTCTACTACCTAACTATACCTCTACTACCTAACTATACTACCTAACTATACCTCTACTACCTAACTATACCTCTACTACCTAACTATACCTCTACTACCTAACTATACCTCTACTACCTAACTATACCTCTACTACCTAACTACTACTACCTAACTATACCTCTACTACCTAACTATACCTCTACTACCTAACTATACCTCTACTACCTAACTATACCTCTACTACCTAACTATACCTCTACTACCTAACTATACCTCTACTACCTAACTATACTACCTAACTATACCTCTACTACCTAACTATACCTCTACTACCTAGCTATACCTCTACTACCTAACTATACCTCTACTACCTAACTATACCTCTACTACCTAGCTATACTCTACTACCTAACTATACCTCTACTACCTAACTATACCTCTACTACCTAACTCTACTACCTAACTATACCTCTACTACCTAACTATACCTCTACTACCTAACTATACCTCTACTACCTAACTATACCTCTACTACATACTATACCTCTAATACATAACTATACTACCTAACTATACCTCTACTACCTAACTATACCTCTACTACCTAACTAAACCTCTACTACCTAACTATACCTCTACTACCTAACTATACCTCTACTACCTAACTATACCTCTACTACCTAGCTATACCTCTACTACCTACTATACTACCTAACTATACCTCTACTACCTAGCTATACCTCTACTACCTAACTATACCTCTACTACCTAACTATACCTCTACTACCTAACTATACCTCTACTACCTAACTATACCTCTACTACCTAACTATACCTCTACTACCTAACTATACCTCTACTACCTAGCTATACCTCTACTACCTAGCTATACTACCTAACTATACCTCTACTACCTAACTATACCTCTACCTACCTAGCTATACCTCTACTACCTAACTATACCTCTACTACCTAGCTATACCTCTACTACCTAACTATACCTCTACTACCTAGCTATACTACCTAACTATACCTCTACTACCTAACTATACCTCTACTACCTAACTATACCTCTACTACCTAACTATACCTCTACTACCTAGCTATACCTCTACTACCTAGCTATACCTCTACTACCTAACTATACCTCTACTACCTAACTATACCTCTACTACCTAGCTATACCTCTACTACCTAGCTATACCTCTACTACCTAACTATACCTCTACTACCTAACTATACCTCTACTACCTAACTATACCTCTACTACCTACTATACCTCTACTACCTAACTATACCTCTACTACCTAACTATACTACCTAACTATACCTCTACTACCTAACTATACCTCTACTACCTAACTATACCTCTACTACCTACTATACCTCTACTACCTAACTATACCTCTACTACCTAACTATACCTCTACTACCTAACTATACCTCTACTACCTAACTCTACTACCTAACTATACCTCTACTACCTAACTATACCTCTACTACCTAACTATACCTCTACTACCTAACTATACCTCTACTACATAACTATACCTCTATGCATAACTATACTACCTAACTATACCTCTACTACCTAACTATACCTCTACTACCTAACTAACCTCTACTACCTAACTATACCTCTACTACCTAACTATACGTCTACTACCTAACTATACCTCTACTACCTAGCTATACCTCTACTACCTAGCTATACTACCTAACTATACCTCTACTACCTAACTATACCTCTACTACCTAGCTATACCTCTACTACCTAGCTATACCTCTACTACCTAGCTATACCTCTACTACCTAGCTATACCTCTACTACCTAGCTATACTACCTAACTATACCTCTACTACCTAGCTATACCTCTACTACCTAACTATACCTCTACTACCTAACTATACCTCTACTACCAAACTATACCTCTACTACCTAACTATACCTCTACTACCTAACTATACTACCTAACTATACCTCTACTACCTAACTATACCTCTACTACCTAACTATACCTCTACTACCTAACTATACCTCTACTACCTAACTATACCTCTACTACCTAACTATACCTCTACTACCTAGCTATAACTCTACTACCTAACTATACCTCTACTACCTAACTATACCTCTACTACCTAACTCTACTACCTAACTATACCTCTACTACCTAACTATACCTCTACTACCTAACTATACCTCTACTACCTAACTATACCTCTACTGCATAACTATACCTCTAATGCATAACTATACTACCTAACTATACCTCTACTACCTAACTATACCTCTACTACCTAACTAAACCTCTACTACCTAACTATACCTCTACTACCTAACTATACGTCTACTACCTAACTATACCTCTACTACCTAGCTATACCTCTACTACCTAGCTATACTACCTAACTATACCTCTACTACCTAGCTATACCTCTACTATCTAGCTATACCTCTACTACCTAGCTATACCTCTACTACCTAGCTATACCTCTACTACCTAGCTATACCTCTACTACCTAGCTATACTACCTAACTATACCTCTACTACCTAGCTATACCTCTACTACCTAGCTATACCTCTACTACCTAGCTATACCTCTACTACCTAGCTATACTACCTAACTATACCTCTACTACCTAGCTATACCTCTACTACCTAGCTATACCTCTACTACCTAGCTATACCTCTACTACCTAGCTATACCTCTACAACCTAACTATACTTCTACTACCTAACTATACCTAACTATACCTCTACTACCTAACTATACTTCCACTACCTAACTATACTACCTAACTATACCTCTACTACCTAACTATACCTCTACTACCTAACTATACCTCTACTACCTAACTATACTACCTAACTATACCTCTACTACCTAACTATACCTCTACTACCTAGCTATACCTCTACTACCTAGCTATACCTCTACTACCTAGCTATACCTCTACTACCTAACTATACCTCTACTACCTAGCTATACCTCTACTACCTAGCTATACCTCTACTACCAAACTATACTCTACTACCTAACTATACCTCTACTACCTAACTATACCTCTACTACCAAACTATACCTCTACTACCTAACTATACCTCTACTACCTAACTATACCTCTACTACCTAACTATACCTCTACTACCTAACTATACCTCTACTACCTAACTATACTACCTAACTATACCTCTACTACCTAACTATACCTCTACTACCTAACTATACCTCTACTACCTACTATACCTCTACTACCTAACTATACCTCAACTACCAAACTATACCTCTACTACCTAACTATACTTCTACTACCTAACTCTACTACCTAACTATACCTCTACTACCTAACTATACCTCTACTGCCTAACTATACCTCTACTACCTAACTATACCTCTACTACCTAACTATACCTCTACTGCATAACTATACTACCTAACTATACCTCTACTACCTAACTATACCTCTACTACCTAACTAACCTCTACTACCTAACTATACCTCTACTACCTAACTATACCTCTACTACCTAACTATACCTCTACTACCTAGCTATACCTCTACTACCTAGCTATACTACCTAACTATACCTCTACTACCTAGCTATACCTCTACTACCTAGCTATACCTCTACTACCTAGCTATACCTCTACTACCTAGCTATACCTCTACTACCTAGCTATACCTCTACTACCTAGCTATACTACCTAACTATACCTCTACTACCTAGCTATACCTCTACTACCTAGCTATACCTCTACTACCTAACTATACCTCAACTACCAAACTATACCTCTACTACCTAACTATACCTCTACTACCTAACTATACTACCTAACTATACCTCTACTACCTAACTATACCTCTACTACCTAACTATACCTCTACTACCTAGCTATACCTCTACTACCTAACTATACCTCTACTACCTAACTATACCTCTACTACCTAGCTATAACTCTACTACCTAACTATACCTCTACTACCTAACTATACCTCTACTACCTAACTCTACTACCTAACTATACCTCTACTACCTAACTATACCTCTACTACCTAACTATACCTCTACTACCTAACTATACCTCTACTACCTAACTATACCTCTAATGCTAACTATACTACCTAACTATACCTCTACTACCTAACTATACCTCTACTACCTAACTATACCTCTACTACCTAACTATACCTCTACTACCTAACTATACCTCTACTACCTAACTATACCTCTACTACATAGCTATACCTCTACTACCTAGCTATACTACCTAACTATACCTCTACTACCTAGCTATACCTCTACCTATCTAGCTATACCTCTACTACCTAGCTATACCTCTACTACCTACTATACCTCTACTACCTAGCTATACCTCTACTACCTAGCTATACTACCTAACTATACCTCTACTACCTAGCTATACCTCTACTACCTAGCTATACCTCTACTACCTAACTATACCTCTACTACCTAGCTATACTACCTAACTATACCTCTACTACCTAGCTATACCTCTACTACCTACCTAGCTATACCTCTACTACCTACTATACCTCTACTACCTAGCTATACCTCTACTACCTAACTATACTTCTACTACCTAACTATACCTAACTATACCTCTACTACCTAACTATACTTCTACTACCTAACTATACTACCTAACTATACCTCTACTACCTAACTATACCTCTACTACCTAACTATACCTCTACTACCTAACTATACTACCTAACTATATGTCTACTACCTAACTATACCTCTACTACCTAGCTATACCTCTACTACCTAGCTATACCTCTACTACCTAGCTATACCTCTACTACCTAACTATACCTCTACTACCTAACTATACCTCTACTACCTAACTATACCTCTACTACCTAACTATACCTCTACTACCTAACTATACTACCTAACTATACCTCTACTACCTAACTATACCTCTACTACCTAACTATACCTCTACTACCTACTATACCTCTACTACCTAACTATACCTCTACTACCTAACTATACCTCTACTACCTAACTATACTCTACTACCTAACTCTACTACCTAACTATACCTCTACTACCTAACTATACCTCTACTACCTAACTATACCTCTACTACCTAACTATACCTCTACTACCTAACTATACCTCTAACTACACCTAACTATACTACCTAACTATACCTCTACTACCTAACTATACCTCTACTACCTAACTATACCTCTACTACCTAACTATACCTCTACTACCTAACTATACGTCTACTACCTAACTATACCTCTACTACCTAGCTATACCTCTACTACCTAGCTATACTACCTAACTATACCTCTACTACCTAGCTATACCTCTACTACCTAGCTATACCTCTACTACCTAGCTATACCTCTACTACCTAGCTATACTACCTAACTATACCTCTACTACCTAGCTATACCTCTACTACCTAGCTATACCTCTACTACCTAACTATACCTCAACTACCAAACTATACCTCTACTACCTAACTATACCTCTACTACCTAACTATACTACCTAACTATACCTCTACTACCTAACTATACGTCTACTACCTAACTATACCTCTACCTACCTAGCTATACCTCTACTACCTAACTATACCTCTACTACCTAACTATACCTCTACTACCTAGCTATAACTCTACTACCTAACTATACCTCTACTACCTAACTATACCTCTACTACCTAACTCTACTACCTAACTATACCTCTACTACCTAACTATACCTCTACTACCTAACTATACCTCTACTACCTAACTATACCTCTACTGCATAACTATACCTCTAATGCATAACTATACTACCTAACTATACCTCTACTACCTAACTATACCTCTACTACCTAACTAAACCTCTACTACCTAACTATACCTCTACTACCTAACTATACGTCTACTACCTAACTATACCTCTACTACATAGCTATACCTCTACTACCTAGCTATACTACCTAACTATACCTCTACTACCTAGCTATACCTCTACCTACCTAGCTATACCTCTACTACCTAGCTATACCTCTACTACCTAGCTATACCTCTACTACCTAGCTATACCTCTACTACCTAGCTATACTACCTAACTATACCTCTACTACCTAGCTATACCTCTACTACCTAGCTATACCTCTACCTACCTAGCTATACCTCTACTACCTAGCTATACTACCTAACTATACCTCTACTACCTAGCTATACCTCTACCTACCTAGCTATACCTCTACTACCTAGCTATACCTCTACTACCTAGCTATACCTCTACTACCTAACTATACTTCTACTACCTAACTATACCTAACTATACGTCTACAACCTAACTATACTTCCACTACCTAACTATACTACCTAACTATACCTCTACTACCTAACTATACCTCTACTACCTAACTATACGTCTACTACCTAACTATACTACCTAACTATATGTCTACTACCTAACTATACCTCTACCTACCTAGCTATACCTCTACTACCTAGCTATACCTCTACTACCTAGCTATACCTCTACTACCTAACTATACCTCTACTACCTAGCTATACCTCTACTACCTAGCTATACCTCTACTACCAAACTATACCTCTACTACCTAACTATACCTCTACTACCTAACTATACCTCTACTACCAAACTATACCTCTACTACCTAACTATACCTCTACTACCTAACTATACTACCTAACTATACGTCTACTACCTAACTATACGTCTACTACCTAACTATACCTCTACCTACCTAGCTATACCTCTACTACCTAACTATACCTCTACTACCTAACTATACCTCTACTACCTAGCTATAACTCTACTACCTAACTATACCTCTACTACCTAACTATACCTCTACTACCTAACTCTACTACCTAACTATACCTCTACTACCTAACTATACCTCTACTGCCTAACTATACCTCTACTACCTAACTATACCTCTACTGCATAACTATACCTCTAATGCATAACTATACTACCTAACTATACCTCTACTACCTAACTATACCTCTACTACCTAACTAAACCTCTACTACCTAACTATACCTCTACTACATAACTATACCTCTACTACATAACTATACCTCTACTACCTAACTATACCTCTACTACCTAACTATACCTCTACTACCTAACTATACCTCTACTACCTAACTATACCTCTACTACCTAACTATACCTCTACTGCCTAACTATACCTCTACTACCTAACTATACCTCTACTGCATAACTATACCTCTAATGCATAACTATACTACCTAACTATACCTCTACTACCTAACTATACCTCTACTACCTAACTAAACCTCTACTACCTAACTATACCTCTACTACCTAACTATACGTCTACTACCTAACTATACCTCTACTACATAGCTATACCTCTACTACCTAGCTATACTACCTAACTATACCTCTACTACCTAGCTATACCTCTACCTATCTAGCTATACCTCTACTACCTAGCTATACCTCTACTACCTAGCTATACCTCTACTACCTAGCTATACCTCTACTACCTAGCTATACTACCTAACTATACCTCTACTACCTAGCTATACCTCTACTACCTAGCTATACCTCTACTACCTAACTATACCTCTACTACCAAACTATACCTCTACTACCTAACTATACGTCTACTACCTAACTATACTACCTAACTATACCTCTACTACCTAACTATACCTCTACTACCTAACTATACCTCTACCTACCTAGCTATACCTCTACTACCTAACTATACCTCTACTACCTAACTATACCTCTACTACCTAGCTATAACTCTACTACCTAACTATACCTCTACTACCTAACTATACCTCTACTACCTAACTCTACTACCTAACTATACCTCTACTACCTAACTATACCTCTACTGCCTAACTATACCTCTACTACCTAACTATACCTCTACTGCATAACTATACCTCTAATGCATAACTATACTACCTAACTATACCTCTACTACCTAACTATACCTCTACTACCTAACTAAACCTCTACTACCTAACTATACGTCTACTACCTAACTATACGTCTACTACCTAACTATACCTCTACTACATAGCTATACCTCTACTACCTAGCTATACTACCTAACTATACCTCTACTACCTAGCTATACCTCTACCTATCTAGCTATACCTCTACTACCTAGCTATACCTCTACTACCTAGCTATACCTCTACTACCTAGCTATACTACCTAACTATACCTCTACTACCTAGCTATACCTCTACTACCTAGCTATACCTCTACCTACCTAGCTATACCTCTACTACCTAGCTATACTACCTAACTATACCTCTACTACCTAGCTATACCTCTACCTACCTAGCTATACCTCTACTACCTAGCTATACCTCTACTACCTAGCTATACCTCTACTACCTAACTATACCTCTACTACCTAACTATACCTAACTATACCTCTACAACCTAACTATACTTCCACTACCTAACTATACTACCTAACTATACCTCTACTACCTAACTATACCTCTACTACCTAACTATACGTCTACTACCTAACTATACTACCTAACTATATGTCTACTACCTAACTATACCTCTACTACCTAGCTATACCTCTACTACCTAGCTATACCTCTACTACCTAGCTATACCTCTACTACCTAACTATACCTCTACTACCTAGCTATACCTCTACTACCTAGCTATACCTCTACTACCAACTATACCTCTACTACCTAACTATACCTCTACTACCTAACTATACCTCAACTACCAAACTATACCTCTACTACCTAACTATACGTCTACTACCTAACTATACTACCTAACTATACGTCTACTACCTAACTATACGTCTACTACCTAACTATACCTCTACCTACCTAGCTATACCTCTACTACCTAACTATACCTCTACTACCTAACTATACCTCTACTACCTAGCTATAACTCTACTACCTAACTATACCTCTACTACCTAACTATACCTCTACTACCTAACTCTACTACCTAACTATACCTCTACTACCTAACTATACCTCTACTGCCTAACTATACCTCTACTACCTAACTATACCTCTACTGCATAACTATACCTCTAATGCATAACTATACTACCTAACTATACCTCTACTACCTAACTATACCTCTACTACCTAACTAAACCTCTACTACCTAACTATACCTCTACTGCATAACTATACCTCTACTGCATAACTATACCTCTACTACCTAACTATACCTCTACTACCTAACTATACCTCTACTACCTAACTATACCTCTACTACCTAACTATACCTCTACTACCTAAATATACTACCTAACTATACCTCTACTACCTAACTATACCTCTACTGCATAATTATACCTCTATTACCTAACTATACTACCTAACTATACTACCTAACTATACCTCTACTACCTAACTATACTACCTAACTGTACTACCTAACTATACCTCTACTACCTAACTATACTACCTAACTATACTACCTAACTATACCTCTACTACCTAACTATACTACCTAACTATACCTCTACTACCTAACTATACCTCTACTACCTAACTATACCTCTACTACCTAGCTATACCTCTACTACCTAGCTATACCTCTACTACCTAACTATACCTCTACTACCTAACTATACCTCTACTACCTAACTATACCTCTACTACCTAACTATACGTCTACTACCTAACTATACCTCTACTACATAGCTATACCTCTACTACCTAGCTATACTACCTAACTATACCTCTACTACCTAGCTATACCTCTACTACCTAGCTATACCTCTACTACCTAGCTATACCTCTACTACCTAGCTATACTACCTAACTATACCTCTACTACCTAGCTATACCTCTACTACCTAGCTATACCTCTACCTACCTAGCTATACCTCTACTACCTAGCTATACTACCTAACTATACCTCTACTACCTAGCTATACCTCTACTACCTAGCTATACCTCTACTACCTAGCTATACCTCTACTACCTAGCTATACCTCTACTACCTAACTATACTTCTACTAACTAACTTTACCTAACTATACGTCTACAACCTAACTATACTTCCACTACCTAACTATACTACCTAACTATACCTATACTACCTAACTATACCTCTACTACCTAACTATACCTCTACTACCTAACTATACCTCTACTACCTAACTATACTACCTAACTATACCTCTACTGCATAACTATACCTCTATTACCTAACTATACTACCTAACTATACTACCTAACTATAACTCTACTACCTAACTGTACTACCTAACTATACCTCTACTACCTAACTATACTACCTAACTATACTACCTAACTATACCTCTACTACCTAACTATACTACCTAACTATACTCCGACTACCTAACTATACGTCTACTACCTAACTATACTTCCACTACCTAACTATACTACCTAACTATACTCTACTACCTAACTATACCTCTACTACCTAACTATACGTCTACTACCTAACTATACTACCTAACTATATGTCTACTACCTAACTATACCTCTACCTACCTAGTATACCTCTACTACCTAGCTATACCTCTACTACCTAGCTATACCTCTACTACCTAACTATACCTCTACTACCTAACTATACCTCTACTGCCTAACTATACCTCTACTACCTAACTATACCTCTACTGCATAACTATACCTCTAATGCATAACTATACTACCTAACTATACCTCTACTACCTAACTATACCTCTACTACCTAACTAAAACCTCTACTACCTAACTATACCTCTACTACCTAACTATACGTCTACTACCTAACTATACCTCTACTACATAGCTGTACCTCTACTACCTAGCTATACTACCTAACTATACCTCTACTACCTAGCTATACCTCTACCTATCTAGCTATACCTCTACTACCTAGCTATACCTCTACTACCTAGCTATACCTCTACTACCTAGCTATACTACCTAACTATACCTCTACTACCTAGCTATACCTCTACTACCTAGCTATACCTCTACCTACCTAGCTATACCTCTACTACCTAGCTATACTACCTAACTATACCTCTACTACCTAGCTATACCTCTACCTACCTAGCTATACCTCTACTACCTAGCTATACCTCTACTACCTAGCTATACCTCTACTACCTAACTATACTTCTACTACCTAACTATACCTAACTATACGTCTACAACCTAACTATACTTCCACTACCTAACTATACTACCTAACTATACCTCTACTACCTAACTATACCTCTACTACCTAACTATACGTCTACTACCTAACTATACTACCTAACTATATGTCTACTACCTAACTATACCTCTACCTACCTAGCTATACCTCTACTACCTAGCTATACCTCTACTACCTAGCTATACCCTCTACTACCTAACTATACCTCTACTACCTAGCTATACCTCTACTACCTAGCTATACCTCTACTACCAAACTATACGTCTACTACCTAACTATACCTCTACTACCTAACTATACCTCAACTACCAAACTATACCTCTACTACCTAACTATACGTCTACTACCTAACTATACTACCTAACTATACGTCTACTACCTAACTATACGTCTACTACCTAACTATACCTCTACCTACCTAGCTATACCTCTACTACCTAACTATACCTTTACTACCTAACTATACCTCTACTACCTAGCTATAACTCTACTACCTAACTATACCTCTACTACCTAACTATACCTCTACTACCTAACTCTACTACCTAACTATACCTCTACTACCTAACTATACCTCTACTGCCTAACTATACCTCTACTACCTAACTATACCTCTACTGCATAACTATACCTCTAATGCATAACTATACTACCTAACTATACCTCTACTACCTAACTATACCTCTACTACCTAACTAAACCTCTACTACCTAACTATACCTCTACTGCATAACTATACCTCTACTGCATAACTATACCTCTACTACCTAACTATACCTCTACTACCTAACTATACCTCTACTACCTAACTATACCTCTACTACCTAACTATACTCTACTACCTAAATATACTACCTAACTATACCTCTACTACCTAACTATACCTCTACTGCATAATTATACCTCTATTACCTAACTATACTACCTAACTATACTACCTAACTATACCTCTACTACCTAACTATACTACCTAACTGTACTACCTAACTATACCTCTACTACCTAACTATACTACCTAACTATACTACCTAACTATACCTCTACTACCTAACTATACTACCTAACTATACCTCTACTACCTAACTATACCTCTACTACCTAACTATACCTCTACTACCTAGCTATACCTCTACTACCTAGCTATACCTCTACTACCTAACTATACCTCTACTACCTAACTATACCTCTACTACCTAACTATACCTCTACTACCTAACTATACGTCTACTACCTAACTATACCTCTACTACATAGCTATACCTCTACTACCTAGCTATACTACCTAACTATACCTCTACTACCTAGCTATACCTCTATACCTAGCTATACCTCTACTACCTAGCTATACCTCTACTACCTAGCTATACTACCTAACTATACCTCTACTACTTAGCTATACCTCTACTACCTAGCTATACCTCTACCTACCTAGCTATACCTCTACTACCTAGCTATACTACCTAACTATACCTCTACTACCTAGCTATACCTCTACCTACCTAGCTATACCTCTACTACCTAGCTATACCTCTACTACCTAGCTATACCTCTACTACCTAACTATACTTCTACTAACTAACTTTACCTAACTATACGTCTACAACCTAACTATACTTCCACTACCTAACTATACTACCTAACTATACCTATACTACCTAACTATACCTCTACTACCTAACTATACCTCTACTACCTAACTATACCTCTACTACCTAACTATACTACCTAACTATACCTCTACTGCATAATTATACCTCTATTACCTAACTATACTACCTAACTATACTACCTAACTATAACTCTACTACCTAACTGTACTACCTAACTATACCTCTACTACCTACTATACTACCTAACTATACTACCTAACTATACCTCTACTACCTAACTATACTACCTAACTATACGTCTACTACCTAACTATACGTCTACTACCTAACTATACTTCCACTACCTAACTATACTACCTAACTATACCTCTACTACCTAACTATACCTCTACTACCTAAACTATACGTCTACTACCTAACTATACTACCTAACTATATGTCTACTACCTAACTATACCTCTACCTACCTAGCTATACCTCTACTACCTAGCTATACCTCTACTACCTAGCTATACCTCTACTACCTAACTATACCTCTACTACCTAGCTATACCTCTACTACCTAGCTATACCTCTACTACCAAACTATACGTCTACTACCTAACTATACCTCTACTACCTAACTATACCTCAACTACCAAACTATACCTCTACTACCTAACTATACGTCTACTACCTAACTATACTACCTAACTATACGTCTACTACCTAACTATACGTCTACTACCTAACTATACCTCTACCTACCTAGCTATACCTCTACTACCTAACTATACCTTTACTACCTAACTATACCTCTACTACCTAGCTATAACTCTACTACCTAACTATACCTCTACTACCTAACTATACCTCTACTACCTAACTCTACTACCTAACTATACCTCTACTACCTAACTATACCTCTACTGCCTAACTATACCTCTACTACCTAACTATACCTCTACTGCATAACTATACCTCTAATGCATAACTATACTACCTAACTATACCTCTACTACCTAACTATACCTCTACTACCTAACTAAACCTCTACTACCTAACTATACCTCTACTGCATAACTATACCTCTACTGCATAACTATACCTCTACTACCTAACTATACCTCTACTACCTAACTATACCTCTACTACCTAACTATACCTCTACTACCTAACTATACCTCTACTACCTAAATATACCTCTACTACCTAACTAAACCTCTACTACCTAACTATACCTCTACTGCATAACTATACCTCTAATGCATAACTATACTACCTAACTATACCTCTACTACCTAACTATACCTCTACTACCTAACTAAACCTCTACTACCTAACTATACGTCTACTACCTAACTATACGTCTACTACCTAACTATACCTCTACTACATAGCTATACCTCTACTACCTAGCTATACTACCTAACTATACCTCTACTACCTAGCTATACCTCTACCTATCTAGCTATACCTCTACTACCTAGCTATACCTCTACTACCTAGCTATACCTCTACTACCTAGCTATACCTCTACTACCTAGCTATACTACCTAACTATACCTCTACTACCTAGCTATACCTCTACTACCTAGCTATACCTCTACTACCTAACTATACCTCAACTACCAAACTATACCTCTACTACCTAACTATACGTCTACTACCTAACTATACTACCTAACTATACGTCTACTACCTAACTATACGTCTACTACCTAACTATACCTCTACCTACCTAGCTATACCTCTACTACCTAACTATACCTCTACTACCTAACTATACCTCTACTACCTAGCTATAACTCTACTACCTAACTATACCTCTACTACCTAACTATACCTCTACTACCTAACTCTACTACCTAACTATACCTCTACTACCTAACTATACCTCTACTGCCTAACTATACCTCTACTACCTAACTATACCTCTACTGCATAACTATACCTCTAATGCATAACTATACTACCTAACTATACCTCTACTACCTAACTATACCTCTACTACCTAACTAAACCTCTACTACCTAACTATACCTCTACTACCTAACTATACGTCTACTACCTAACTATACCTCTACTACATAGCTGTACCTCTACTACCTAGCTATACTACCTAACTATACCTCTACTACCTAGCTATACCTCTACCTATCTAGCTATACCTCTACTACCTAGCTATACCTCTACTACCTAGCTATACCTCTACTACCTAGCTATACTACCTAACTATACCTCTACTACCTAGCTATACCTCTACTACCTAGCTATACCTCTACCTACCTAGCTATACCTCTACTACCTAGCTATACTACCTAACTATACCTCTACTACCTAGCTATACCTCTACCTACCTAGCTATACCTCTACTACCTAGCTATACCTCTACTACCTAGCTATACCTCTACTACCTAACTATACTTCTACTACCTAACTATACCTAACTATACGTCTACAACCTAACTATACTTCCACTACCTAACTATACTACCTAACTATACCTCTACTACCTAACTATACCTCTACTACCTAACTATACGTCTACTACCTAACTATACTACCTAACTATATGTCTACTACCTAACTATACCTCTACCTACCTAGCTATACCTCTACTACCTAGCTATACCTCTACTACCTAGCTATACCTCTACTACCCTAACTATACCTCTACTACCTAGCTATACCTCTACTACCTAGCTATACCTCTACTACCAAACTATACGTCTACTACCTAACTATACCTCTACTACCTAACTATACCTCAACTACCAAACTATACCTCTACTACCTAACTATACGTCTACTACCTAACTATACTACCTAACTATACGTCTACTACCTAACTATACGTCTACTACCTAACTATACCTCTACCTACCTAGCTATACCTCTACTACCTAACTATACCTTTACTACCTAACTATACCTCTACTACCTAGCTATAACTCTACTACCTAACTATACCTCTACTACCTAACTATACCTCTACTACCTAACTCTACTACCTAACTATACCTCTACTACCTAACTATACCTCTACTGCCTAACTATACCTCTACTACCTAACTATACCTCTACTGCATAACTATACCTCTAATGCATAACTATACTACCTAACTATACCTCTACTACCTAACTATACCTCTACTACCTAACTAAACCTCTACTACCTAACTATACCTCTACTGCATAACTATACCTCTACTGCATAACTATACCTCTACTACCTAACTATACCTCTACTACCTAACTATACCTCTACTACCTAACTATACCTCTACTACCTAACTATACCTCTACTACCTAAATATACTACCTAACTATACCTCTACTACCTAACTATACCTCTACTGCATAATTATACCTCTATTACCTAACTATACTACCTAACTATACTACCTAACTATACCTCTACTACCTAACTATACTACCTAACTGTACTACCTAACTATACCTCTACTACCTAACTATACTACCTAACTATACTACCTAACTATACCTCTACTACCTAACTATACTACCTAACTATACCTCTACTACCTAACTATACCTCTACTACCTAGCTATACCTCTACTACCTAGCTATACCTCTACTACCTAACTATACCTCTACTACCTAACTATACCTCTACTACCTAACTATACCTCTACTACCTAACTATACGTCTACTACCTAACTATACCTCTACTACATAGCTATACCTCTACTACCTAGCTATACTACCTAACTATACCTCTACTACCTAGCTATACCTCTACTACCTAGCTATACCTCTACTACCTAGCTATAACTCTACTACCTAGCTATACTACCTAACTATACCTCTACTACTTAGCTATACCTCTACTACCTAGCTATACCTCTACCTACCTAGCTATACCTCTACTACCTAGCTATACTACCTAACTATACCTCTACTACCTAGCTATACCTCTACCTACCTAGCTATACCTCTACTACCTAGCTATACCTCTACTACCTAGCTATACCTCTACTACCTAACTATACTTCTACTAACTAACTTTACCTAACTATACGTCTACAACCTAACTATACTTCCACTACCTAACTATACTACCTAACTATACCTATACTACCTAACTATACCTCTACTACCTAACTATACCTCTACTACCTAACTATACCTCTACTACCTAACTATACTACCTAACTATACCTCTACTGCATAATTATACCTCTATTACCTAACTATACTACCTAACTATACTACCTAACTATAACTCTACTACCTAACTGTACTACCTAACTATACCTCTACTACCTAACTATACTACCTAACTATACTACCTAACTATACCTCTACTACCTAACTATACTACCTAACTATACGTCTACTACCTAACTATACGTCTACTACCTAACTATACCTCTACCTACCTAGCTATACCTCTACTACCTAACTATACCTTTACTACCTAACTATACCTCTACTACCTAGCTATAACTCTACTACCTAACTATACCTCTACTACCTAACTATACCTCTACTACCTAACTCTACTACCTAACTATACCTCTACTACCTAACTATACCTCTACTGCCTAACTATACCTCTACTACCTAACTATACCTCTACTGCATAACTATACCTCTAATGCATAACTATACTACCTAACTATACCTCTACTACCTAACTATACCTCTACTACCTAACTAAACCTCTACTACCTAACTATACCTCTACTGCATAACTATACCTCTACTGCATAACTATACCTCTACTACCTAACTATACCTCTACTACCTAACTATACCTCTACTACCTAACTATACCTCTACTACCTAACTATACCTCTACTACCTAACTATACTACCTAACTATACCTCTACTACCTAACTATACCTCTACTGCATAATTATACCTCTATTACCCTAACTATACTACCTAACTATACTACCTAACTATACCTCTACTACCTAACTATACTACCTAACTGTACTACCTAACTATACCTCTACTACCTAACTATACTACCTAACTATACTACCTAACTATACCTCTACTACCTAACTATACTACCTAACTATACCTCTACTACCTAACTATACCTCTACTACCTAGCTATACCTCTACTACCTAGCTATACCTCTACTACCTAGCTATACTACCTAACTATACCTCTACTACCTAGCTATACCTCTACTACCTAGCTATACCTCTACCTACCTAGCTATACCTCTACTACCTAGCTATACTACCTAACTATACCTCTACTACCTAGCTATACCTCTACTACCTACGCTATACCTCTACTACCTAGCTATACCTCTACTACCTAGCTATACCTCTACTACCTAACTATACTTCTACTACCTAACTATACCTAACTATACGTCTACAACCTAACTATACTTCCACTACCTAACTATACTACCTAACTATACCTCTACTACCTAACTATACCTCTACTACCTAACTATACGTCTACTACCTAACTATACTACCTAACTATATGTCTACTACCTAACTATACCTCTACCTACCTAGCTATACCTCTACTACCTAGCTATACCTCTACTACCTAGCTATACCTCTACTACCTAGCTATACCTCTACTACCTAGCTATACCTCTACTACCAAACTATACCTCTACTACCTAACTATACCTCTACTACCTAGCTATACCTCTACTACCTAGCTATACCTCTACTACCAAACTATACGTCTACTACCTAACTATACCTCTACTACCTAACTATACCTCAACTACCAAACTATACCTCTACTACCTAACTATACGTCTACTACCTAACTATACTATCTAACTATACGTCTACTACCTAACTATACGTCTACTACCTAACTATACCTCTACCTACCTAGCTATACCTCTACTACCTAACTATACCTCTACTACCTAACTATACCTCTACTACCTAGCTATAACTCTACTACCTAACTATACCTCTACTACCTAACTATACCTCTACTACCTAACTTTACTACCTAACTATACCTCTACTACCTAACTATACCTCTACTGCCTAACTATACCTCTACTACCTAACTATACCTCTTCTGCATAACTATACCTCTAATGCATAACTATACTACCTAACTATACCTCTACTACCTAACTATACCTCTACTACCTAACTAAACCTCTACTACCTAACTATACCTCTACTGCATAACTATACCTCTACTGCATAACTATACCTCTACTACCTAACTATACCTCTACTACCTAACTATACCTCTACTACCTAACTATACCTCTACTACCTAACTATACCTCTACTACCTAACTATACTACCTAACTATACCTCTACTACCTAACTATACCTCTACTGCATAATTATACCTCTATTACCTAACTATACTACCTAACTATACTACCTAACTATACCTCTACTACCTAACTATACTACCTAACTGTACTACCTAACTATACCTCTACTACCTAACTATACTACCTAACTATACTACCTAACTATACCTCTACTACCTAACTATACTACCTAACTATACCTCTACTACCTAACTATACTACCTAACTATACCTCTACTACCTAACTATACCTCTACTACCTAACTATACCTCTACTACCTAACTATACCTCTACTACCTAACTATACTACCTAACTATACCTCTACTACCTAACTATACCTCTACTGCATAATTATACCTCTATTACCTAACTATACTACCTAACTATACTACCTAACTATACCTCTACTACCTAACTATACTACCTAACTGTACTACCTAACTATACCTCTACTACCTAACTATACTACCTAACTATACTACCTAACTATACCTCTACTACCTAACTATACTACCTAACTATACCTCTACTACCTAACTATACCTCTACTACCTAGCTATACCTCTACTACCTAGCTATACCTCTACTACCTAGCTATACTACCTAACTATACCTCTACTACCTAGCTATACCTCTACTACCTAGCTATACCTCTACCTACCTAGCTATACCTCTACTACCTAGCTATACTACCTAACTATACCTCTACTACCTAGCTATACCTCTACCTACCTAGCTATACCTCTACTACCTAGCTATACCTCTACTACCTAGCTATACCTCTACTACCTAACTATACTTCTACTACCTAACTATACCTAACTATACGTCTACAACCTAACTATACTTCCACTACCTAACTATACTACCTAACTATACCTCTACTACCTAACTATACCTCTACTACCTAACTATACGTCTACTACCTAACTATACTACCTAACTATATGTCTACTACCTAACTATACCTCTACCTACCTAGCTATACCTCTACTACCTAGCTATACCTCTACTACCTAGCTATACCTCTACTACCTAGCTATACCTCTACTACCTAGCTATACCTCTACTACCAAACTATACCTCTACTACCTAACTATACCTCTACTACCTAGCTATACCTCTACTACCTAGCTATACCTCTACTACCAAACTATACGTCTACTACCTAACTATACCTCTACTACCAAACTATACCTCAACTACCAAACTATACCTCTACTACCTAACTATACGTCTACTACCTAACTATACTACCTAACTATACGTCTACTACCTAACTATACGTCTACTACCTAACTATACCTCTACCTACCTAGCTATACCTCTACTACCTAACTATACCTCTACTACCTAACTATACCTCTACTACCTAGCTATAACTCTACTACCTAACTATACCTCTACTACCTAACTATACCTCTACTACCTAACTTTACTACCTAACTATACCTCTACTACCTAACTATACCTCTACTTCCTAACTATACCTCTACTACCTAACTATACCTCTTCTGCATAACTATACCTCTAATGCATAACTATACTACCTAACTATACCTCTACTACCTAACTATACCTCTACTACCTAACTAAACCTCTACTACCTAACTATACCTCTACTGCATAACTATACCTCTACTGCATAACTATACCTCTACTACCTAACTATACCTCTACTACCTAACTATACCTCTACTACCTAACTATACCTCTACTACCTAACTATACCTCTACTACCTAACTATACTACCTAACTATACCTCTACTACCTAACTATACCTCTACTGCATAATTATACCTCTATTACCTAACTATACTACCTAACTATACTACCTAACTATACCTCTACTACCTAACTATACTACCTAACTGTACTACCTAACTATACCTCTACTACCTAACTATACTACCTAACTATACTACCTAACTATACCTCTACTACCTAACTATACTACCTAACTATACCTCTACTACCTAACTATACCTCTACTGCATAACTATACCTCTACTACCAAACTATACCTCTACTACCTAACTATACCTTTACTACCTAACTATACTACCTAACTATACCTCTACTACCTAACTATACCTCTACTACCTAACTATACCTTTACTACCTAACTATACTACCTAACTATACCTCTACTACCTAACTATACTACCTAACTATACCTCTACCACCTAACAATACCTCTACTACCTAACTATACCTCTACTACCAAACTATACCTAACTATACCTCTCCTACCTAACTATACTATCTAACTATACTACCTAACTATACCTCTACTACCTAACTATACCTCTACTACCTAACTATACTACCTAACTATACCTCTACCACCTAACAATACCTCTACTACCTAACTATACCTCTACTACCAAACTATACCTAACTATACCTCTACTACCTAACTATACTATCTAACTATACTACCTAACTATACCTCTACCTGCCTATCTAAACCTTCACCTGCATAGATGTGGGTGGTGTATAATGTAGAAAGAAATATAACTTTTTAACTATTTCTGAAACTTTCTTCTGATTGGCTTTAGAGATGAAACCAGTCTATTGTTTCTCCCACCGTCACACCTGGCGCTGCTCTGGAGGTGAGATTTTCGCCACCTCAGGTGTGGAGAAATTGTCGCTTCTCTTCTGTCACCCCCCCCCCCCCCACCTTTTCCAAAACAACACAAGTGTTCTGTATAACAAACGATGCAAACAAACTGTGAAGTACAACAAGAAGAACTGAAGTTTGGTAGAAAAGAGAGAGTTATTTTAACGTTCATGGAGGTGGGACTGTTTCCTAAAATGGACACCGTACATTTGAAATGTTGTATTTTAAGGAACAGGATACATTCTGTGCAGTCAGGCTTGTGTTTCTTTATTGTCATTCTCTACCTAGACAGGGGAAGAGGCGTGACAAGAAACCCTGTGGCCTCTCTGACACATCTATCTTGGGGAACCTGTCGTAGGGTGGGGAGGTCGACCGGGAGAGCACCCTGGAGCAGACCGGGAGTCTCAGAGTCCGCCTCTCCCCGTTGGCCTCTCCTGAGTCCAACCTGTAGCGGAGATGCCTCAGTCTGGAAAGGAAGGAGGACCTGAAAGAGACCCTTCTCCCCCTCCCTTGGCATTGGGAATGTTGGAATGGGAACATTTGGAATTTACTGGAAGTCTGTGTCCCGATGGTGCTCCCTGCTGTAGATGTCTCCTCCAGAGGACCCTGATGGGAGCTGTGTCCTCGTCCTGGGTCCAGCAGACACTCCCTGGCCTCCTGGCCCTCCTCCAGGTCTCCAGTCTCACAGGTGAGGATGGATGCAGGGAAATAGGATACTGGTCTGATGTTATTGCTGCAATCTGGGTTGGGTAGATGGAAGGGAAAGAGAGAAGGTGGGAAAGAAAGTTTTCCACTTGTCTGTTGTCTGGATGTAATTCTGGTGATCTCTCTGTTTTCTGTCCCCCATCAGAGCTCAATGCTTTAATGCAAAACACACTCCACTACTGTCCCTCCATGTCGCTATCAAATGATATGAAATTATACATTTACGGAAGCAATCAAGCAAATCTATTTTTACAAAAGCATAGAAAGACATCATACCAGCTGTAGTGATGCTGACGCCGTCTGGGCTGTCGGCTGGTACAGATGGTGGTGGAACTGAGTCCAGTACTTCACAATTCTCCTCTCCACAAGATGGATGGTTTGGCTCCCAATGCTTTACCACCGGCTGCACACACAATGGACACACTACTCAACACACCAACCCCCAACACAATGGACACAGTACTCAACACACCAACCCCCAACACAATGGACACAGTACTCAACACACCAACCCCCAACACAATGGACACAGTACTCAACACACTAACCCCCAACACAATGGACACACTACTCAACACACCAACCCCCAACACAATGGAGAGGGCCAGTCACTCACTACTCAACACACCAACCCCCAACACAATGGAGAGGGCCAGTCACTCACTACTCAACACACCAACCCCCAACACAATGGACACAGTACTCAACACACCAACCTCCAACACCATGGAGAGGGCCAGTCACTCACTACTCAACACACCAACCCCCAACACCATGGAGAGGGCCAGTCACTCACTACTCAACACACCAACCCCCAACACAATGGAGAGGGCCAGTCACTCACTACTCAACACACCAACCCCCAACACCATGGAGAGGGCCAGTCACTCACTACTCAACACACCAACCCCCAACACCATGGAGAGGGCCAGTCACTCACTACTCAACACACTAACCCCCAACACCATGGAGAGGGCCAGTCACTCACTACTCAACACACCAACCCCCAACACCATGGAGAGGGCCAGTCACTCACTACTCAACACACCAACCCCCAACACCATGGAGAGGGCCAGTCACTCACTACTCAACACACCAACCCCCAACACAATGGAGAGGGCCAGTCACTCACTACTCAACACACCAACCCCCAACACAATGGAGAGGGCCAGTCACTCACTACTCAACACACCAACCCTCAACACAATGGAGAGGGCCAGTCACTCACTACTCAACACACCAACCCCCAACACCATTATATTCTATTCTAGAACTGCCTTCATGTTCCTGTCATAAAGGACTGACCTGAACAGAAGGTGGTAAGCAGTGTGTGTCACTCTCCCAGCTGATGTGGCTCTTGGTGCAGATGGAGGAGGAGGGTTGGAAGTGGGATTGGGAGTGAGGCTGGGTGAGGGAGTGGGAGGGAAGGTTGGAGGGCTGGGAGAGGCTTGTAGAGTGGGAGAGAATGGTGCAGGGTTTTGAGTGGGAGAGGGAGTAGGTCTGGGTGAAAGGTTGGGAATGGGTCTGGGTGACAGGTTGGGAGTGGGATGGAAGGCAGCTACTCTCTCTGTACAGCCTGAACGACACTTCCACATGTCCACGCTTCTTTAGCTTCTTCCTCGGCTCAGAATTGAGGACATACCACCTGAAGAAAAAAACAACAACACATGTTTCTTGCTCTTCTTTTGTGAGTAGTTCACAGACCACAGCTTTAAATGTATGTTTTAAATGAGCTATAGAGATATAATCTCTACAGCATTACAGTAGGCCACCAGATTGGGTACATCATATACATTACATCCTGTACATTACATGTTATATATTACTGGTCCTCTGTCGTCAGTGCGTAGAGCATGGCTCTTGCAACGCCAGGATAGTGGGTTCGATTACCGGGTCCACCCATATGTTAAAAATGTATTCACGCATGACTGTTAACTGCTTTAGATAAAGATGTATATTTACATTACATCAGTGGAAATCAGTTTTTCTTAACTCACTCTTTGTTTCCGTCCTTCTTCTTGACAACATCCTCCAGCCTGAAGCTCACAGTACCCAGGAACTTATCAGGCAGGGCCAGTAGGGAGCGTCGGTGGTGGATGGTCAGGGTCAGGGCTGTGGCGGTGGCATCCCAGGGGGCCGAGGAGGGCAGGGGGAAGGTGAGCTCACAGTTCCAGTGGGGGGTCAGGGTATCGTGGATGACAGGGGTGGTGATTCTCCTCTGCCCCAGCTGGAGGAGAGCGTAAGGGTTGCTGCCCCCATGAAAGGTCTTAGCTCTGAGGCCAGTGGCCCTCAACACAGTCACAGCCAGGTGGGAGGGGGGACCTTCACTGTACACTGAAGTCACTGCCAGATTGGCCTGTGCTCTACTCCCCTCACTCTCCACCACGGGACCTGATGACATCCTGCAGGGGATGAGGGTTAGAGTAAGGGTCAGGAACTCTACTGTATATACAGTATCTTATAACTCATCATTCCAAATTGTGAATCAATCTGTGTTATTATTATTCTGTCTAGTCTTAGTTCTGTTTTCATTCCTGTGTTTGGCTCCCCCAACAGCCGATGCTGAATGACTCCGGAACTATAATTATCAGTAATTATCAGGAGTTAGTGATGTCATAATGGATGTTCTTAAGAAGGAAGATTCTCCATGGTTCTACCTGAGTTTTAATATTCTGTGTTCATTGAGTAATAGGAATATTAATAGCTTTCTGTTCTCATACACACCATCCCAAGACTGATATATTTTTGATCCATAGATAACAAGCTCCAGGTCTTGTGAGTTCTGGTTAACCAGTTGCCACAACATTGTCTTGAACAACCTCTGAAAACATCACTTCAAAATCACCTGCTGATTGAAATATGATTTCAGAAAAGTAGGTTGTAAACAATAATTAGTCATAGCACTTTCATGTCCATCTGTCTCTTAACTAAATGGTGTAGCCACAAAAAGAAAGTTTAAACCTCACACTGAATCACACGAATACACTAATTAGTTGCTAGTGAAGCTGTTGAAAGAAAAAGGCAATTTGGATATAACAGACAGGATACAGAAGAAAACCTTCCATCCTGTTTCACATTGTTTGGAAACCTACAGTAGATTTGATAATAGTTCACTGGTTGTGTTTATGTGTTAATAAACACCTCAGCTGGCCAGGCACTGCAATATTGCATACCTGATGCCCTTCCCAATCCTCCCGTTCATAAATGTGTCTTTGTCAGTGTGATCTTATAGTAGTAGTAGGCTCTGTATGTGTGACAAAATCCCCCCTCCCCTCCTGTCCCAGTCCTAATCTTGGAGCAGAACCCTGCCAAGCCAGGACACCGGAAGAACACTGGTCTGTTGTGGTTGGATGACGCTCAATGATCAAATCTCAGACCGCCATAGTAAGAAGAAAAAAGCAAAATGAGCGTTTAGGCGCTAGTGTGAATTGCCTTTCGCACCAGACAGCTTTTTGTCTCCCCATTATGGTTCCAGCTAGCGTTCTTAGTGCCGATTCTCTCAGCGCGTTGTGTGGATTGCACATGCTCCCCCTGTCTAATGAGGCAGCATTAGCCAGAGAGAAGCAGTAATTAGACCAAGCGTCAGAGACGAGGAGTCAGGGACAGATGGCATGCAAAGACAAGTCTCTCTCCCCTTTCTCCTCAGACTACTTGTCCCACTCTCAGAGGGGAGACAGACGTGTCACTTGTCATTCTAACCTGCAGTTTGTAATCATCTGTTGATAGTAATGCAAGGGTGTATGATGAGATGGTATGTGAGTACTTACTCGCTTGTCTTGTCTGTATTTGTATATGCTTAGCCTGTTGAAGAAGACTGCAGTATGTGTAAAGTATAGGCCTGCTGTTTGTACATCAGGGTGCAGTCTGGAGATACAGCATTTCTAGCTGTAGCGAGGTGTTGATTGGCGGCGATCAATCATGAATTTCGGGGGGAATACATTTACCAGTAGCTAAACACGTTTCTCTCTCAGGTGTTGATTGATTGATTCCTAATGAACAAAAGTATCAGTCTGTGATTCAGGTTTCTTCACCAGTTCAGTTGAGGGAAGTTGTCATTAATAATACATGCTCTGTGACAGCGCTACTGAACCCTGTTAGAGTCTCTAGTTTTGACTGTACGTAAATGAGCCAACCCGGGATCTGCCTCTGCGTCCCAAATGGCACCCTATTCATAGGGTCCTGGTCAAAAGAAGTGCACTATGTAGGGAATTAGGGTGCAATTTGGGACACAAACCCCCGGAACACTGTCACACTTCAACGTGTGTTTTATTAGTGTATTGTTTATGGTAATTTATAGTTCATGTATTGAAATATTGCAACGTGGTTCTGAGTTCCGCCCCGTAGCACATTCAGTGTAATTAGACTGTTCAGAATTGTGTTGGTGAAAAAAAAAAGAAGTGAGTGGAATGTTGTTGACAGCCAATCAACATCTCACTTCGGGTACAGAACTGTGTAAATAGTATGACAAATGAATGTATGACAAAATATTACAAGCCATGCATGTTGATTGCATCATTATCATATAATTGTGGATTCATGGGAATCACACCAATAACAAAACTACTTGAACTTCCGTAGAAGACATTTATTTTATTCAATAAAACAGTTTGTACTGATGATACAAAGGTCATATCAATGTCTAATGTACAGAGCTGTATATAACTAGAATAAATCTAACCCTAGCTTCATGTCCAAACACCGGCTCAACCCAAACCCCAGACATTACCCTAACACCAACCTTAACCCCAGACATTACCCTAACACCAACCTTAACCCTAGCTTCATGTCCAAACACCGGCTCAACCCAAACCCCAGACATTACCCTAACACCAACCTTAACCCTAGCTTCATGTCCAAACACCGGCTCAACCCAAACCCCAGATATTACCCTAACACCAACCTTAACCCTAGACATTACCCTAGCACCAACCTTAACCCTAGCTTCATGTCCAAACACCGGCTCAACCTCAACCCCAGACATTACCCTAACACCAGCCTTAACCCTAGACATTACCCTAGCACCAACCTTAACCCTAGCTTCATGTCCAAACACCGGCTCAACCCAAACCCCAGACATTACCCTAACACCAACCTTAACCCTAGCTTCATGTCCAAACACCGGCTCAACCCAAACCCCAGATATTACCCTAACACCAACCTTAACCCTAGACATTACCCTAGCACCAACCTTAACCCTAGCTTCATGTCCAAACACCGGCTCAACCTCAACCCCAGACATTACCCTAACACCAACCTTAACCCTAGACATTACCGTAGCACCAACCTTAACCCTAGACAATACCCTAGCACCAACCTTAACCCTAGACAATACCCTAGCACCAACCTTAACCCTAGACAATACCCTAGCACCAACCTTAACCCTAGACATTACCCTAACACCAACCTTAACCCTAGACAATACCCTAGCACCAACCTTAACCCTAGACAATACCCTAACACCAACCTTAACCCTAACACCAACCTTAACCCCAGACATTACCCTAGCACCAACCTTAACCCTAGACATTACCCTTAACCCCAGACAATACCCTAACACCAACCTTAACCCTAGACATTACCCTAACACCAACCTTAACCCTAGACATTACCCTAACACCAACCTTAACCCTAGCTTCATGTCCAAACACCGGCTCAACCCAAACCCCAGACATTACCCTAACACCAACCTTAACCCTAGACAATACCCTAACACCAACCTTAACCCTATACATTTCCCTAGCACCAACCTTAACCCTAGACATTACCCTAACACCAACCTTAACCCTAGACAATAACCTAGCACCAACCTTAACCCTAGACATTACCCTAACACCAACCTTAACCCTAGACAATACCCTAACACCAACCTTAACCCTAGACAATACCCTAACACCAACCTTAACCCTAGACATTACCCTAACACCAACCTTAACCCTAGACAATACCCTAGCACCAACCTTAACCCTAGACATGACCCTAACACCAACCTTAACCCTAGACATGACCCTAACACCAACCTTAACCCTAGACATTACCCTAACACCAACCTTAACCCTAGACATTACCCTAACACCAACCTTAACCCTAGACAATACCCTAGCACCAACCTTAACCCTAGACATTACCCTAATACCAACCTTAACCCTAGACATTACCCTAACACCAACCCAAACCCCAGACATTACCCTAACACCAACCTTAACCCTAGACAATACCCTAGCACCAACCTTAACCCTAACACCAACCTTAACCCTAGACATTACCCTAACACCAACCTTAACACTAGACATTACCCTAACACCAACCTTAACCCTAGACATTACCCTAACACCAACCTTAACCCTAGACATTACCCTAACACCAACCTTAACCCTAGACAATACCCTAACACCAACCTTAACCCTAGACAATACCCTAACACCAACCTTAACCCTAGACATTACCCTAACACCAACCTTAACCCTAGACAATACCCTAACACCAACCTTAACCCTAGACATGACCCCAACACCAACCTTAACCCTAGACAATACCCTAACACCAACCTTAACCCTAGACATTACCCTAACACCAACCTTAACCCTAGACAATACCCTAACACCAACCTTAACCCTAGACAATACCCTAACACCAACCTTAACCCTAGACAATACCCTAACACCAACCTTAACCCTAGACAATACCCTAACACCAACCTTAACCCTAGACATTACCCTAACACCAACCTTAACCCTAGACATTACCCTAACACCAACCTTAACCCTAGACAATACCCTAACACCAACCTTAACCCTAGACAACACCCTAACACCAACCTTAACCCTAGACATTACCCTAACACCAACCTTAACCCTAGACATTACCCTAATACCAACCTTAACCCTAGACATTACCCTAACACCAACCTTAACCCTAGACATTACCCTAATACCAACCGTAACCCTAGACATTACCCTAACACCAACCTTAACCCTAGACATTACCCTAACACCAACCTTAACCCTAGACATTACCCTTAACCCTAGACATGACCCTAACACCAACCTTAATCCTAGACATTATCCTAACACCAACACTAACCCTGAGACTGAGACTGTAATACGTTAGTTGTTTATGTGGAATTCTGATATATACAATTGAAGTTGGAAGTTTACATACACCTTAGCCAAATACATTTAAACATTTCTGACATTTAATCCGAGTAAACATTCGCTGTCTTAAGTCAGTTAGGATCACCACTTTATTTTAAGAATGTGAAATGTCAGAATAATAGTAGAGAGAATGATTAATTTCAGTGCTTATTTCTTTCATCACATTCCCAGTGGGTCAGAAGTTTACATACACTCAATTAGTATTTGGTTCATTGCCTTTAAATTGTTTAACTTGGGTCAAACGTTTCGGGTAGCCTTCCACAAGCTTCCCACAATAAGTTGGGTGAATTTTGGCCCATTCCTCCTGACAGAGCTGGTGTAACTGAGTCAGGTATGTAGGTGTCCTTGCTCACACACTCTATTTCAGTTCTGCCCACAAATGTTCTATGGGATTGAGGGCAGAGCTTTGTGATGGTCACTCCAAATACACTGACATTGTTGTCCTTAAGCAATTTTGCCACAACTTTGGAAGTATGCTTGGGGTCATTGTCCATTTGGAAGACCCATTTGCGATGAAGCTTTAACCTCCTGACTGATATCTTGAGATGTTGCTTCAATATATCAACATAATTTCCCTCCCTCATGTTGTCATCTATTTTGTGAAGTGCACCAGTCCCTCCTGCAGCAAAGCACCCCCACAACATGATGCTGCCACCCCGTGCTTCACGGTTGGGATGGTGTTCTTCGGCTTGCAAGCCTCCCCCTTCTTCCTCCAAACATAACGATGGTCATTATGGCCAAACCGTTCTATTTTTGTTTCATCAGACCAGAGGACATTTCTCCAAAAAGTACGATCTTTGTCCCCATGTGCAGTTGCAACCCGTAGTCTGGCTTTTTATGGCGGTTTTGGAGCAGTGGCTTCTTCCTTGCTGACCAGCCTTTCAGATTATGTTGATATAGGACTTGTTTTACTGTGGATATAGATACTTTTGTACCTGTTTCCTCCAGTATCTTCACAAGGTCCTTTGCTGTTGTTCTGGGATTAATTTGCACTTTTCACACCAAGTACGTTAATCTCTAGGAGACAGAACGAGTCTCCTTCCTGAGCGGTATGACGGCTGCATGGTCCCATGGTTTTTATACTTGTGTACTATTGTTTGTACAGATGAACGTGGTGCCTTCAGGCATTTTGAAATTGCTCCCAAAGATGAACCAGACTTGTGGTGGTCTACATTTTTCTTTCTGAGGTCTTGGCTGATTTCTTTCAATTTTCCCATGATGTCAAGCAAAGATGCACTGTGTTTGAAGGTAGGTCTTGAACTATATCCACAGGTACACATCCAATGAACTAAAATGATGTCAATTAGCCTATCAGAAACTTCTAAAGCCATGACATAATTTTCTGGAATTTTCCAAGCTGTTTAAAGGCACAGTCAATTTAGTGTATGTAATCTTCTGACCCACTGGAATTGTGATACAGTGAATTATAATTATAAACTATCAACAATTGTTGGAAAAATTACTTTGAGTAATTAAGTAGATGTCCTAACCGACTTGCCAAACTATAGTTTGATAACAAGAAATTTGTGGAGTGGTTGAAAAACGAGTTTTAATGACTCCACCCTAAGTGTATGGAAACTTCCCACTTCAACTGTATATAGCTCTTGCACCTGGTCCCCCTAGCTGTCCCCTGTCTCAGGGGTGCACCTGGTCCCCTAGCTGTCCCCTGTCTCAGGGGTGCACCTGGTCCCCCTAGCTGCCCCCTGTCTCAGGGGTGCACCTGGTCCCCCTAGCTGTCCCCTGTCTCAGGGGTGCAGCTGATCCCCCTAGCTGCCCCCTGTCTCAGGGGTGCACCTGGTCCCCCTAGCTGTCCCCTTCTCAGGGGTGCACCTGGTCCCCCTAGCCCTCCCTGTCTCAGGGGTGCACCTGGTCCCCTAGCTGTCCCCTGTCTCAGGGGTGCACCTGGTCCCCCTAGCTGCCCCCTGTCTCAGGGGTGCACCTGGTCCCCCTAGCTGTCCCCTGTCTCAGGGGTGCAGCTGGTCCCCCTAGCTGCCCCCTGTCTCAGGGGTGCACCTGGTCCCCCTAGCTGTCCCCTTCTCAGGGGTGCACCTGGTCCCCCTAGCCCTCCCTGTCTCAGGGGTGCACCTGGTCCCCTAGCTGTCCCCTTCTCAGGGGTGCACCTGGTCCCCTAGCCGTCCCTGTCTCATGGGTGCACCTGGTCCCCCTAGCTGTCCCTGTCTCAGGGTGCTGGATCGAGGGTTGGAGAAGACATCCTAGGGGCCAATCACAGCACACCTCAACCAGAAGACTTTAGGGATTGTCTCTCTCTCTCTCTCACACACACACATACACACACACACACATACACACACACACACGCACTCACACATATTCTTATAGTCTACATATTTTTATAGTCTACATATCCTTATTGCCTTCAACATATTCCTATGGTCTACATATTCTTATATCATTCAACATATTCTTATAGTCTTATATCCTTCAACATATTCTATTAGCCTTCAACGTATTCTTATAGTCTACATATTCTTATAGTCTACATATTCTTATAGTTTACATATTCTTATAGTCTACATATTCTTATGGACTACATTTTCTAATAGCCTTCAACATATATTTATAGTCTACATATATTTATAGTCTACATATACTTATCGACTACATATTCTTATAGCCTACTTATTCTTTTATCCTTCATACAATATAAATTTAGATCATACAAGGGACAAATCATGCCGTAAATTATGGAGATCTTTACATTTTTCAGTTAAGTGTCTGCACCTGCTATCCTTTCAAATTCAAATCCACATGTTTCAGTTGACATTTAGGTTCCTGCAAGGACCCCCACCAACATTTACAGTAAGGGTTGTGATTCACTGTAAGCGTTGGAGGACTCAGTAATAGTCCCGTGTAGCTCAGTTTGTAGAGGATGGTGCTTACAGCGCCAGAGTTGTGGGTTTGATTCCCGCGGGGGACCAGTATGAAAAGAAAACATTATTAAAATGTGTGCAGTCGCTCTGGATAAGAGAGTCGGCTAAATGATGTAGACTATAAGAATATGTAGACTATAAGAATATGTTGAAGGCTATTAGAATATGTTGAAGGATATAAGAATATGTTGAAGGATATAAGAATATGTTGAAAGATATAAGAATATGTTGAAGGCTATTAGAATATGTTGAAGACTATTAGAATATGTTGAAGGATATAAGAATATGTTGAAGGGTATTAGAATATGTTGAAGGCTATTAGAATATGTTGAAGGATATTAGAATATGTTGAAGGATATTAGAATATGTAGACTATAATAATATGTTGAAGGATATTAGAATATGTAGACTATAATAATATGTTGAAGGGTATTAGAATATGTTGAAGGCTATTAGAATATGTTGAAGGATATAAGAATATGTTGAAGGCTATTAGAATATGTTGAAGGCTATTAGAATATGTTGAAGGCTATTAGAATATGTAGACTATAATAATATGTTGAAGGCTATTAGAATATGTTGAAGGATATAAGAATATGTTGAAGGCTATTAGAATATGTTGAAGGCTATTAGAATATGTTGAAGGCTATTAGAATATGTAGACTATAATAATATGAAGGCTAGAAGAATATGTTGAAGGATATAAGAATATGTTGAAGGCTATTAGAATATGTAGACTATAATAATATGAAGGCTAGAAGAATATGTTGAAGGATATAAGAATATGTTGAAGGCTATTAGAATATGTAGACTATAATAATATGTTGAAGGCTATTAGAATATGTTGAAGGCTATTAGAATATGTTGAAGGATATAAGAATATGTTGAAGGATATAAGAATATTTTGAAGGATATAAGAATATGTTGAAGGATATAAGAATATGTTGAAGGATATAAGAATATGTAGACTATAATAATATGAAGGCTAATAGAATATGTTGAAGGATATAAGAATGTGTTGAAGGCTATAAGAATATGAAGGCTAGAATAATATGTTGATTATAAGAGTAGGTTGAAGGCGAGTTGTATTGCGTGCAGATGACTGATCTGCTCGCTTTTTTGTCTGTCTGCAGGTGTACAGACGAGGAGGCATACAAAGGTATGTGAATTGGTATGTTTGTAAGGATCGACGCTGGTAGACGAGAAGCAGGTACAGGGAGTGAACATTTAACACTCGAGCGTCAGAGAGGGCGAGCCGGAGCAGGCGTGAAAATGTTATGCAGATCACATGTACCATCCTCCTCCCTTACCTCTTCAATGAATATCCCATAGGCCTCCACATTCTGGGCGAGGTGTGTATAATTTTCATTCACATTTACCACAAAAAAACAAGGCATGAATACTCTCATGTGCATGTTTTTTAAAACATCTGGATAATTACTATTTTTTTTGTGATTCACAGACTTCACCCTCCCTACACCTCTGATGAATATAACATGACATTTGTTCTATCACCGTGCACTGCAAAATCATTCTGGCTATGGATACGGAGAACATCAACACATTAACATCAACACGTCAGAGGATATACTTGGGCCTCTGCTGGAAGTTGTGGATGTTTTTATTCATCAACATTATTCATATATTGATGTTTTTATTCATCAACATTATTCATATATTGATGTTTTTATTCATCAACATTATTCATATGTTGATGTTTTTATTCATCAACATTATTCATATATTGATGTTTTTATTCATCAACATTATTCATATATTGATGTTTTTATTCATCAACATTATTCATATGTTGATGTTTTTATTCTGCTTTGTCACTAAAATCATAATAAACAGTGACAACTAAAATATTGTGTTATTGTTGTTATAGTTGTTATTGTTGTTTTGTTGTTATTGTTGTTATTGTTGTTTTGTTGTTATTGTTATTGTTGTTATTGTTGCTTTGTTGTTCTTGTTGTTCTTGTTGTTTTGTTGTTATTGTTGTTATTGTTGCTTTGTTGTTCTTGTTGTTTTGTTGTTATTGTTGTTATAGTTGTTATTGTTGTTATTGTTATGGGTATTATTAATAATAATAATGAAAGGGGGAGGTAGTTCAAAAATGAACCCCAAAAGGAATCTTTTCTTTTTAGAAGTGTACACGCTTCAGCACTCGGTGGTCTCGTTCTGTGAGCATGTGTGGCCTACCACTTCGCAGCTGAGCCATTGTTGCTCCTAGACATTTCCACAATAATAGCACTTACAGTTGACCGGGGCAGCTTTAGCAGGGCAGAAATTTGATGAACTGACTTGTTGGAAGGTTGGCATCCTATGATGGTGCCACGTTGAAAGTCACTGACCTCTTCAGTATGGGCCATTCCACTACCAATGTTTGTCTATGGAGATTGCATGGTTGTTTGCTCGATAGTCAGCAAAGGGTGTGGCTGAAATAGCCTAATCCACTCATTTGAAGGTTTGTCCACATACTTTTGGCCATGTTGTGTATGTGTACTTACGACGGTGGTGTGGCGGTACCAATACCAGCGTGTGATCATCAGCTCCTGGGACTGCAGGAGGTGTGTGTGTGTGTGGGGGGGGGGGGGTACCAGTGCCCACTACCCAGAGTGCCATGCGGCAGCAGGGCCTGCCCAGCCCTCTCAGCTTTGGCACCTCAGCTGCCAGCCAGGCCTGCTGATGAAGAGAATATATGTGTGTTTGTGTGATGAAGAGAAGGTGTGTGTGTGTGTGTGTGTGTGTGTGTGATGAAGAGAAGGTGTGGAGTGAGAGTTAGTATCTGATAATGAAGCTACCTTGTTGTCACCACAGATTGTTCGCTCAGGGCCTTCCGTTAAAGGAGTCTGCCTGCTGCAGAGCACCAGCAAGTGCATGCACACACACTCACACACCAGCCTCCACCACGCCCCCCTCCACCACCCCGGGGCTTGGAACCTCCAGCAGGGACAGGAAGGTATTTGTACCATTCTCCCTTCAATCACCACCCAACGCCCAGATCCTGCTGTTCACTGCAAATAATAGTATTTTGCCTGATGACTGATTTGAGATTTTCCATTTCCATGTTTTTTCTTTCTACCTTTCTCCAGTGTTCCGTAGTGTCCCCAGTGTTCCGTAGTGTCCCCAGTTTTCTGTAGTGTCCCCAGTGTTCCATAGTGTTTCCCAGTGTTCCGATGTGTTTCCCAGTGTTCCGGTGTGTTTCCCAGTTTTCCGATGTGTTTCCCAGTGTTCCGGTGTGTTTCCCAGTGTTCCATAGTGTTTCCCAGTGTTCCGTTGTGTTTCCCAGTGTTCTGTAGTGTTCCAAGTGTTCCGTAGTGTATCCAGTGTTCCGATGTGTTTCCCAGTGTTCCGATGTGTTTCCCAGTGTTCCGATGTGTTTCCCAGTGTTCCGATGTGTTTCCCAGTGTTCTATAGTGTTTCCCAGTGTTCTATAGTGTTTCCCAGTGTTCTATAGTGTTTCCCAGTGTTCTATAATGTTTCCCAGTGTTCCAAAGTGTTCCCAGTGCTCTGTAGTGTTCCCAGTGTTCCAATGTGTTTCCCAGTGTTCCGATGTGTTTCCCAGTGTTCTGTAGTGTTCCCAGTGTTCTGTAGTGTTCCCAGTGTTCTGTAGTGTTCCCAGTGTTCCAATGTGTTTCCAGTGTTCCATAATGTTGCAAGTGTTCCGTAGTGTTCCCAGTGTTCCGTAGTGTTGCCAGTGTTTCCCAGTGTTCCGTAGTGTTGCCAGTGTTCCATAGTGTTTCCCAGTGTTCCGTAGTGTTGCCAGTTTTCCGTAGTGTACCCAGTTTTCCGATGTGTTTCCCAGTGTTCCCAGTGTTCCAAGTGTTCCGTAGTGTATCCAGTGTTCCGATGTGTTTCCCAGTGTTCCGATGTGTTTCCCAGTGTTCCGATGTGTTTCCCAGTGTTCCGATGTGTTTCCCAGTGTTCTATAGTGTTTCCCAGTGTTCTATAGTGTTTCCCAGTGTTCTATAGTGTTTCCCAGTGTTCTATAATGTTTCCCAGTGTTCCAAAGTGTTCCCAGTGCTCTGTAGTGTTCCCAGTGTTCCAATGTGTTTCCCAGTGTTCCGATGTGTTTCCCAGTGTTCTGTAGTGTTCCCAGTGTTCTGTAGTGTTCCCAGTGTTCTGTAGTGTTCCCAGTGTTCCAATGTGTTTCCAGTGTTCCATAATGTTGCAAGTGTTCCGTAGTGTTCCCAGTGTTCCGTAGTGTTGCCAGTGTTCCATAGTGTTTCCCAGTGTTCCGTAGTGTTGCCAGTGTTCCATAGTGTTTCCCAGTGTTCCGTAGTGTTGCCAGTTTTCCGTAGTGTACCCAGTTTTCCGATGTGTTTCCCAGTGTTCCGATGTGTTTCCCAGTGTTTCCCAGTGGTCTGTAGTGTTTCCCAGTGTTCTGTAGTGTTCCCAGTGTTCTGTAGTGTTCCAGTGTTCTGTAGTGTTCCAGTGTTCTGTAGTGTTCCCAGTGTTCCGTAGTGTTCTCAGTGTTCCATAGTGTTGCCAGTGTTCCATTGTGTTTCCCAGTGTTCCGATGTGTTTCCCAGTGTTCCGTAGTGTACCCAGTGTTCCGGTGTGTTTCCCACTGTTCCGATGTGTTTCCCAGTGTTCCATAGTGTTTCCCAGTGTTCCGATGTGTTTCCCAGTGTTCTGTAGTGTTCCAGTGTTCTGTAGTGTTCCCAGTGGTCCGTAGTGTTCCCAGTGTTCTGTAATGTTCCAGTGTTCCGTAGTGTTCCCAGTGTTCCGTAGTGTTTCCCAGTGTTCCATAGTGTTTCCCAGTGTTCCGATGTGTTGCCAGTGTTCCATTGTGTTTCCCAGTGTTCCGATGTGTTTCCCAGTGTTCCGTAGTGTCTCCCAGTGTTCTGATGTGTTTCCCAGTGTTCCGATGTGTTTCCCAGTGTTCCGATGTGTTTCCCAGTGTTCCGATGTGTTTCCAGTGTTCCATAGTGTTTCCCAGTGTTCCGATGTGTTTCCCAGTGTTCCGATGTGTTTCCCAGTGTTCCGATGTGTTTCCCAGTGTTCCAATGTGTTTCCAGTGTTCCATAGTGTTTCCCAGTGTTCCGATGTGTTTCCCAGTGTTCCGATGTGTTTCCCAGTGTTCCGATGTGTTTCCCAGTGTTCTGATGTGTTTCCCAGTGTTCCGATGTGTTTCCCAGTGTTCCATAGTGTTTCCCAGTGTTCCATAGTGTTTCCCAGTGTTCCATAGTGTTTCCCAGTGTTCCGGTGTGTTTCCAGTGTTCCGGTGTGTTTCCCAGTGTTCTGTAGTGTTCCCAGTGTTCCGTAGAGTTGCCAGTATTCCGATGTGTTTCCCAGTGTTCCGTAGAGTCCATAGAGTTCCGTAGTGTTGCCAGTTTTCCGTAGTGTCCCCAGAGTTCTGTAGTGTTCCCAGTGTTCCATAGGGATGTGATCCGCCCACTTCCCCTTCACTAATTGCCTTTTTAATGGGGCTGCCTGTTCCTCGTATCACCCATTCACCCGCTCAAGCGCTATTAGTACCCAACATTAGACCACTTCTACCAAATCAAAAGATACCTGACCCTTGGGTCCTGGATCCCAGACGGGACAGATCGCACACTAGACTGCGGGGGAAGAAAAAACAATAACAACTTTGTTTTGAAGTGTCCATCCAACCTACCAGTGAAGCGGATCATTTGAAGAAAACCATATGCACCGGCATCTGCTTTCTCGTGACTTCTAGCAAACTGAACGGCAGAGTATCTACAGAGTCTAGAGAAGCGCTGTGCACTGAGCCACTGTTTTTAAATGGAATAGCCATCTGTCTCTCTTTTCTTCGGCAGCGAGAGCTTTTCTTGGCAAGGCACAAGCCACTCTTCTACGACTTTCTGAAATAAAACAGACAAGTTAAATGGCAACTGCTTGTCCAACTATAGCCCCCAAAATCTGAGAGAAAACAGGCAACATTGGAAGTACAAAATGTGGGACATTGTAAAGTAGACAAAATATTTTTATTTATTTTTATTTCACCTTTATTTAACCAGGTAGGCCAGTTGAGAACAAGTTCTCATTTACAACTGCGACCTGACCAAGATAAAGCAAAGCAAAGAAGTGCGACAAAGACAACAACAACACAGAGTTACACATAAACAAACGTACAGTCAATTACACAATAGAAAAAAATGTACAGTGTGTGCAAATGTATAAGAGTAGGGAGGTAGGTAGTTCTCATTGTAGGCAGATCTCATTGTAGACAGATCTCATTGTAGGCAGATCTCATTGTAGACAGATCTCATTGTAGGCAGATCTCATTGTAGACAGATCTCATTGTAGGCAGATCTCATTGTAGACAGATCTCATTGTAGGCAGATCTCATTGTAGACAGATCTCATTGTAGGCAGATCTCATTGTAGACAGATCTCATTGTAGACAGATCTCATTGTAGACAGATCTCATTGTAGGCAGATCTCATTGTAGACAGAGCTCATTGAAGACAGATCTCATTGTAGACAGATCTCATTGAAGACAGATCTCATTGTAGACAGATCTCATTGTAGACAGATCTCATTGTAGACAGATCTCATTGTAGACAGATCTCATTGTAAAAGGGTCCAGATATGATGCTTATGACACTGCCAGCATATGAAATCAACTGAATATTATCAGACGCACATGGCTTATGCACTGTTCTGTTCACACCACGAAGTTTGTCTGACCATTAGCCCTATTCATGTTAAAAATACTAGGAAAATGGCGGCGTATAGTTTTCGGCATTAGTATGTGGCGGAAGATAGCCTCGGCAGGTAGCCTAGCGCTTAAGAGCGTTGGGTCAGTAACCATAATAAATCATTTGGTGGGGCGCTTGTATTTGCCCTATTTTTACACACGTACAAGTGTGTATTAATAAGTATGTGTGAAAGGTCGCTGGCTTGAATCCCTGAGCAAACGAGGTGAAAAATCTGTCGATGTGCCCTTGAGCAAGGCTCCTCTGGATAAGAGCGTCTGCTAAATGACTTAAAATGGAAATGTACATTATACACTCAATACAATTCAACCTCGCTTTTCATCCCCACACCACTCCACCCAGATTGTCCCCTAATTCCACAAAAGGAAATGGAGTTAAACACTAGAGAGGAAATGAGAGGAGAAGTTAAATTAAAGCTTTCATCTCTGTCTCTTTTCAGGTTTATAATGGCTAGCTGCTAATGAGGGCTACGTCTGTAGCTTGGACTGAATGGGAGAGGAGGGACTCTTGAGAGCCTGCTTCACTCTGTCTATTTAACGGTCAGTGTTCAAGCTAGACAATACACGCTGTACGTGACATGAAATGCATATAGTGGGTTAATGTGTAATTCAGTATACTGGAAATGGTGGTTGGTGGGGTTGATAATGAGTCTACGTTGCAATCCCTGGATTAGATAGTAAAGATGTCCCATTCCACTGACCTCCCTGTAGTTTAGTTATTATAGATGTCTTAACAGCTCTACTAACAGACTCAACTTTCATATTTTTTGTTAAATTGCATAGTCCCGAAAGCTTTAAAAAAAAAACTGTTTTTCCAAGCTTTGTTGGCATTGATAACTCTGCTAATGACAGTATGAATACGGGAATGTTCCACTCACCTTCAGGGCAGAGAGGAAGTGACCAATACAAGCTTTTTACTAATTGATGAAAATAACACCCTGAGCCCCCTGCCACGGCCCAGTAAAGGAGCGAGGTGTTGTGAGAGTCGGGGCTGACAGGGGGCTCCTGCAGGTGCCTATTGTGTGTACTCACCATGAGAGGTTTAGTTTAGGAGTTGGAGGGGAGGCCACTCTCCATAAGAGGTTTAAGAGTAGGAGGGGAGGCGGCTGGTTTGAACACGACCACTAGAAAAGGACCAGGGTAGGATTAGCTTGTTCCCATCGGTATGGGGCTATTCGTTTGGTAACGTCATTAGATGGCATTAAAGCGTTTCGCTTTTTCTTCCTTTATTCCCTCCAAACTCCCACAATGCCCTTGGGGATTAGTTGACTAGGAGCTTTAATTAACAGACTGCAGTTTATCTATATTGATTGGACCGCAAAATGATGTTATTCCTTAGCTGCCGTTTGCTTTGATGGACTAGGAACTCGGGAACAAGAGAGGACAAACGGATTAGTTACACCTTATAAAAAAAAAAGATGTTCAACTTTTTCTACTGAAAGATGAAATGTTTTTTAAAAAACTGACTGAATTTACATGTACTGTAAACTGAAATGTTGGAAATGTATTTTTTACAGTGATCCAAAATTCTCGAATACTGACCTTCCTTGACATAGTATTTTCCATACAGTTTCAAAGAAATGGCAACTTCTGTGATGGTAATATTTTATCAAATACACATGAACTGGTTCTGTAGAGGTGTCACGGCCTTTGCTGGAAGAAGACCAAGGTGGTGAGCGTACATTTTTTCCTTTATTTTAAACGACGCCATCAAAACAATAAACCATACAAAACGACCGTGACGCTTAAGGGCTATAGTGCCATAAACAAAGACAACTTCCCACACAGAAAGGAGGGAAAAGGGCTACCTAAGTATGGTTCCCAATCAGAGACAACGATAGACAGCTGTCCCTGATTGAGAACCATACCCGGTCAAAACAAAGAAATACAAAAACATAGAAAATAGAAGATAGAATGCCCACCCAAATCACACCCTGAACAAACCCAAAATAGAGACATAAAAAGCTCTAAGGTCAGGGCGTAACAGGAGATCTTAATCATTATCGCCATATTTTAAGGCTTCCTTATCTAGCTAAGATTATTGAATCCTTGGTAAATGTACAACTTTGCTCTTTTTCTTCTTCTCAGAAATGTAATTTGAATGTTAACCAATCAGGGTTTAGGCCTGGGCATAGCACTATTACAGCTACCACTTTAGTTGTTATGATCTTGACACTAAAATGAAATGTACTGTTTTGTTTGTGGACCTGTCAAAAGCTTTTGATACTGTTGATCGTGCTATGTTATTGAATACTTTGTCCTCGACAGGCCTGAGCTCTGACACCTGTTCATGGTTTAATGACTATCTTAGTGACTGATAGTACTCAGGCCATTGTGATTTATGGGGTTAAGTCTCTGTATATCTTGAAATACATAAAGGTGTACCTTAGGGGGTCGATTTTGGGAACGATTCTCTTCAATATACACTACCGGTCAAAAGTTTTAGAACCCCTACTCAATCAAGGGTTTTTCTTTATTTTTACTATTTTCAACATTGCAGAATAATAGTGAAGACCCTCAAAACGATGAAATAATACATATGGAATCATGTAGTAACCAAAAAAGTGTTAAACAAATCAAAATATGTTTTATATTTGAGATTCTTCGAATAGCCACCCTTTGCCTTGATGACGGCTTTGCACACTCTTGGCATTCTCTAGCTTCATGAGGTAGTCACCTGGAATGCATTTCAATTAACAGGTGTGCCTTCTTAAAAGTGAATTTGTGGAATTTCTTTCCTTCTTAATGCATTTGAGCCAATCAGTTGTGTTGTGACAAGGTATGGGGGTATACAGTAGATACCCCTATTTGGTAAAATAGGGATGGCAGGTAGCCTAGTGATTAGAGCTTTGGACTAGTAACCGAAATGTTACAAGATCGAATCCCTGAGCTGACAAGGTAAAAATCTGTTGTTCTGCCCCTGAACAAGGCATTAGCCCACCGTCATTGAAAATAAGAATTTGTTCTTAACTGACTTGCCTAGTTAAATAAAGGTTAAAAAAGACCTAGTCCATTATATGACAAGAACAGCTCAAATAACCAAAGAGAAACAACAGTCCTTCATTACTTTTAGACATGAAGGTCAGTCAATACGAAACATTTCAAGAACTTTGAAAGTTTCTTCAGGTGCACTTGCAAAAACCATCAAGCGCTATGATGAAACTGGCTCTCATGAGGACCACCACATGAATGGAAGACCCAGAGTTACCTCTGCTGCAGAGGATATGTTCATTAGAATTACCAGCGTCAGAAATGTCAGCACAAATAAATGCTTCGCAGAGTTCAAGTAACAGACACATATCAACATCACCTGTTCTGAGGAGACTGCTTGAATCAGGCCTTTATGGTCAAATTTCTGCAAAGAAACCACTACTAAAGGACACCATGAGACATGCTTGGGCCATGAAACACGAGCAATGGACTTTAGACTGGTGGAAATCTGTCCTTTGTTCTGGATTCCAAATGGGAGATTTTTGGTTTCAACCGCCGAGTCTTTTTGAGATGCAGAGTAGGGGAAAGGATGATCTCCGCATATGTGGTTCCCACCGTGAAGCATGGATGAGGAGGTGTGATGGTGTGGAGGTGCTTGTCTGGTGACACTGTCAGTGATTTATTTAGAATTCAAAGCACACTTAACCAGCGTGACTACCACAGTATTCTACAGCGATACACCATCCCATCTGGTTTGGGCTTAGTGGGACTGTCATTTGTTTTTCAACAGGACAATGACCCAACACACCTCTAGGCTGTGTAAGGGCTATTTGACCAAGAAGGAAAGTGATGGAGTGCTGCATCAGATGACCTGGCCTCCACAATCACCCAACCTCAACCAATTTGAGATGGTTTTGGATGAGTTGGACCCCAGAGTGAAAGAAAAGTAGTCAACAAGTCCCCAGCATATGATATCATTCAAGACTGTTGTTAAAGCATTCCAGGTGAAGCTGGTTGAGAGAATGCCAAGTGTGTGCAAAGCTTTCATCAAGGCAAAGGGTGGCAATTTGAAGAATATCAAATATAAAATATATTTTGATTTGTTTAACACTTTTCAGGTTACTACATGATTCCATATGTGTTATTTCTGTGATGTGATGTCTTCACTATTATTCTACATTGTACAAAATAGTAAAAAATAAAGAAAAACCCTTGAATGAGTAGGGGTTCTGAAACTTTCCTTTGTCCTGATCTTTTCCACAGTCTGGTTGGACCCACATTTTCAGGAATATGTCTACACGTGATATTAACATGTGTCTAATATCCACCAGATTGTGTCCAGATTTCTTGGCCCCTCCCTGTATGCAAATTATTGGCCGGCTATTCTTTCAGAAAATGATATTCAAGACATTGATCCAATAAGTCAATGGTGCCACTTGATTGATGAATGATTTTAGAATGTGGGATAATGTTGATTTTAATGGTTTCACTATCCAGATTTGTCTACACTTGTAAGATCCAGACACAATGGGTCCCTGACTACCTCCGGAGATGGTCAAGAAGATCTGATCACAATCAGATCACAATGTGTCTTTAAATCATCTAGACCTACAGTATCTGAAAATGTGGGCAGAGTCAGAATGTGGACAAGATGAGGACAAAGGATACTTGTTATAACCAGGTATAAATGTGGTTTAAGAGGTCATTGATCCTGACACTAATTTCCACCTCCACTAACACCCTCCTTCATCCAAACCAGAACAGGCCACTAACATTCCCTTTAATAAAGACCAGAACAGGCCACCAACATTCTCCTTCATCCAGACCAGAACAGGCCACTAACGTTCTCCTTCATCCAGACCAGAACAGGCCACTAACGTTCTCCTTCATCCAGACCAGAACAGGCCACTAACGTTCTCCTTCATCCAGACCAGAACAGGCCACTAACGTTCTCCTTCATCCAGACCAGAACAGGCCACTAATGTCTTCATTCATCCAGACCAGAACAGACCACTAACATTCTCCTTCATCCAGACCAGAACAGACCACTAACATTCTCCTTCATCCAGACCAGAACAGACCACTAACATTCCCCTTAATCCAGACCAGAACAGGCCACTAATGTCTTCATTCATCCAGACCAGAGCAGGCCACTAATGTCCTCCTTCATCCAGACCAGAACAGGCCACTAACGTCTTCATTCATCCAGACCAGAACAGGCCACTAACGTCCTCCTTTATCCCTCTAGTACCAGTGTGTAATTAAGACATGATTAAGAAGCTGGTCCTGATGAATGCCAGTCTAAGTGTCCCCTGTTGTGTAGCTGTTGAGCCCAGCAGGGAGAATTGAATTGATCCAGACTAATCAGGAACATAGAATTAAAACAGTCAGTTGTTTGGGAAGGAAAAGGAGAGGAAAGGAGGGAAAAAGCCGAAGGCAAGTTTTTAGGATCCTGCATGAATAAAAGAGGAAGAAGAGAAGACACACAAGGCCCAGGCCAGACCCAGGCCAGACCCAGACCAGACCAGACCCAGGCCAGACCCGGGCCAGACCCAGGCCAGACCCAGACCAGACCCAGGCCAGACCCAGACCAGACCCAGGCCAGACCCGGGCCAGACCCAGAACAGACCCAGGCCAGACCCAGGCCAGACCCAGGCCAGACCCAGACCCAGACCAGACCCAGACCAGACCCAGGCCAGACCCAGACCAGACCCAGACCAGACCCAGACCAGACCAGACCCAGGCCAGACCCGGGCCAGACACAGAACAGACCCAGGCCAGACCCAGACCAGACCAGACCCAGGCCAGACCCAGGCCAGACCCAGACCAGACCCAGACCAGACCCAGGCCAGACCCAGACCAGACCCAGGCCAGACCCAGACCAGACCCAGGCCAGACCCAGGCCAGACCCAGAACAGATGCAGGCCAGATCCAGGTCAGACCCAGGCCATACGCAGGACAGACGCAGGCCAGACCAAGACCAGACCCAGGCCAGGCGCAGGCCAGATGCAGGAGAGACCCAGGACAGACACAGGCCAGCTTGGTTGTCAAGGCACTGTTTGCCAAAATAAATAGTCCACTGGTTGTTTTTGTCTCTGCTGTGAAGACTCAGCCACTTGACATGTGCGGCTTATGGGCACTTGTTACATTTTAGGCCATCGTATGAATTACACTGGTTGGTCCACTCAAGAATTAGACATAATCTCTAAAGACACAGGCAGTATGTTCATTTAATGCAATATGCTGTGGCGAATTGCTTAGAGTGTAAATTGACGCCTACAATTATCACCTACAATTATCACAGGCATATAAACTGCTAATTAGCACTAGGCAGATTTAGACATATAATACAAGTTGAGCTCGTTCCACATGCTGTCGCTGACTGGCTTCAGATGTCCTCGCCAACATTACAACCCTACCTATTAACAACATTATCATGCTGCTTAGGCAATGTAATAAGCAATAACAAATCAGATGATTTATCAAACGTGAAAATGAGTCCCTGTACATTTATAACTTCATTTTGAAATCAGAAAAAAAGTGTCCCTAAACTGTAACCCTACTGTCACTAAACTAAGCAGTACAGGGACAGGTGTTTTGGGATATGGCTAAAAGTACTCGTCTCTCTCTCTCTCTGTAGATAATTGTAGCGTGGCTAATGACTGATGCCAAGCTGCTTAGACAGATGGTGCTATGGTGGTTGCAGGACAGACAGTTGCTGCTCTGCTCTCTTTGGAAATATCAGTAGCCTTAAAGTCATTTCAGTAGCCTTAAAGTGGGGACGAGGGAGAGAGAGAGAGAGAGCGGGAGAGAGAGAGAGAGAGAGAGAGAGAGAGAGAGAGAGAGAGAGAGAGAGAGAGAGAGAGAGAGAGGGAGAGCGGGAGAGCTGTGTATGTGTGGTGGGTGTGTGTATGTGTGATGTATGTGTGGTGTGTGTGTGTGTATGTGTGGTGTGTGTGTGTGTATGTGTGGTGTGTATGTGTATGTGTGGTGTGTGTGTGTATGTGTGGTGTGTGTGTGTGTATGTGTGGTGTGTATGTGTATGTGTGGTGTGTATGTGTATGTGTGGTGTGTATGTGTATGTGTGGTGTGTGTGTGTATGTGTGGTGTGTATGTGTATGTGTGGTGTGTATGTGTATGTGTGGTGTGTGTGTGTATGTGTGGTGTGTGTGTGTGTATGTGTGGTGTGTATGTGTATGTGTGGTGTGTGTGTGTATGTGTGGTGTGTGTGTGTGTGTATGTGTGATGTGTATGTGTATGTGTGGTGTGTGTATGTGTGGTGTGTGTGTGTATGTGTGGTGTGTGTTTGTCTCAGTATTTACTGTCTGTAGCGAGCTTCTTTGACATTTGCTATCTGAACGACGACTAAATGAGGAATTACATATAATACTGCAGGTGTAAACAAACTCTTATTGGGAAAACACTGCATTTTTAATTTACGTATTTGAAATTAAATTACATACAACTGTGACTTTCAATGTATGTAAATCATGATATGATAATTTTTTTGTGTGACATTTATTAAAATGGTTTATCACTTTCAATGTTTCCTAGAGGCACAATTGATGCGACTGTAATCTCTTTGAAAATGGTACGTTAGTGAATAATTAGAATGGGATAATTGTAGAACGCTGTGTAGCCAATAACATGTTTGGAGTGCATTCATTTAATATCCTCTACGGGATCGGTGTATCTAAACCGTTACGGTTGTTGCTAACGTGCGCTAATGTGACTAGAATGACATTGCAAGTAACAGCCAACTTTCCAGGACGTAGACATGTTTTATATGGCCAAACAGCTTAAATTCTTGTTAATCTAAATGCACTGTCAAATTTACAGTAGCTATTACAGTTTTTTTTGTTAAATACCATGCTATTGTTTGAGGAGAGTGCACAACAACAAAATGCTTTTATCATGGCAACTGGTTTGATACAGTCACCTCTGAAGGTAAATCATGTACTTATACATTCAGTAATCTGGCTCTGATTGGTCCTGAAGGTCCACGAGATAAAAGGAAGCATAGTTTTGTTTGATAAAATCAATGTGTATATTCAAATGTAGAAACTGGGTTCTACATTTTGAAACCCTGCTGTCTCAACAGTGAATCATGACCTTTACTGTAAATGACCCTTACCGTAAATGACCCTTACCGTACATGACCCTTACCGTGAATTACCCTTACTGTAAACGACCCTTACCGTAAATGACCCTTAACGTAAATGACCCTTACCATAAATGACCCTTACCGTAAATTACCCTTACTCTAAATTACCCTTACCGTAAATTACCCTTACTGTAAATGACCCTTACCGTAAATGACCCTTACTCTAAATTACCCTTACCGTAAATTACCCTTACTGTGACCCCCTCACCCATCACACCTCAACCTACATATAGTAGGTCTGTGGTCACCAACACCCTCCATCACTCTACAGTAGGTCTGTGGTCCCCTCCACCCTCCATCACTCGACAGTAGGTATGTGGTCACCTACACCCTCCATCTCTCTACAGTAGGTCTGTGGTCCAATCCACCCTCCACCCTACACCCTCCATCTCGGGTACAGTAGGTCTGTGGTCCACTCCCCCCTCCACATCTCTACAGTAGGCCTGTGGTCTCCTCCACCCTCCTTCTCCGCATTTCTACAGTAGATGTGCAGTCCCCTCCACCCTCCACCTTTCTACAGTAGATATGTATTCCCAATCACCATCCACCTCTCTACAGCAGGTCTGTGGTCCCCTCCACCCTCCACCCTCCATCTCTCTACAGTAGATCTGTGGTCCCCTCCACCCTCCATCTCTCTACAGTAGGTCTGTGGTCTCTCCACCCTACACCCTTCACCTCCCTACAGTAGGTCTGTGGTCCCCTCCACCCTCCACCTCTCTACAGCAGGTCTGTGGTCCCCTCCACCCTCCACCTCTCTGAAGTAGGTCTGTGGTACACTCCACCCTAAACCCTCAACATCTCTAATGTATGTCTCTTGTCCCCTCCACCCTCCACCTCTCTACTGTAGGTCTGTGGTCCCCTCCACCCTCCACCTCTCTGCAGTAGGTCTGTGGTCCCCTCCAACCTCCACCTCTTCAAAGTAAGTCTGCATTCCCCTCCACCCTCCACCCTCCACCCTCCACCTCTCAACAGTAGGTCTCTGGTTCCCTCCACTGTCCCCCTCCACCCTCAACCTCTCTACAGTTGGTTTGTGGTCACCTCCACCCTCCACCTCTGTACAGAAGGTATGTGGTCACCTCCACCCTCCACGTCTCTACAGTCCGTCTGTGGTCCCCTCCACCCTCAACCTCTCTACAGTAGGTCTGTGGTCCCCTCCACCCTCCATCTCTCTACAGTAGGTCTGTGGTCCCCTCCACCCTCAACCTCTCTACTGTAGTCTTCTTGTCCCCTCCATCCTCCATCTCTCTACAGTAGGTCTGTGGTCCCCTCCACCTCTCTACAAAAGGTCTGCGGTCACCTCCACCCTCCACCTCTCTACAGTAGGTCTATGATCCCCTCCACCCTCCACCCTCCACCCTCCACCTTTCCATAGTAGATCTGCATTCTCGTCCACCCTCCACCCTCCACCTCTCAACAGTAGGTCTGTGAACCCCTCCACCCAGCACCCTCCAGCTCTCTACAGGAGGTATGTGGTCACCTCCACCCTCCACCTCTCTACAGTAGGTCTGTGGTCCCCTCCACTCTCCACCCTCCATCTCTCTACAGTAGGTCTGTGGTCCCCTCCACACTCCACCTCTCTACAGTAGGTCTGTGGTCCCCTCCACTCTCCACCCTCCACCTCTCTACAGTAGGTCTGTGGTCCCCTCCAAACTCCACACACCAACCTCCACCTCTCTACAGTAGGTCTGTGGTCCCCTCCACCCTCTACCCTCCACCTCTCTACAGTAGGTCTGTGGTCCCCTCCACTCTCCACCCTCCACCCTCCACCTCTCTACAGTAGGTCTGTGGTCCCCTCCACCCTCCACCTCTCTACAGTAGGTCTGTGGTCTCCTCCAAACTCCACACACCAACCTCCACCTCTCAACAGTAGGTCTGTGAACCCCTCCACCCACCACCCTCCAGCTCTCTACAGGAGGTATGTGGTCACCTCCACCCTCCACCTCTCTACAGTAGGTCTGTGGTCCCCTCCATTCTCAAACCTTCACCCTCCACCTCTCTACAGTAGGTCTGTGGTCCCCTCCACTCTCCATCCTCCACCCTCCACCTCTCTACAGTAGGTCTGTGGTCCCATCCACTCTCCACCCTTCACCCTTCACCCTCCACCTCTCAACAGTAGGTCTGTGGTCCCCCCACCCTCCACCTCTCTACAGTAGGTCTGTGGTCCCCTCCACTCTCCACCCTCCACCCTCCACCTCTCTACAGTAGGTCTGTGGTCTCCTCCACCCTCCACCTCTCTACAGTAGGTCTGTGGTCGCCTCCACCCTCCACCCTCCACCCTCCACCTCTCTACAGTAGGTCTGTGGTCACCTCCACTCTCCACCCTCCACCTCTCTACAGTAGGTCTGTGGTCCCCTCCAAACTCCACACACCAACCTCCACCTCTCTACAGTAGGTCTGTGGTCCCCTCCACTCTCCACCCTTCACCCTCCACCCTTCACCTCTCTACAGTAGGTCTGTGGTCCCCTCCACTCTCCACCCTTCCACCATCCACCCTCCACCTCTCTACAGTATGTCTATGGTCCCCTCCATCCTCCACCTCTCTACAGTAGGTCTGTGTTCCCCTCCACCTCTCTACAGTAGTTCTCTGGTCCCTTCCACCCTCCACCTCTCTACAGTAGGTCTCTGGTCCCTTCCACCATCCACCTCTCTACAGTAGGTCTGTGTTCCCCTCCACCCTCCACCTCTCTACAGTAGGTCTGTGGTCCCCTCCACCTCTCTACAAAAGGTCTGCGGTCTCCTCCACCTCTCTACAGTAGGTCTATGATCCCCTCCACCCTCCACCCTCCACCTTTCCATAGTAGGTCTGCATTCTCGTCCACCCTCCACCTCTCAACAGTAGGTCTGTGAACCCCTCCACCCACCACCCTCCAGCTCTCTACAGGAGGTATGTGGTCACCTCCACCCTCCACCTCTCTACAGTAGGTCTGTGGTCCCCTCCACTCTCCACCCTCCATCCTCCACCTCTCTACAGTAGGTCTGTGGTCCCCTCCACCCTCCACCCTCCATCTCTCTACAGTAGGTTTGTGGTCCCCTCCACTCTCCACCTCTCTACAGTAGGTCTGTGGTACCCTCCACTCTCCACCCTTCACCCTCCACCTCTCTACAGTAGGTCTGTGGTCCCCTCCACCCTCCACCTCTCTACAGCAGGTCTGTGGTCCACTCCACCCTCCACCCTCCACCTGTCTACAGTAGGTCTGTGGTCCCCTCCACTCTCCACCCTCCACCCTCCACCTCTCTACAGTAGGTCTGTGGTCCCCTCCACCCTCCACCTCTCTACAGTAGGTCTGTGGTCCCCTCCAATCTCCACCCTTCACCCTCCACCCTCCACCTCTCTACAGTAGGTCTGTGGTCCCCTCCAATCTCCACCCTTCACCCTCCACCTCTCTACAGTAGGTCTGTGGTCCTCTCCACCCTCCACCCTCCACCTCTCTACAGTAGGTCTATGGTCCCCTCCACCCTCCACCTCTCTACAGTAGGTCTGTGGTCCCCTCCAATCTCCACCCTTCACCCTCCACCCTCCACCTCTCTACAGTAGGTCTGTGGTCCCCTCCAATCTCCACCCTTCACCCTCCACCTCTCTACAGTAGGTCTCTGGTCCTCTCCACCCTCCACCCTCCATCTCTCTACAGTAGGTCTGTGGTCCCCTCCACTCTCCACCCTCCACCCTCCACCTCTCTACAGTAGGTCTGTGGTCCCCTCCAAACTCCACACACCAACCTCCACCTCTCTACAGTAGGTCTATGGTCCCCTCCACCCTCCACCTCTCTACAGTAGGTCTGTGGTCCCCTCCAAACTCCAAACTCCACACACCAACCTCCACCTCTCTACAGTAGGTCTGTGGTCCCCTCCATCCTCCATCCTCCACCTCTCTACAGTAGGTCTATGGTCCTCTCCACTCTCCACCCTCCACCTCTCTACAGTAGGTCTGTGGTCCCCTTCACCCTCCACCTCTCTACAGTAGGTCTGTGGTCCCCACCACTCTCCACCCTCCACCCTCCACCTCTCTACAGTAGGTCTGTGGTCCCCTCCACTCTCCACCCTTCCATCATCCACCCTCCATCTTTCTACATTATGTCTATTGTCCCCTCCATCCTCCACCTCTCTACAGTAGGTCTGTGTTCTCTCCACCTCTCTACAGTAGTTCTCTGGTCCCTTCCACCCTCCACCTCTCTACAGTAGTTCTCTGGTCCCTTCCACCCTCCACCTCTCTACAGTAGGTCTCTGGTCCCTTCCACCCTCCACCTCTCTGCTGTAGGTCTGTGGTCCCCTCCACCCTCCACGTCTCTGCAGTAGGTCTGTGGTCCCCTCCACCCTCCACCTCTCTGCAGTAGGTCTGTGGTCCCCTCCTCTCTCCACCCTCCACTCTCCACCCTCCACCTCTCTGCTGTAGGTCTATGGTCCTCTCCTCTCTCCACCCTCCACTCTCCTCCCTCCACCTCTCTGCTGTAGGTCTGTGTTCCCCTCCACCCTCCACGTCTCTGCAGTAGGTCTGTGGTCCACTCCACCCTCCACCTCTCTACTGTAGGTCTGTGGTCCCCTCCACCCTCCACCTCTCTACTGTAGGTCTGTGGGCCCCTCCACTGTGGCAGTCATACCTAGAGAGAGGAGACTGATGCTGAAGTAGCTCTCCTATGTGTGAAGCCTACCGTACGATGGTAATTGTGACCCACGGGCACTGTGTGAAGGCTTGGTATAATTATCCCTGTAATTGTCTCGTATTTTGTAAAGTGCCAGATCATTTAATTCAGGATTAACACTTTTCACCTCCAACGGCCGAAGGCTCCTGTCAAGCTCACCCCTGTTCCCTTGTGGGGCTGTGAGGAACTCAACAGGTCCGTGCCCCAAACGGCATCCTGTTCCCTATGTAGTGCACGACTTTTGACCAGGGCACACAGGGCACAGGTCTCTCTCTCTCTCTCTCTCTCTCTCTCTCTCTCTCTCTCTCTCTCTCTCTCTCTCTCTCTCTCTCTCTCTGTCTCTCTGTCTTTCTGTTTCTCTGTCTCTCTGTCTCTCTGTCTCTCTGTCTCTCTGTCTCTCTCTCTCTCTCTCTCTCTCTCTCTCTCTCTCCTTGAGTGACACAGCTAAATGGGAAAAAAATCACTCTCCCATCTGTGGCTTCTGTGTGGAGACTAGTCTCTGTAGACGATAGCTCATCACGGATACAGGCAAATGCATGCACACACACACACACACACACACACACACACACACACACACACACACACACACACACACACACACACACACACACACACACACACACACACACACACACACACACACACACACACACACACACACACACACACACACACCCACACACACACACACACACACCATTACCATGTTCCATTACAATGGTTTCTGTTTAGCGTTGGTGATGTTTGCAGAAAGAGTTGACAGACTCGCTTTTCATTTCAGTCACAGTCAGTTCTCACATCTTTGATTCCCTAATCGTCCCTGTGTTTGCAGAGGGAGACGGGCGTGATGACTTCCCATTGTCTGTGCTCATTCGGGCCTGCTGGTTTCAAGTGAGGCTTGTAGCAGAACCACAAATGAAAGCATTATACTGAGCCGGATCTCACAGCTCTCTCCTCTAGTCTTTTACTTGATTCTTTACTGTGCTCATCCAGGGTGAAGCAGCCAGTCAGACACCCAATCAAAATACAACAGTTATGACAGAAAACTAAGAGGTGGTGTTGTGTTGTCTCTGCCCCATCTCAACCTGTCTGTATGGCCTGTCTGTCTGGCCTGTCTGTCTGACCTGTCTGTCTGACCTGTCTGTCTGACCTGTCTGTCTCAACCTGTCTGTCTCAACCTGTCTGTCTGACCTGTCTGTCTGACCTGTCTGTCTCAACCTGTCTGTCTCAACCTGTCTGTCTGACCTGTCTGTCTGATCTGTCTGTCTCAACCTGTCTGTCTCAACCTGTCTGTCTGACCTGTCTGACCTGTCTGTCTCAACCTGCCTTTCTGACCTGTCTGTCTCAACCTGTCTGTCTCAACCTGTCTGTCTGACCTGTCTGACCTGTCTGTCTCAACCTGCCTTTCTGACCTGTCTGTCTCAACCTGTCTGTCTCAACCTGTCTGTCTCAACCTGTCTGTCTGACCTGTCTGTCTCAACCTGTCTGTCTCAACCTGTCTGTCTGACCTGTCTGACCTGTCTGTCTCAACCTGCCTTTCTGACCTGTCTGTCTCAACCTGTCTGTCTGACCTGTCTGTCTCAACCTGCCTTTCTGACCTGTCTGTCTCAACCTGCCTTTCTGACCTGTCTGTCTCAACCTGTCTGTCTGACCTGTCTGTCTCAACCTGTCTCTCTCAACCTGTCTGTCTGACCTGTCTGTCTCAACCTGTCTGTCTGACCTGTCTGTCTCAACCTGTCTGTCTCAACCTGTCTGTCTGACCTGTTTGAACTGTCTGTCTCAACCTGCCTTTCTGACCTGTCTGTCTCAACCTGTCTGTCTGACCTGTCTGTCTCAACCTGGAGTCAATATTCTCTCAATACAGTGTCTTTCTTGGCTTATTTTCTCTTGTCTTTCTACTATCATGGTATATTAATGTTGAAGTTTCGAAGTCTTCGATGTCGAAAGACGAGAGCAAATACAAAACCAAGATACATCCTATGATTGAAAGGAAGAAAGAAAGAAAGTATAGTATATATTTCATTATAAAGTATATAGTAAGAAAGTATAGTATATATTTCTATATAAAGTACATAGAACGAAAGTACATCGTAAGTATGACGTGTGTATAATGCAATCCTCAATTTAGACCGGTACCTTGGAATTATCCAGTTGCACAACCATGTCACCATATTATCTTAAAGCCCCTTAAAAACTCTTAAAACCCCTTAAAACCTCTTAAAACCCCTTAAAACCTCTTAAAACCCCTTAAATCCTCTTAAAACCCTTTAAAACCTCTTAAAACCTCTTAAAACCCCTTAAAACCTCTTAAAACCCCTTAAAACCTCTTAAAACCTCTTAAACCCCTTAAAACCTCTTAAATCCCCTTAAAACCCCTTAAAGCCTCTTAAAACCTCTTAAAACCTCTTAAGCCCTCTTAAAACATCTAAAACCCCTTAGAACCCTCTTAAAACCTCTTAGACCCTCTTAAAAACCCTTAGAACCCTCTTAAAACCTCTTAAAACCCCTTAGAACCCTCTTAAAACCTCTTAAAACCCTTAGAACCCTCTTAAAACTTCTTAAAACCCCTTAAAATCTCTTAAAATCTCTTAAAACATATAAAACCCCTTAGAACCCTCTTAAAACTTCTTAGACCCTCTTAAAACCCCTTAGAACCCTCTTAAAACCTCTTAAAACCCATTGGAACCCTCTTAAAACCTCTTAAAACCCCTTAGAACCCTCTTAAAACTTCTTAAAACCCCTTAAAACCTCTTAAAACCTCTTAAGCCCTCTTAAAACATCTAAAACCCCTTAGAACCCTCTTAAAACCTCTTAGACCATCTTAAAACCCCTTAGAACCCTCTTAAAACCCCTTAGAACCCTCTTAAAACCACTTAAAACCCCTTAGAACCCTCTTAAAACGTCTTAAAACCCTTAGAACCCCCTTAAAACCTCTTAAAACCCCTTAGAACCCTCTTAAAACCTCTTAAAACCCCTTAGAACCCTTTTAAAACCTCTTAGACCCTCTTAAAACCCCTTAAAACCTCTGAAAACCTCTTAAAACTTCTCTTGAAGCAATGATATGCACACGTCACCATATTATCTTAAAACCTCTTATGGATCGGAACCTTTAAAAAAAAATATATATATATATATATATATATTGCCTAAAAATGACATATCCAAATCTAACTGCCTGTAGCTCAGGATCTTGAAGCAAGGATATGCATATGTCACAATATTATCTTAACTAAGCCGACAAGAGAGAGGTGTCGGGGCAAAACGATGATTGAGCCTTGAGCAAGAAAACTGAGACTGTAGTGTTTTCTTCTCAAGCTAAACTGTCAGTTATGAATTGTCAGACACCAAACCACCTGACATTGAAGGTTTTTGGCTAAATAGTTGATAGTGGCTAAATAGTTGATAGTCTGTTGATGATGAGGTAAATCGTGCAAGTTAGGGCCTGGGATGAGAGCTCTACGAGCCAGCCAAAATATTCATGATACAACTGTATTTAAGATAATCTCAGTGTGACTAAGATCCCTTCATGGCTAAATAACATCTAGGTTTCCCTGAAATCTGTGGCTGGATTTATTCAGCAGTCATTTCATATGTTTGACCAAACGTCAGAGCTTTGGCGTCATACAATTGGGGAAGATGTTTGGTCTATAAATTGGTAATGCTTAAGACGTTATCTCACTTTGTTAAATCTCTGCTACTGTTAAGAGTTAGGATTCTATAATGACTTAGGTGTGAGACTACGTCACCAGACTAGAATATGAATACATACATCCTAATATAAAGCTTCATTCTGTAACGTTTTTTTTCCGTTGAAGGAGAGGACCAAAGCGCAGCGTGGTTAGTGTTCATGGTTTTTAATAGAGAGAAACTAAACATGAACAATTACAAAAACAACAAACATGGCAAAACCCGAAACAGTCCTATCTGGTGCAGAGAACACAAAGACAGGAAATGACCACCCACAAAACTCAACACAAAACAGGCTACCTAAATACGGTTCCCAATCATAGACAATGACTAACACCTGCCTCTGATTGAGAACCATATCAGGCCATACATAGAAACGGACAAACAAGACACACAACATAGAATGCCCACCCAGCTCACGTCCTGACCAACACTAAAACAAGGAAAACACAAAAGAACTATGGTCAGAATGTGACACATTCTCAATAGTGTGGCCTTTGAAACAGAGTTCCAGTCTACCCAAAGGTATACTGTAGCTTTAAGACAAAAGAACGACAGGCGTGATCAAATGCTAGGTTCAACAAAGTCTCAAGCCAACAACATTGTGGTATGTTATATTAAGTTGCATTGTGTTTATTGATACTTAAATGACTTCCTGTTATCCTGTTCTGTTAAAAAAAGGTTTTGATACAATTATTTCATTTTGTTGGGTTCACTCCAGAAGATAGGTGTGTGTTAGGCAGTTTAGGGTTGGTCTAGATAGATAATTGACACCTCGGCACACTACCATCCCTGCTAAAGTTTTAAAAAAAACATGCTATTGACGCACAACATGTCATTTTAGGGCAGAGTCAGACACACAAATACGTTAATGTACATTAGCAACGTCTCCCATCAGACCCTATTGAATAAAGTGTACAGATCTGCCCACAATGTTGAAATCTACATTAGCAACAACTTCCCAAACTGTCGGTCAGGGGCAGGGGTCCAAGTGGGGAGCGGGAGAACGTTTGTGCATCGCAAAATAAATATATATACATATATACAGTAAATTATATATTTAATACAATTTTAATACAATTAGATTTTTTGAAAAATGATTTCAGTGTAAACGTAAAAATGACTAAAACCAAGTAGGTGAATTTACAATCAACGAAATGAAAGCAATCCGGCTCCTATTGACGTTGGTAGGAAATGTTTTAAGCATAAAAAGACACCACATTAGCCATGTCAAAATGTGCAGAATCGCAGGAAATTAGCTTTCAAACTGCAGCATTTTATCTCAGCTCCAGGGCAAGACGTGTGGAATCGCAGAAGCTTAGTTTTCAAACTGCAAAATTGTCCCTCTGCTGCCATGATAATATTTTCTATTTATTCTTTGATCTGTGCATGTTTTGTTTCTCACCGTTCAACCCTTATGGTGGACTCAAAAGACACCTCGATTGGTGGGTCACGAAGCAAAAAAAAGTTTGTGAACCCCTGCATTATGCTAACATAACATCAGCGCATCATGTCGCAACTGGGCTTTACCCTCAACTGGCATAGGCCTCCCCCGTCCAATACCTTTCACTGCAGTCATCAACTCACCACTGTAACATACCTGTCCTTAAAGAGTAGTTTCTGTTGCTAGTCTCTGCACGTATTGGGTCATTTCCATACGTCTGTAGGAACAGACCACCTCTAATGGACTGGATGGAGGTACTGTCCAAGAGGCTTCTTAACAGCTTGTCCCCACCCCGCCCCTGCTGCTACTCTCTGTTTATTATCAATGCATAGTCACTTTACCTCTACCTGCATGTACACATTACCTCAATTACCTCGACTAACCTGTACCCGCGCACATTGACTCTGTACCGGAACCCCCTGTATATAGCCTCCACATTGACTCTGTACCGGTACCCCCTGTATAAAGCCTCCACATTGACTCTGTACCGGTACCCCCTGTATATAGCATCCACATTGACTCTGTACCGGTACCCCCTGTATATAGCCTCCTCACATTGACTCTGTACCGGTACCCCCTGTATATAGCCTCCACATTGACTCTGTACCGGTACCCCCTGTATATAGCCTCCACATTGACTCTGTACCGGTACCCCCTGTATATAGCCTCCACATTGACTCTGTACCGGTACCCCATGTATATAGCCTCCACATTGACTCTGTACTGGTACCCCCTGTATATAGCCTCCACATTGACTCTGTACCAGTACCCCCTGTATATAGCCTCCTCATTGACTCTGTACCGGTACCCCCTGTATATAGCATCCACATTGACTCTGTACCGGTACCCCCTGTATATAGCCTCCTCACATTGACTCTGTACCGGTACCCCCTGTATATAGCCTCCACATTGACTCTGTACCGGTACCCCCTGTATATAGCCTCCACATTGACTCTGTACCGGTACACCCTGTATGTAGCCTCCACATTGACTCTGTACCGGTACACCCTGTACGTAGCCTCCACATTGACTCTGTACCGGTACACCCTGTATATAGCATCCACATTGACTCTGTACCAGTACACCCTGTATATAGCCTCCACATTGACTCTGTACCGGTACACCCTGTATGTAGCCTCCACATTGACTCTGTACCGGTACACCCTGTATGTAGCCTCCACATTGACTCTGTACCGGTACACCCTGTATGTAGCCTCCACATTGACCCTGTACCGGTACACCCTGTATGTAGCCTCCACATTGACTCTGTACCGGTACCCCCTGTATATAGCCTCCACATTGACTCTGTACCGGTACACCCTGTATGTAGCCTCCACATTGACTCTGTACCAGTACCCCCTGTATATAGCCTCCACATTGACTCTGTACCGGTACCCCCTGTATATAGCCTCCACATTGACTCTGTACCAGTACCCCCTGTATATAGCCTCCACATTGACTCTGTACCGGTACCCCCTGTATATAGCCTCCACATTGACTCTGTACCGGTACACCCTGTATGTAGCCTCCACATTGACTCTGTACCGGTACACCCTGTATATAGCATCCACATTGACTCTGTACCAGTACACCCTGTATATAGCCTCCACATTGACTCTGTACCGGTACCCCCTGTATATAGCCTCCACATTGACTCTGTACCGGTACACCCTGTATGTAGCCTCCACATTGACTCTGTACCGGTACCCCCTGTATATAGCCTCCACATTGACTCTGTACCGGTACACCCTGTATATAGCCTCCACATTGACTCTGTACCGGTACCCCCTGTATATAGCCTCCACATTGACTCTGTACCGGTACACCCTGTATATAGCCTCCACATTGACTCTGTACCAGTACCCCCTGTATATAGCCTCCACATTGACTCTGTACTGGTACACCCTGTATATAGCCTCCACATTGACTCTGTACCGGTACCCCCTGTATATAGCCTCCACATTGACTCTGTACCAGTACCCCCTGTATATAGCCTCCACATTGACTCTGTACTGGTACACCTTGTATATAGCCTCCACATTGACTCTGTACTGGTACACCCTGTATATAGCCTCCACATTGACTCTGTACCGGTACCCCCTGTATATAGCCTCCACATTGACTCTGTACCAGTACCCCCTGTATATAGCCTCCACATTGACTCTGTACTGGTACACCCTGTATATAGCCTCCACATTGACTCTGTACTGGTACACCCTGTATATAGCCTCCACATTGACTCTGTACCGGTACCCCCTGTATATAGCCTCCACATTGACTCTGTACCGGTACACCCTGTATATAGCCTCCACATTGACTCTGTACCGGTACACCCTGTATATAGCCTCCACATTGACTCTGTACCGGTACACCCTGTATATAGCCTGCACATTGACTCTGTACCGGTACACCCTGTATGTAGCCTCCACATTGACTCTGTACCGGTACACCCTGTATGTAGCCTCCACATTGACTCTGTACCGGTACACCCTGTATATAGCCTCCACATTGACTCTGTACCGGTACACCCTGTATGTAGCCTCCACATTGACTCTGTACCGGTACACCCTGTATATAGCCTCCACATGGACTCTGTACCGGTACACCCTGTATGTAGCCTCCACATTGACTCTGTACCGGTACACCCTGTATATAGCCTCCACATTGACTCTGTACCGGTACACCCTGTATATAGCCTCCACGTTGACTCTGTACCAGTACACCCTGTATATAGCCTCCACATAGACTCTGTACCGGTACCCCCTGTATATAGCATCCACATTGACTCTGTACCGGTACACCCTGTATGTAGCCTCCACATTGACTCTGTACCGGTACACCCTGTATGTAGCCTCCACATTGACTCTGTACCGGTACACCCTGTATGTAGCCTCCACATTGACTCTGTACCGGTACACCCTGTATGTAGCCTCCACATTGACTCTGTACCGGTACACCCTGTATGTAGCCTCCACATTGACTCTGTACCGGTACACCCTGTATGTAGCCTCCACATTGACTCTGTACCGGTACACCCTGTATGTAGCCTCCACATTGACTCTGTACCGGTACACCCTGTATGTAGCCTCCACATTGACTCTGTACCGGTACACCCTGTATGTAGCCTCCACATTGACTCTGTACCGGTACACCCTGTATGTAGCCTCCACATTGACTCTGTACCGGTACACCCTGTATGTAGCCTCCACATTGACTCTGTACCGGTACACCCTGTATATAGCCTCCTCACATTGACTCTGTACCGGTACACCCTGTATGTAGCCTCCACATTGACTCTGTACCGGTACCCCCTGTATGTAGCCTCCACATTGACTCTGTACCGGTACACCCTGTATGTAGCCTCCACATTGACTCTGTACCGGTACACCCTGTATGTAGCCTCCACATTGACTCTGTACCAGTACCCCCTGTATATAGCCTCCACATTGACTCTGTACCGGTACACCCTGTATGTAGCCTCCACATTGACTCTGTACCGGTACCCCCTGTATGTAGCCTCCACATTGACTCTGTACCGGTACACCCTGTATGTAGCCTCCACATTGACTCTGTACCGGTACACCCTGTATGTAGCCTCCACATTGACTCTGTACCAGTACCCCCTGTATATAGCCTCGCGACTGTTATTTTACTGCTGCTCTTTAATTATTTGTTATTTTTCTATTTTTTTTATTGGTTTATTTTTTATTATTATTATTTTTACTTCAGTTTATTTTTACGTAAATACTTTCTTAACACTTTTATTTTTCTTAAAACCGCATTGTTGGTTCAGGGCTTGTCAGTAAGCATTTCCCTGTAAAGTTCTACTACGCCGTTGTATTCGTCGCATGTGAACAATAAAGTTTGATTTGATTTGATTGTCTGTGGTTGCATCCCAAATGGTACCCTATTACCTTTTAGACGGACTACTCTTGACCCCTACCCTATGGGCCCTGATCAAAAGTTGTGCACTACATAGGGAATGGCGTTCCATTTGAGAAACAGTCATGTGTCTCTGGATGTATAGAAAGGTGACTCTGTTAAATATATCATTATTTTCACATTTCCTTCCTGTCTGATACAGCCTTTCTCTCCACACAGCTAGACCTGGAGCAGAGGGTAGGGGGTAGGGGGCTGGGGGCTGGGGGCGGACAGCAGAGTCGAGCAGCAACTGATGGAGGACAGAGAGCAGAGGGACTGGCTGGGAGAGATTCCTTATCTGATCCAGACCAAATTGGGAAGGGAAGAGACACCTGTGGAATTCTGGAACGATATATTACCACCTAAGTAGCCATAAACCCAGAGTTAGTGTTATACCTGACAAGGCAGTCTGTGACAGCTTCAGGCATCATCCCCTCAGCTCCTCAGAGTGGAAAATACGTTTTTATGTGGCAGACTTGAGTAGGCTGCTTAGCTTAAATAACATTTGGACAAACAGACAAATGCATATTTTAAGAATAAATACTGGACCGACAGACATCAACATTATGCAAGAGAAAATAACAATAATAATGGTAACACATTCTTCTGCAGTACAACTATAATGAAGAACTATTTTGCTGTAGTTGCCATGGCACCTAGTGCCAGCCTCGGCAGAGAGCTCATGTAAATTCTGTACATATTTAATAATTTTAATAATTTTTCTGTCAATATTTTTATGCTTTTTATTTTTCAATAGCTAAATGAGTGCAGATCAAGTCTTATATCATGAATTGGATTCCTCCCCGTAGATTTCTGAAAATCAGCGTTGTCAACAAGCTAGCTAATGCTAGCTAGCCAGTGTTTGTTTTTATTTGAATTACACCTACTGACTTAAGGTTGGTTTTCACCAAGCACTCCAACAGACTGGATCTAGAAGCACTCCAACAGACTGGATCTAGAAGCACCCCAACAGACTGGATCTAGAAGCACCCCAACAGACTGGATCTAGAAGCACCCCAACAGACTGGATCTAGGCCTGGGCCTGTCTCCTACTACCAGTCTCTACAGGCCTGTCTCCTACTACCAGTCTCTACAGGCCTGTCTCCTACTACCAGTCTCTATGGGCCTGTCTCCTACTACCAGTCTCTACAGGCCTGTCTCCTACTTACCAGTCTCTATGGGCCTGTCTCCTACTACCAGTCTCTACAGGCCTGTCTCCTACTACCAGTCTCTATGGGCCTGTCTCCTACTACCAGTCTCTATAGGCTTGTCTCCTACTACCAGTCTCTATGGGCCTGTCTCCTACTGCCAGTCTCCTGGACTCTCGCTTCAGAGACTGTATCTGAGTATAACACACTATATCACAGCTCCTCTGGCATGTTCTCCAGGTCTGATCATCATTCTTCAACCTGGTCTTGGAGCTGATTCTGCCAGATACACACCCAGCCCAGCCTGTCAGAAGACTGGCACTTTCATCTACTGGGTTTACCTGCTGGCCCAGGTTGAAAGGCTGTTTATTTGACACCTAATGTGTTGACAGGTGTCAGGGCCTAGAAGAACGCCTCTACCTTTGTCTTCCCCCAGCCAGAGGGAAGGAGGGAAGGATGCATCTCCTCCTCCACCTCCTGAAGGCCCTAGGGTGTTCCTGTGGTGGCGTATGTTTCCATTGCTCTCCCAGGAGGGCGTGGGGCTGTAACCAGCCCAAACGGGTCCCCGGGGAACAGCATTAAACCTTAAACACCTCAGTGCTCCTGCTCTGTTTGTTTTGCAGCTGGTCTTTATGTTGATGACTTGTTTGTTTGTCTGTCTGTCCTCTTGCTTGTTTGACACTGTTGTATTTGAAGGAAGGAAATGTTTTTTTGTTTGATGAATTACAAAAACATGAATGCTTAAAAACACGTTTGGCTTAGTTATCTTTTCTTCTTTTGTCATTGTTTCATTATGTTTCATTATGTTTAATAAAGTTTTATGTCTAGTAATTGGCATTACTAAATGTAATTGGCATTACTAAATGTAATTGGCATTACTAAATGTAATTGGCATTACTAAATGTAATTGGCATTACTAAATGTAATTGGCATTACAAAATGTAATTGGCATTACAAAATGTAATTGGCATTACTAAATGTAATTGGCATTACTAAATGTAATTGCCATTTCCCATAATGTCAAAGGTCTAGCATAATGTCACATTATATTGCATCACTAAATGCTATTGTCATGATCTAATAACTTGTTATGTAAATAATGCTCTATGTCAATCCTGTACAAGTGTTCATATCAATTGTCGCAGAAAAAAAAAACTCCACATGTCTCTTTGACGGAATGACGATTTACCTCTAAACTGTTTCTAATGCCTGGGAGCTGAAAAGCATCTGACAGACAGAGTGAGTGAACTCAAATGAATGATGAGTCTCTCTGTGATGTTGCGCACGCAGAATGATGAGGTGTTAGACGTGTCTCTGTGCTGTTGTCATGGACAGAATGATGAGGTGCTAGACGTGTCTCTGTGATGTTGTCATGGACAGAATGATGAGGTGCTAGACGTGTCTCTGTGATGTTGCGCATGCAGAATGATGAGGTGCTAGACGTGTCTCTGTGATGTTGTCATGGACAGAATAATCAGGTGCTAGACATGTCTCTGTGATGTTGCTCACGCAGAATGATGAGGTGCTAGACGTGTCTCTGTGATGTTGCGCACGCAGAATGATGAGGTGTAGACGTGTCTCTGTGATGTTGTCATGGACAGAATGATGAGGTGCTAGACGTGACTCTGTGATGTTGCGCATGCAGAATGATGAGGTGCTAGACGTGACTCTGTGATGTTGTCATGGACAGAATGATGAGGTGCTAGACGTGTCTCTGTGATGTTGCGCACGCAGAATGATGAGGTGCTGGACGTGACTCTGTGATGTTGTCATGGACAGAATGATGAGGTGCTGGACGTGACTCTGTGATGTTGTCATGGACAGAATGATGAGGTGCTAGATGTGTCTCTGTGATGTTGTCATGGACAGAATGATGAGGTGCTAGACGTGTCTCTGTGATGTTGTCATGGACAGAATGATGAGGTGCTAGACGTGTCTCTGTGATGTTGTCATGGACAGAATGTGGTCATGCCACATCTATCACTGTTCTGAGGGAAGTGGCACTTACAGTGCATTCGGAAAATATTCAGACCCCTTGACTTTTTCCACATTTTGTTACGTTACAGCCTTATTCTAAAATTGATTAAATAGTTTTTTCCCCTCACCAACCTACAGTCAAAACTCCATAATGACAAAGCAAAAACAGATTTTTAGAAATGTTTGCAAATGTATTAAATATAAAACATCTGCAATTTTACATTTACATAAGTATTCAGACCCTTATAAATGTATTTTTATTGAATATCTGAAACAAACAATATACTTGCAGTCAAGCCGCTCAACAACTGCACCACACCAGTCATCCAACAGACTCCCATTCAGAGCGACACACAGAAGCATCCAGGGTCAATGCCATGCTCAAGGGCACGTGGACAGATCCCTCACCAGGCCAAAAAACGTGAACCCGAACTCCAAGGTCCCCCCCACAGTTCCCCAATAGCTGTCCCTCAACTATTCGAGACCCCTCCCACAAGAATACTTTAAATCTATCTCTGCTGGCCATCCCATCTATCTCTGCTGGCCACCCTCAGCCCATCCCATCTATCTCTGCTGGCCACCCTCAGCCCATCCCATCTATCTCTGCTGGCCACCCTCAGCCCATCCCATCTATCTCTGCTGGCCACCCTCAGCCCATCCCATCTATCTCTGCTGGTCACCCTCAGCCCATCCCACCTATCTCTGCTGGCCACCCTCAGCCCATCCCACCTATCTCTGCTGGTCACCCTCAGCCCATCCCACCTATCTCTGCTGGCCACCCTCTTTGGATTTCTACGCAACATATACCTTTCAACTATGCTGTGATGTTTAACGTACAATTTCAATCTATCTAATCTAATAGAATCCACAGATTGCGAGTTGAAGATAAATCATTTTACTAATAGTGTTATTATATTCGTAATTGACTGACCCGGTCTCTCCAGATCTCCGAACAGTATTATTTCTAGGGTTAATTTTAGATCAATGTTATGCATTTTCAGCCGGTCCTGAACCTGAGACCAGAAACAGGCTACCTGAGGGCAATACCAAAATAAATGGTCTATTGATTCTGTATCCTCACAACAAAATCTGCAGAGCTTTGATGATTTGATGCCCCAAATATTCAACATTTTGTTGGTGGCAAGAATTCTATATAATAATTTTAGCTGAAAAGCATGAAGTCTTGAATATTGGGTTGTTTTATATATCAACTCATACACCCTGTACCATGGAATCAGTACATCAAAAATCTCTTCCCAACTATTTTGCAATTCATATGGCAGTTGTCAACATTCTGGTCCTCAAATGAAACTGGTATACTTTCCTATTTATGTTATTTTTATTCCTCAACCAGTTTTGATCCTTTATATTGGGCAGACAGACCAGTTCCCTGCCTCCTCCCGCTGCCACCTGCCTCCTCCAGTTTTGATCCTTTATATTGGGCAGACAGACCAGTTCCCTGCCTCCTCCCACTGCCACCTGCCTCCTCCAGTTTTGATCCTTTACATTGGGCAGACAGACCAGTTCCCTTCCTCCTCCCGCTGCCACCTGCCACCTCCATGTTTGGGGTAACGCTGTAATCAATTGGTTGTACACTTGGATTGAACAGACCTTCCCGTACAATGATTGATAACTCCATGAAGGATATAACTCTACCATTCCAATTTACAATATCATTTAAGAACAAAATACCCTTTTCAAACATCTTTCCCATAAATACAGGTATTGTATCAACCAGCACATTTGAGTTCAACCATAATATTTGTTCTAACTTTTCAGGGGATGAAATTGAAATTGCAGCCAGCTCTGCAATGCTTGTTTGAAAAAGAGAGATACTTTGAAAAAGTATAATTTTCAATTAATTGAAATGAGACATGACAATCTGCACAAAAGCAAAAAGGCAATTTTTAAACAATGGACGAGCTTCCCTTAGTAATCTACTTGAGAACCATTTACGGTTCAAGTAAAACTTTTGAATGTGTGAAGTTTTTAGAGAGAGGCTTAGTGCTTTTATATTTAATCATCTCAACCCACCCAGTTCATAATATAGATAGGCACATTTTATTTGTCTGGTTTAGCGTCCCAGATAGGGCAAAATATTTTTTGCTCTTATGATTTGATAAAAGTTTCATCAGGTGTAGGCAGCGCTATAAGTAAGTGAGTAAACTGAGATATGACTAAGGTGTTATTCAGGGCCATTTTTCCATAAATGGACAGGTACTTACCTCTCCATGGTTGCAGGATCTTGTCTATTTTTACAAGTTTTCTATTGAAATTCATTATGGACAGCTTATTTATATATTTTGTGATTTGAATACCAAGTATGTCTACTTCATCATCAGCCCATTTTATAGGTAAACTGCAGGGTAATGTAAAAGTTGTATTTAAAAAAAGATCCAATACATAATATTGTACACTTATCATAATTAGGTTTTAGTCCAGAGAGTACAGAAAAGTTATCTAGATCTTCAATGAGACATTGCAGGGATCTAGCTTGCGGACTTAATATAAACTTGAGTCATCGGCATACATGGACACCTTTGTTTTGAAGCCTTCGATTTCTAATCCTCTAATGTTGTTATTGGATCTGATTTTAATAACTAGCATTTCGATGGCCATAACGAATACATATGTTGACAGCGGACACCCTTGTTTAACTCCTCTTGACAATTCAAAACTCTCTGAGAAGTAGCCGGTATTTACTACTTTATCCCTGTGGTTGCTATACATTATTATTATTATGTTATGAGAGAATCACCGAAATTGAAAAAATCCAGGCATTTATGAATAAAATCCAGTCTTACTTTATCAAATACCTTTTCAAAATCCACTATAAATATCAGGCCTGGCTTCTTAGATGTTTCTTGATGTTCTATTATTTCTAGTAGTTGTCGTATATTATCTCCAATGTATCGACCATGTAAAAAAACCTGTCTGATCAGGATGAACAATACCTGGTAAAACCCTTTAAATTCTGAGTGCTATGCATTTCACTAGTATTTTTGCATCACGGCATTGAAGTGTAAGAGACCTCCAGTTTTCTAGATAGACTGGGTCTTTATATTTTCCATCTGGGTCTTGTTATAATAATAGAGAAATCAGACCTTCCTGCTGAGTACCCGACAGACTACCATTTCTATAGGAGTAGTTAAAACAATCTAACAATGGAGTTTTTAGTATATCAAAAAAGGCTTGATATACTGTACCTCTACCGTTATGCCATTAAGCCCTAGGATTTTTCTAGACTGAAAGGATTTAATAGCCTCAAAAAGTTATTCCTCTGTCATTTTTCCTTAGCACTGATCATTCTGTACATTTGTTTAATTTTCCATTTGCTATATTATTTGGAAATAATTCCTTACGATAATCTTCCTTCTGTGGAAGCGGATGAGATGGAAAAGAGAATATCTGCCGAAAATATTTTGCTTCCTCTTTTAAAATATAATTTGGAGAATCAAAGATGACTCCGTCGTCAGTAAAGGAGTTTCTGCAAGTTCTTTTTGTTAGCGTTCCTGTATTGGAGATTCAAGAAGAATTTTGTGCAAATTTTCTCCATATTCCATCCAGTTTGCTTTATTTTTGTGATAGATTACATTAGATAGATTCCTCAAGTTCTTTTTGTTTCTCCTCTAACTTATTTTGTATCTCTGTAGTATCGTTTTTTATTGCTATCAACCTGTAGTATTAGTTCATGTATTTCCCTTGTTAGTCTTGTCTCTTTAGCCAGAAACTGCTTTTTTATTATTGATGAATATTGAATTGAATGAACTCTGGAGGTACATTTAAAGGTATCCCGAACAATAAGGGGATTTGCTAAACCTAGACTACTCTGGAAAAATTCAGTTAGAAATTATTTTGTCTTAGTTAAAAATAAGTTGTACTCCAATAAACTTTGATAAAATGTCCAATATCCCCGTCCACGTGGAAAATCTATAAGAGGCCAATTAGATGATGATCCAATCGCATTCTGTCTCCTATTAAAACTTTTTAAACCTTTGATGCAAGAGAGAAAGAGACAAGAAAGTAGTCAAGATGACTAGCTTGATTAAGTCTCCTCCATGTATATCTCACTAGGTCAGGGTTTTTTAGTCTACAAATATCCCCTATTTCTAATGTGTCCATAATATTAGTGATTTCCTTAAGGGCACGGGGATGATAGTTTGTACAGTGATTACCTTTACTGTCCATTGAGGTACGTAACACTGTGTTATAGTCTCCTACCATAATTGTTTGATTCTTTGTTGCCTGTAAGTTCAATAAATCGGTATAAATATTTTAGAAGAAGTATGGATCATTCTGATTTGGACCATATAGATTAATGAGCCAAATCTCTTTTTCGTCCACTTTCATATTCAAAAAGATCCACCTTCCTTGCGAATCATTCCTGTCTATTTGCACATTCAAATCTACATTTTTGTTAGTTCATAACATCACACCTTTTGAGTTCCTTTGTCGTTGACAGAAAATGATTTCACCTGTCCATTCCTTTTTCCACACAACTTCATCTAAGGATGTAGAGTGAGTTTCCTGGAAACAGTTTGTGATATTCCTTTTCTTTTAGCCATGTAAAGACTGATCTTTTTTTATAATCTACTAAACCGTTATAATTATAACTGGCTATACTTATTTCACCCCTTACCATAACCAGATACTGTTCTCAGTCTAAACTGACCATAATTAGTGCTTGTAAAGTTACTGCCATCAGAGGTCTTATGAAGGTCAAAACTAGAGCTTTCAAATGTCTGATATTTAGAATCCAAGAAATAGGTTCTAGCAATATGTGTTTTATTCCCTTGCTTGTTTGCCTGTGAGCCAATGCCACAGATGTTAGAAAATTAAGACAAGATATTATTTGTGTAGTAAATCTGAGTAGGTTGATGTGTATGATATTGGATGTGATTTAGTGAAAGTATGTACCAATAAAGTATGTCCAAATAAATAATAACTCATTTGCATGGTTGAGTGTCTATGTGTGTAACATGTAGTGCGTATAGCCTTAATGTTCATGATGATAATTGTAATCCATATCGTATCACCATCATAGTTGCATCATTGAAAAACACATCCCAGCATTTCCATAGCAATTGACATTTCACATGATCATGAAAGACACCTTGCATTACCCTAGAGACGGCTTCACTACAGTACAAATGTGTTCCGTGGAATATGTTATTATTCCCCAATGCCACTATTCTGATATCTTCCCCTTGCTTGTTGTAAACATATATAAACTTGTAGACAAATACATAAAAGATATAGACAAACAAGAAACATATTAAATGAAAGAACAGTTTGACAATGGAGAGAGAGGTGAGAGACGGAGAGGAGAGAAGAGAAGAGAAAAGAGAGAAAGAGAGAGTGAGAGAAGGGAGCGAGATTAGGTGTGTGTGTGTATGTATACATCCATATGTGTAAGTGAGCATGTAATTGAGTACGTGTGTACTCATATCCACTTCAGAGTGTTCAGATATTTTTACAATTCTTTTTTTCGTAACCTGAAGTCCCGGTAAAATCTAGTACAGCCATCGTGTTATGGATCTGTCTCGGAATAGCTGTCCATCTATAAAGAGTTTGTCCATAAGGAGAAAGTCACGCTTACCCTTCTCCCTCTGTTGCCTCTGTACCGGAAACAGTATCTAACGACGTTTGTTTATCTCCCTTGGAAATTGTTCATTGAGACTGAATTTGGTCCCATTAAGCTCCTTCCCCTGCTTTTGATTAGCTCCTTTTGTTGGTAATGTTCAAATTTTGCGATGATCGGTCGGGGACCATTTGTCTTATCGCTCCGAGCTCCAAGTCAAATCAAATGAAATCAAAGTTTATTTGTCACGTGCGCCAAATACAACAGGTGTAGACCTTACAGTGAAATGCTTACTTACAGGCTCTAACCAATAGTGCACAAAATGTATTAGTTGAACAAAAGGTAAGTAAAGAAATAAAACAACAGTAAAAATACTATATACAGTAGCGAGGCTATAAAAGTAGCGAGGCTACATACAGACACCGGTTAGTCAGGCTGATTGAGGTAGTATGTACATGTAGATATGGTTAACGTGACTACGCATTTATGATGGACAGAGAGTAGCAGTAGCGTAAAAGAGGGGGTGGTGGGTGGTGGGACACAATGCAGATAGCCCGGTTAGCCAGTTTGCGGGAGCACTGGTTGGTCGGCCCAATTGAGGTAGTATGTACATGCATGTATAGTTAAAGTGACGATGCACGTCTGTGTACTCGCTGGAAAGCCACCTTGTTTCCAGTCTCTTTTGGAAGTTTCAAGGCGGATTGTATGAGTTCTCTCAATAATAATAATATAATCCCTCTGGATTATTGGATGCGTCCTCAGGAATCCCAGAAAAAAAATGATTTTCACGCATGCCACGTCTTTGTATGTCTAGTAGCGACTCATTCTTCATCCTGTTTTCCCTGAGTAGACATTCCATGTTGGAATCGTGACCTTGGCTGTGAGTGCCTTGTTATCTCCTTGGAGTGTCAGAATTGCACTCTGGCTAAACTCCAAACTCCCCCTCAGCCCTGCTACCTCTTCACACAACTTTTCCAGTGTTGCATCGTTCGTGTCTGTAGATGAATATGTTTTTCTTTTTTTTTTGTTGGGTTAAAGTTATTTTGTGAGGTAGTTGGATCTTTCCATAGCGTTAAGTATAGTACTATTCAGACCTTTACTTAGTAATTTGTTGAAGCACATTTGGCAGCGATTACAGCCTCGAGTCTTCTTGGGTATGATGCTACAAGCTTGGCACACCTGTATTTGTGGAGTTCATCCCATTGTTCTCTGCAGATCATCTCAAGCTCTGTCAGGTTGGATGGGGAGCGTCGTTACACAGCTATTTTCAGGTCTCTCCAGAGATGTTTGATCGGGTTCAATTCCGGGCTCTGGCTGGGCCACTCAAGGACATTCAGAGACTTGTCCTGAAGCCACTCCTGTGTTGTCTTGGCTGTGTGCTTAGGGTCGTTATCCTGTTGGAAGGTGAGCCGTCGCCCCAGTCTGAGATCCTGAGCACTCTGGAGCAGGTTTTCATCAAGGATCTCTCTGTACTTTGCTCTGTTCATCTTTCCCTCGATTCTTACTAGTCTCCCAGTCCCTGCTGCTAAAAAACATTCCCACAGCATGATCAAATTAAATTGTATTAGTCACATGCAGGTGTAGACCTTACAGTGAAATGCTTAGTTACAAGCCCTTAACCAACAATGCAGTTTAAAAAATATGGATAAGAACAAGAATTGCTCAGCTCAAGGAAGAGTCTTGGTGGTTCCAAACTTCTTCCGTTTAAGAATGATGGAGGCCACTGTGTTCTTGGGGACCTTCCATGCTGCATTCATTTTTTTAGTACCCTTCCCCAGATCTGTGCCTCGACACAATCCTGTCTCGGAGCTCTATGGACAATTCCTTCGACCTCATGGCTTAGTTTTTGCTCTGACATGCACTGTCAACTGTGGGACCTTATATTGACAGGTGTGTGCCTTTCCAAAGCATGTCCAATCAATTTAATTTACCGCAGGTGGACTCTAATCAAGTTGTAGAAACATCTCAAGGATCACCAATGGAAACAGGATGCACCTGAGCTACAATTACGAGTCTCATAGCAAAGGGTCTGAATACTGAATACGTAAATAAGGTATTTCAGTTTAATTTTTTAAACTAAATTAGCAAACATTTCTAAATACTTGTTTTCACTTTGTCACTTGGGTATTGTGTGTAGATTGATGAGAGAAACAAATGATTTAATCCATTTTAGAAAAAGACTGTAACGTAACAAAATGTGGAAAAAGTCAAGGGGTCTGAATATTTTCTCTGATTTACCCACGAGGCCTCAGTCTGGTCAGTCACTTCAGATGACAGCTTTCATTTTCAAAATGCCTTTCAGTATCTATATACTGTACATCTGTGATAGACTAGTGGGGAGGAAACCTCTGTATATGTGTGAGTGAGTGATGGGGACATATGTTGTGAGATGGTTTAGACATGGTCTGGGAATCAATGTGGAAGGTCATACCATGCACCACTGTCCTCTCAACTACCTCCAATCATAGTGTCTCACTGGGAGCAGTGTCCTCTCAACTACCTCCAATCATAGTGTCTCACTGGGAGCAGTGTCCTCTCAACTACCTCCAATCATAGTGTCTCACTGGGAGCAGTGTCCTCTCAACTACCTCCAATAATAGTGTCTCACTGGGAGCAGTGTCCTCTCAACTACCTCCAATCATAGTGTCTCACTGGGAGCAGTGTCCTCTCAACTACCTCCAATCATAGTGTCTCACTGGGAGCAGTGTCCTCTCAACTACCTCCAATCATAGTGTCTCACTGGGAGCAGTGTCCTCTCAACTACCTCAAATCATAGAGTCTCACTGGGAGCAGTGTCCTCTCAACTACCTCCAATCATAATGTCTCACTGGGAGCAGTGTCCTCTCAACTACCTCCAATCATAGTGTCTCACTGGGAGCAGTGTCCTCTCAACTACCTCCAATCATAGTGTCTCACTGGGAGCAGTGTCCTTTCTACTATCTGACTGCAGTCACTATGGTGTTAGAAACAGAAGAGGGTTCTCTTCAGTCACTATGGTGTTCGAGGCTGGGGAGGGCTCTCTTCAGTCACTATGGTGTTAGAGACAGAGGAGGGTTCTCTTCAGTCACTATGGTGTTCGAGGCAGAGGAGGGTTCTCTTCAGTCACTATGTTGTTAGAGACAGAAGAGGGTTCTCTTCAGTCACTATGGTGTTCGAGGCTGGGGAGGGTTCTCTTCAGTCACTATGGTGTTAGAGACAGAGGAGGGTTCTCTTCAGTCACTATGGTGTTAGAGACAGAAGAAGGTTCTCTTCAGTCACTATGGTGTTAGAGACAGAAGAGGGTCCTCTTCAGTCACTATGGTGTTAGAGACAGAGGAGGGTTCTCTTCAGTCACTATGGTGTTAGAGACAGAGGAGGGTTCTCTTCAGTAACTATGGAGATTGAGGCAGAGGAGGGTTCTCTTCAGTCACTATGGTGTTAGAGACAGAGGAGGGTTCTCTTCAGTCACTATGGTGTTAGAGACAGAGGAGGGTTCTCTTCAGTAACTATGGAGATTGAGGCAGAGGAGTGTTCTCTTCAGCTTTGTGTGTGTGACATAAGTCAGCTCAGACACTCCTGCTGAGTAGATTTGATTTGATTAGAATCACTTCATTATTCCTTTGCGGAGATTCTTTTTGCAGTATTGTGAAACAAAATAGGACAATACAGGACATAAACAGTCAAACAGGACAAGACCACACAGTGCATTGTTGTGTATTGTCTTCTTCATCCTATTGTAGAAGTGTATTGTGCTCCATAAGAGCTCATAGTCCATAAACACCAAGAGAAGGAAGATCTCTGCTGGAACAGTCATAACGGTCTCATGGATGTCCTGTTTCCTTAATAATCAGCCCCTATCATTGATCAAGGTGTAGCCTATTGTCATTGGGGATGACATGTGGAACGCTATTGAATAACCACATTCTTCACCATGAACCACAATGAATCTAGACATAGGAATATGATTCCCAGAATAGATCTAGAAATGTCAGAAGTTGCAATGTAACTATAGTACGCCATTATAGTGACATAATTAATAAATTGTGTTAGATTACATGTACCTTCTATGGTAAAGTAGCTGATGCTTGATGTGCAGATTTGAGTTTAAGTCTACATAAAGGAATAGGTACTGTAGGGTTATCATTGACTATGTGATAGTTTTGATGTCAAATAACCTACAGTATATTTTGAGAATGGCATTCATTCATTGACAACATCCCACAGTCTGTATATCTTTGTTCCAGACCCCAACCAACTGAAATTGGCCAAGGGGCTCTTAGTGAGGCCTACTCAACACTTAAGCAATACTTTATGTGTTGTTGTCGAGGACAAATTGCTCCAGGAGGTCTAGTACCATAAACTAAACTCTATTACTCCGACATGTTCTCGCCTGTATGAGAGCTATGACAAAAATGTCATAATTCACTCTATCCCAGGGATAAACCAACGCCATAGCGTTATACCAGGGATAAATCAACGCCATGGCGTTTATACCAGGGATGAGGCGGTCGGCAGATGAGGTTTACTGGTACATGAAACAGACACAAATAACTCACGTTCAGGATCTAATCTACACTAATCTAATCTAATCTACACTGTTAATCTGTGTGTGTAATGAATGTGTCATTACTTGTGTGTCATGGAATCTCCAGTGACTGACAGAACAGTAGAAGTGTTGGCAGGTTATTCTGACAGACAAATTAGAGGGTAAATATAATTAATTCAGCATTGTTCAGTCTTGCATTTTGAGAGTTTTTACAATAATAGGATTGAACTATATTTTGGTCATACAGAATCACATCTATGAGATGTGTCACAAAATGTCACAAAATATGTCACAAAATGTCACAAAATATGTCACAAAATGTCACAAAACATGTCACAAAATACATGATCACTTCAATAGCTGTAAACTAATAGCATATTAGTATGAGCCTAATATCAAGGTTAACATCTTATTTGTATCCCTTATAACCTATTTTGTTGTATCACAGTTTGAATGTCAATCAGTTATTCAATGCAAGTTTTCTTCTTGTGATGAATTAACATGACATCTTAATAATGTGACATATCAATACATCCAAACCCCAAATCATCTTCATCAGTGTTACATGATCTGCTAGGGCCGGTTCAGTCATAGGACTGATGTACAGAGACAGAGTGACATGCACCTGGAACAGAGTGGGATTGGGTTTCATTGGAGAGCAGGCAGGGCTGCCTCCAAGCCTGTTGATATATACAGTGTAACTGCCTTGTTCAAGCCATTAATCTGCCTCGTTTGATGGGACGGCTAAACAAACGACACCACAGTCTCCCATCTGCCAGTCTCATATCTACCAGTCTCCTATCTATCAGTCTCCTATCTACCAGTCCCCTATCTATCAGGCTCCTATCTATCAGTCTCCTATCTGCCTGTCTCCTATCTACCAGTCTCCTATCTATCAGTCTCCTATCTATCAGTCTCCTATCTACCAGTCCCCTATCTATCAGGCTCCTATCTATCAGTCTCCTATCTACCAGTCCCCTATCTATCAGGCTCCTATCTATCAGTCTCCCATCTATCAGTCTCATATCTACCAGTCTCCTATCTGTCAGTATCCTATCTGTCAGTCTCCTATCTATCAGTCTCCTATCTGTCAGTCTCCTATCTGTCAGTCTCCTATCTATCAGTCTCATATCTACCAGTCTCCTATCTATCAGTCTCCTATCTACCAGTCCCCTATCTATCAGTCTCCTATCTACCAGTCTCCTATCTGCCTGTCTCCTATCTACCAGTCTCCTATCTACCAGTCTCCTATCTATCAGTCTCCTGTATGTCCAAAGTACATTTGAGTCATTTGTAAATGTAGAACGCAGAAGATGGGGTTGGACAGGAGGGTGCGAGGCAGACCATCTGTACATGGAGCCCTGCCTCAAAGACCATTTGGCTCTGGGTCAGGTGGTATAGTAGGACCTGCTAGTGCTGAATGGCTGGTTGTGTCTGGACTGAGTTGGTGCTGGTCATGTCTGGACAGGGATGGTGCTAGATAATGGCTGGTCATGTCTGAACAGGGTTGGTGTTAGTGAATGGCTGATCATGTCTGAACAGGGTTGGTGTTAGTAAATGGCTGGTCATGTCTGAACAGGGTTGGTGTTAGTGAATGGCTGGTCATGTCTGAACAGGGTTGGTGCTGGTGAATGGCTGGTCATGTCTGAACAGGTTTGGTGTTAGTGAATGGCTGGTCATGTCTGAACAGGGTTGGTGTTAGTGAATGGCTGGTCATGTCTGAACAGGGTTGGTGTTAGTGAATGGTTGGTCATGTCTGAACAGGGTTGGTGTTAGTGAATGGCTGGTCATGTCTGAACAGGGTTGGTGTTAGTGAATGGTTGGTCATGTCTGAACAGGGTTGGTGCTGGTGAATGGCTGGTCATGTCTGAACAGGGTTAGTTTCTATATTTTCTTACATTGTAGAATAATTTTGAAGACATCAAAACTATGAAATAACACATATGGAATCATGTAGTAACCCCAAAAAGTATAATCAAGGCAAAGTAGCCACCCTTTGCCTTGATGACAGCTTTGCACACTCTTGGCATTCTCTCAACCACCTTCAAGAGGTAGTCACCTGGAATGCATTTCAATTAACAGGTGTGCCTTCTTAAAAATGAATTTGTAGAATGTATTTATTTCTTATTTCTTTATTTCATTTGAGCCAATCAATTGTGTTGTGACAAGGTAGGTGTTACGGCTTTCGTCGAAAGGAGTGGACCAAAGCGCAGCGTGGAAAGTGTTCATGATTTTTATTTTCAAAAAACACTCAAACAAAATAAAGTGAAAATGAAAGCGCACAGTTCTGTCAGGCACAGACACTAAACAGAAAACAAGATCCCACAAAACCCAAAAGGAAAATGACAACTTATATGTGATCCCCAATCAGAGACAACGATAGACAGCTTCCTCTGATTGGGAACCACACACGGCCAAAAACACAGAAATAGACAACATAGACTTTCCCACCCGAGTCGCACCCTGACCTAACCAAACATAGAGAATAAAAAGGATCTCTAAGGTCAGGGCGTGACAGTAGGGGTCGTATACAGAAGTCCAAGTCCATATTATATATATATATATATTATATCAAGAACAGCTCAAATAAGCAAAGAGAAGCAACAGTCCGTCATTACTTTAAGACATGAAGGTTAGTCAATGCGGAAAATGTCAGGAACTTTGAAAGTTTCTTCAAGTGCAGTCCCAACAACCATCAAGCGCTATGATGAAATTGGCTCTCATGAGGACCGCCACAGGAAAGGAAGACCCAGAGTTACCTCTGCTGCAGAGTATAAGTTCATTAGAGTTACCTGCCTCAATAAATGCTTTGCAGAGTTCAAGTAACAGACACATCTCAATATCAACTGTTCAGAGGAGACTACGTGAATCAGGCCTTCATGGTCGAATTTATGCAAAGAAACCACTACTAAAGGACACCAATAAGAAGAAGATACTTGCTTGGGCCAAGAAACAAAAGCAATGGACATTAGACAGGTGGGAATCTGTCCTTTGCTCTGATGAGTCCAAATTTTCGATTTTTGGTTCCAACCGCCGTCTTTGTGAGACGCAGAGCAGGTGAACGGATCATCTCCAAGTTGGATGGGGAGCGTTGCCGCACAGCTTTCTTCAGGTGTCTCCAGAGATGTTTGATCGGGCTCAAGTCCGGGCTCTGGCTGGGTCACTCAAGGACATTCAGAGACTTGTCCTGAAGCCACTCCTGCGTTGTCTTGTCTGTGTGCTTAGGGTCATTGTTCTGTTGGAAGGTGAACCTTTCCCCCAGTCTGAGGTCCTGACTGCTCTGGAGCAGGTTTTCATCAAGGATTTCTCTGTAGTTTGCTCTGCTCATCTTTCCCTCGATCCTGACTAGTCTCCCAGTCCCTCCTGCTGGAAAACATCCCCACAACGTGATGCTGCCACCACCATTCTTCACCATAGTGATGGTGCCAGGTTTCCTCCAGATGTGACGCTTGACATTCAGGCCAAAGATTTCCATCTTGGTTTTATCAGACCAGAGAATCTTGTTTCTCATGGTCTGAGAGTCTTTTAGGTGCCTTTTGGCAAACTCCAAGCGGGCTGTCATGTGCCTTTTACTGAGGTGTGGCTTCCGTCTGGCCACTCTAGTATAAAGGCCTGAATGGTGGAGTGCTGCAGAGATTGTTGTCCTTCTGGAAGGTTCTCCCATCTCCACAGAGGAACTCTGGAGCTCTTTCAGAGTGACTATTGGGTGCTTGGTCACCTCTCTGACCAAGGCTCTTCTCCTCCGATTGGTCAGTTTAGCTGGGCAGCCAGCTCTTGGAAGAGTCTTGGTGGTTCCAAACTTCTTCTATTTAAGAATGATGGAGGCCACTGTGTTCTTGGGGAACTTTAATGCTGCAGACATTGTTTGGGAACCTTCCCCAGTTCTGTGCCTCGACACAATCCTGTCTCAGAGCTCTACGGACAATTCCTTCAACCTTTTTGCTATGACATGCACTGTCAACTGTGGCACCTTATATAGACAGGTGTGTGCCTTTCCAAATCATGTTCAATTAATTGGCTTTGCGACAGATGGACTCCAATCAAGTTGAAGAAACATCTCAAGGATAATGAATGGAAACAGAATGCACCTGAGCTCAATTGAGAGTCTCGTAGCAAAGGGTCTGAATACTTGTGTAAATAAGGTTTCTGTTTTTTTTATAAATTTGCTAAAATTTAAATAAAAAAAAACTGTTTTTGCTTTGTCATTACGGGTTATTGTATGTAGATTGAGGACAAACCCATGTATTTGATATATTATAGGATAAGGCTGTAACATAACAAGATGTGGAAAAGTCAAAGGGTCTGAAAACTTTCCGAATGCATTGCAATTTTCTTTTATTTCGTTTGTGATGTGTTTTTCGTTGTGTACTTTGGCCATCAATTCCTAAAATGAAACCGGGTCTTCAAATCAACATTTCAACCAAGCCCATGGAGATAATTATTCCTAAAATGAAACCGGGTCTTTAAATCAACATTTCAACCAAGCCCATGGAGATAATTATTCCTAAAATGAAACCGGGTCTTCAAATCAACATTTCAACCAAGCCCATGGAGATAATTATTCCTAAAATGAAACCGGGTCTTCAAATCAACATTTCAACCAAGCCCATGGAGATAATTATTTGCAGAGTTACATTTTTTCTGAATTTAAAATGGAATATATATATATTTTTAAATTGCCAAAATCTACTAAAACCCTAGGAGGGCAGAGAACAGGTAGAATACAGTGTGTGTGTGAGTGTGTGTGTGTGTGTGTGTGTGTGTGTGTGTGTGTGTGTGTGTGTGTGTGTGTGTGTGTGTGTGTGTGTGTGTGTGTGTGTGTGTGTGTGTGTGTGTGTGTGTGTGTGTGTGTGTGTGTGTGTGTGTGTGTGTGTGTGTGTGTGTGAGAGACGGTTGCGATTACTACACCTTCTTTCCCTCAAAGCTGTTTTCCCCTGGGTGCAATTTTCACCTTTTTTGTTCTAAGCAAATGCGTAGAAAAACACCTCAGTTGCCACAAATAGCAGTTGGTAATTACCTACAGAAATTTGCATGAGGTTTTTAATTCTTAATTCCCCACTTGGTAATTTAAGGGTTATCGTTGCCTGTAATAAAATAATCCAAATTGTAATAAAGATACTAGGAGTGTATTCACATGTTATTAATCAGGCATGAGGACACAGAGGTAATGGAAACATTTTCAGTAGTCTGTTAATGAATATGGGAATATGCTTCTATTTCTGAGCAATTAGCAAATGATGAGGCAGGGTCAGGTATTGTACTAAACTCACACAGCTAATAACGCACAGAGGGACCAAGACAATTCAGGTGTGTTCAAAACACGGTCATGACACCAGACACAGACACATCACCTCGTTCCTCTTTCTTCTCCACCTCCCCAGGAATATTAACCATAGTGCTGTGTCTCTCTGTCATGACTCCGTTTCAAAGGGAAGCGTTGTGGGTGTTTTGGCTTGGTGGTTATAGTAAATCAGACTTTATTAACCTCTAACAAATCAACAAAAGGCAGTTTTTTTTTAAATGAAAGTGAGGAGGTAACTCTTAGACAGAGGACAGGTCACCGTTTCAGCCTCCAGTCTAGGGTTAGTTTCCACAGGTTCAGCCTCCAGTCTAGGGTTAGTTTCCACAGGTTCAGCCTCCAGTCTAGGGTTAGTTTCCACAGGTTCAGCCTCCAGTCTAGGGTTAGTTTCAACAGGTTCAGCCTCCAGTCTAGGTTTAGTTTCCACAGCTTCATGCTCCAGTCTAGGGTTAGTTTCCACAGGTTCAGCCTCCAGTCTAGGGTTAGTTTCGACTGGAGGCGGAGTTGCCATGCTAGCTAGACTGTGTGTGTTTGTGTGCAGATGGGGTTGTCATGCTCCTCATTGTGACTGGGAGTGGTAACAGGATGCTGTATTGTTGCTCGGGTGCCATTTGGGAGGCCAAACGCAGAAAGGTGTTCCCCCAGGTGACTGTGAAATGCCCTGGGAACTGGGTGACACCACAGCCAGGGGTTTGACCTGCAGTTAGCGTGGAGTCCCACCAGGTATTGTCCTGGCTTGTCAAACATCCATTGACATAGTGATCCTTTTTACATCCGCTGAGCAAACGGTTCCGCTGCCGGCCGCAACGAGACAGAGAGGCGGGTGAGAGGGGTCCCACTTTCACCTCCTCTGCTCCCTATCAGCCCTGAGCAAAGCACAAGGTGGGGGGTGGGGGGGGAAGGTTTCAAGCACCAGGGTTCAAAAGTCACCAATGAATGTGTCAATCAGCTTCACCTGTGGTTGTTGTTAGTCCCATCCGACACCTTCTCAAATCACCTCATTTACCCCTTTGCGGGGTAAATTATTTAATAAATTAGGAACTAATTAACCCTTTAGATATTATAAAGTGACTATACCCTAAAACAAATTATCATCAGTATCTTTTCTGCACTTTCAACATGTTTTCCACATTGACTTGACAAATACATAAAATGTTCATTATTATTTCATTGCGACAGCCTTTTCCTTTCCGTGAAAACATACAATGTGTCAGAAAATAAAGCAGAACAGGACCAAAGCAATACTCATCAACTCTTTCCACACAACTGTCCTGTTCTGCCCCCCAGCGTTTATCACAACACATTACAACACAGTATGGAAAAAATAACTGTTACCTAAGACTAAATTATTATTATTTTTTAAATATCTGAGAAGAGCCTTTTGGTATAAATAGGAAGATAATACACACTAAATAATACAGCTAGAGAATAGGAGTTCTGTCAAATGGAATATAAAAAGTTAAAACAATTAACACTAGCTTATTACATTTCACACAACCTGCCCCCTAGTGGAGACACTGACACATTTCACACAACCTGCCCCCTAGTGGAGACACTGACACATTTCACACACACAAAGTACAGTGGTTCAGATGCAGATGTTTATTGTAACTCAAGCTCTCTCTCCTCCTAGATCTATCCGCTGCCTTTGTGGATAAGAGCGTTGGCTAAATTATTCAAATGTCAATGTAAACAAACAAAATGTAAAACACAGGAGTAAAAAATATTTTTTAACAGCAACCTTTCTCACATTTAGTACTAGTAAAATACTGATTAAAAGTGCTAGTGCATCAGAAGAAATACAAATTAAAAACACTGAGAAGTGCTTTTGGTTCTTTGTAACTTAAAAAAAAAAAGTCACAAAAATGTCCTCATCTGCAAAAATAAAACAACCATGGCAATCCATTTCCCATATTGTATGAAACAAAAAAGTCAAACATATCCCTAATACAAAATCTGTTGTCTAAAGTTACTGTTTAAACTGTAACATTTACTCCATATTCAGTGACGTAAAACTTTGACAGACGTCGTCGTAATAGTGTCTCAGGAAGAAGGTAGATAAATAAAAATGTAGCTACTAGCTACATGACTGAACATCTGCCTCTCCAACTGCAATTCAAACCATCAAAGTGAACACTGTCACATTCACCTATAATATCAGTTGAACAGTAACACAACTATGAGAATCTCAGTTGAACAGCAGGGTGTCAGTTAAGTCCAACAGTGCATGGCTGTGCCCAATGCCCCCCCCCCCCCCCCGCACACACACAATTAAACAGTCCTGTTGTATGAATACCATACTGCTACAGAAACATTATGTACTCTACGGCACAGCAGGTATAAAACCGGAGAAAAAACAAAAATCTTTTGGCATCAGGTTCCATCAAACATGTGACTATAGCCCTTTGTAAAGGTACCTGGACTTTGGTTGTCAAAGTAGGATTACAGTAGGGTTGCAAAAGCCCCGAAACATTCCCACAATCCCCAGATTTTTCAGAAATTTCACTTGAAAAATTCCAGGTTGGAGAAATACCTCCGTGTATATTACTTCCTGATTCTTGGAATCCTCCAATCAGGGATTCTTGGAATCCTCCAATCAGGGATTCTTGGAATCCTCCAATCAGGGATTCTTGGAATCCTCCAATCAGGGATTCTTGGAATCCTCCAATCAGGGATTCTTGGAATCCTCCAATCAGGGATTCTTGGAATCCTCCAATCAGGGATTCTTGGAATCCTCCAATCAGGGATTCTTGGAATCCTCCAATCAGGGATTCCTGGAATCCTCCAATCAGGGATTCCTGGAATCCTCCAATCAGGGATTCTTGGAATCCTCCAATCAGGGATTACTGAAATAAAGAATTTTCGAATTTTGGGAAAGTTAACGGATCCATGTTTGCAACCCTAGACAGGATTAAGACAGAAGTAACCGATTGTCCTGTTCGGTCTGGGTGGATCAGCTGGGGGAGATCTCAGACACTATGGGGAAGGATGGGAACGTAGGACAGGAGTCTCTGTGCTTCAGTTTAAACATGAGTTGCTCTTTCTCCTGGGTGAGCCTCTGACAGAGACCTGTCTGCCTGTCTAACGTCCCTTGGAGGTCCTGGTGCTCCTTGGAGAGCTGCCTACAGACAGGAGCACAGGGAAGGACAAATATTAGAAGACATGTAGACAGTGCATTAGGAAAGTATTCAGACCCCTTGACTTTGTCCACATTTTGTTACATTACATCATTATTCTAAAATTGATTAAATAAATGTTTTACCTCAATTTCCACACAATACCTCAAGATGACAAATTTTTGCAACTGTATTTAAAACAAAAAAACAGAAATACCTTATTTACATAAGTATTCAGACCCTTTGCTATGAGACTTGAAATTGAATTCGGGTTCAATCCTGTTTCCATTGATCATCCTTGAGATGTTTCTACAACTTGATTGCAGTCCACCTGTGGTAAATTCAATTGATTGGACATGATTTGGAAAGGCACACACCTGTCTATATAAGGTCCCACAGTTGACAGTGGATGTCAGAGCAAAAACTAAGCCATGAGGACAAAGGGATTGTCCGTAGAGCTCCGAGACAGGATTGTGTCGAGGCAAAGATCTGGGGAAGGGAACCAAAACATTTCTGCAGCATGGAAGGAAGAACAGTGGCCTCCGTCATTCTTAATGGAAGACGTTTGGAACCACCAATACACTTCCTAGAGCTGGCCGCCCGGCCAAACTGACCAATCGGGGGAAAGGGGCCTTGGTCAGGGAGGTGACCAAGAATCTGAGAAGGGTGAACCTTCCAGAAGGACAACCATCTCTGCAGCACTCCACCAATCTGGCCTTTATGGTAGAGTGGCCAGACGGAAGCCACTCCTCAGTAAAAAGGCATGACAGCCTGCTTGGAGTTTGCCAAAAGGCACCTAAAGGACTCTGACCATGAGAAACAAGATTATCTGGTCTGATGAAACCAAGATTGAACTATGTGAACCAGGCATTGCTCATCACCAGGCATATACCATCCATACAGTGAAGCGTGGTGGTTTCAGTGGTGATGTTCTTTAGTGGCAGGGACTGGGAGACTAGTCAGGATCAAGGGAAAGATGAACGGAGCCAACTACAGAGAGATCCTTGAAGAAAACCTGCTCCAGAGTGCTCAGGACCTCAGACTGGGACAAAGGTTCACCTTCCAACAGGACAACGACTCTAAACACACAGCCAAGACAACGCAGGAGTGGCTTCGGGACAAGTCTCTGAATGTCCTTGAGTGGCCCAGCCAGAGCCCGGATTTGAATCCAATCTCTGGAAAGACCTGAAGATAGCTGTGCAGCGACGCTCCCCATCCAACCTGACAGAGCTTGAGAGGATCTGTAGAGAAGAATGGGAGAAACTCCCCAAATATAGGTGTACCAAGCTTGAAGCATCATATCCAAGAAGACTCAAGGCTGTAATCGCTGCCTAAGGTGTTTCAAAGTACTGAGTAAAGGGTCTGAATACTTATGTAAAATGTGTTTTTGCTTCATCACGATGGGGTATTGTGTGTAAAAAAACAATTTAATAAATTGTAGAATAAGGTTGTAATGTAACAATGTGGTTAAAGTCAAGGGGTCTGAATATTTTCAGAATGCTCTGTATTACATTGATAGTTTGACAGGAAGACATTCATAATGAGCGAGAAAAAAATAATTACCTGTAGCAAAGTAGATTTTATAAATATTTTGCTGACCTCAAATCACTGTTCATCAAAATTCTACAAGTGTAAAGGCATTGCCATAAGTAGAAGTAGCACCAAAAAGTCCTCCAGCATCTATATACTTTAATGTAAAATAGGAAATTACACAAGTTTCTATGGTGAAATGTAACTTTTACACTAAAGTACTGTAAACTGCCACAACTTGCTTCCTTCAAGAAATATTCTCACCACTTTCTCCACCAAGTGGCACCACATTCACATCTGATCTAAATGCCAAAGGCATTTGCTAAATTTAAGTTAGTTAGAACAGATATTATTAGGTTTGTTTGTTCACCTATTTACAGCCAGGGAAACAGACGGTTAGCAACAACTCCAGGGAAACAGACTGTTAGCAACAACTCCAGGGAAACAGACTGTTAGCAACAACTCCAGGGAAACAGACTGTTAGCAACAACTCCAGGGTAACAGAATATTCCAACAGACAGAGATGGTGTGGATATCAGCTGATGAGCAGAAGCAGTTCTTACTGTATAAGGCTTTGATGGTTGTCAATCCGAACCGTCAGGTCCTCGTTCTGCTGTAAAACAGTTATGACCTGGTCTTCCAGAGACAGATTCTTCTCCACCTGACGTGATAGAAATGCAAAGTTAGGTGGTGAAGACTTGTTATTTTACCTGATATGCAACATAACTCAACATTTATATCCCAGGACAAATTAGCTAGGAACAGCAAGCTAGCTAACTAAAATTGCAATAAATGTTTAATGCTTTTCGACCTGTCCCCAAATGAATATAATTGGTTCAGTTTGTTTTGATAGTTCAACCTGCGTTTCATGAAGGCGTTTGGTGTGGGGGGGGAGGAGAAAATAAATTTGCGCGCGGTTTGGGTACGGTGTCAGACTTCTATAACCCAGAGTATTTTTCGACAGCGCAGAGCACCTAAGATTTCTTGTTTCTGTTTTATTCCTCTGTAAAGTGTATTGAGACTGTGATGATGCACTTTAAATAAACTTCGACTAGGAGAAATCTAAGAGTCAGTCTGTCAGCCAGTCCAAGTCCCAGTCAACCTACCAGAACCTGCATCTGTAGCAGTTTGTTTCCCTGCTCCTGAATACGTTCACTCTTCATCTCAATGACAAACAGCAGACTCTCCTGCTCCTGCTCCCAGAATGGCCCAGGACTGCCATGGGCCTGGAGAGAGAGGAGAGAGAGAAGGAAAGAGCGAGAGCAAGTGTAAGAGTGAAGGTGAGAGCGAGCGAGAACGAGAGAAAAGGGAGAGCGAGAAGGGGAGAGCGAGAAGGGGAGAGCGAGAGTAGAGAGAGAAGGGGAGAGCGAGAGTAGAGAGAGAAGGAGAGAGCGAGAGTAGAGAGAGAAGGAGAGAGCGAGAGTAGAGAGAGAAGGAGAGAGCGAGAGTAGAGAGAGAAGGAGAGAGCGAGAGTAGAGAGAGAAGGAGAGAGCGAGAGTAGAGAGAGAAGGAGAGAGCGAGAGTAGAGAGAGAAGGAGAGAGCGAGAGTAGAGAGAGAAGGAGAGGGAGAGCGAGAGTAGAGAGAGAAGGGGAGAGCGAGAGAGAGAAGGAGAGGGAGAGCGAGAGTAGAGAGAGAGCGAGAGTAGAGAGAGAGCGAGAGTAGAGAGAGAGCGAGAGTAGAGAGAGAGCGAGAGTAGGAGAGAGAAGGAGGGAGAGCGAGAGTAGGAGAGAGAAGGAGAGGGAGAGCGAGAGAGAGCGAGAGAGAAGGAGAGGGAGAGCGAGAGAGAGCGAGAGAGAAGGAGAGGGAGCGAGAGAGAAGGAGAGGGAGCGAGAGAGAGCGAGAGAGAAGGAGAGGGAGAGCGAGAGTAGGAGAGAGAAGGAGAGGGAGAGCGAGAGAGAGCGAGAGAGAAGGAGAGGGAGAGCGAGAGAGAGCGAGAGAGAAGGAGAGGGAGAGCGAGAGAGAGAGAGAGAGCGAGAGAGAAGGAGAGGGAGAGCGAGAGCGAGCGAGAGAGAGCGAGAGAGAGCGAGAGAGAGCGAGAGAGAGCGAGAGAGAGCGAGAGAGAGCGAGAGAGAGGGAGAGAGAGGGAGAGAGAGGGAGAGAGAGGGAGAGAGAGGGAGAGAGAGGGAGAGAGAGAGAAGGAGAGCGAGAAAGAGCGAGGGAGAGAGCGAAGGTGAGAGCGAGAGTAGAGAGAGAGAAGGGGAGAGCGAGAGTAGAGAGAGAGAAGGGGAGGGGGAGCGAGAGGAAGAGTATAAAATTAACAGCATAGTAATGAGACCTGGAGACCAGATGTCTCAAACAACAGTCCCAACTAAGTGAACAGGCTATGGGATCATACACAAGCCACGCAGAAACAGACACACTGCGCACACACACACACGCGCACACACCTCAATGTTCCGCTGCAGGTCCTTCTTGAAGGTAGACTCGTCAACTCTCTTCTTTAACTGATTGTACACGTGTAGCTCTGTAGTCAGCTCCTCTACCTCCTCCTTTAAAAGAAAACCTACTGGTCAGTTCTGTACTTCCTAGTACACAGTTAGAAGGTAAGAGGTACTGTATAGACCACAGTACATCAAAACAGGTGATACAAACTGATCAAGTTAGAGAGACAACTAAACACACATACCTTCAACACTTTCTCTGCTGCCTGGTGTGTCTCTGTTAGCTGTTTTCTCTCTTCACTCTGTCTCCTCTGCCGTTCTGTGGGGGATAATAGGAATTCTATATGTAGTTCTACGGGTCGGGATAACATCAGTCAATGATTACTCATTCGCATTCCAGTTCCAACACAATCCACATGGTTATTCCATTTACATACAGAAGTTATTTCACATGCTCTTGACTTGCCTTCCAGCTGTCTCGCGTGCTGCTCTGCGGTCCTCTGGCTCTTCTCCACATAGAGAACAGTCATGTCAGCAGCCGTCTCTGTTTCCACCTGGAGATGATCAACAACACGAGGACAGGGGTTGAAGCCATGTACAGCCACACTTGTCATAGGAGCTCGACAAAGTGAAAACCAAATATAAAAACAGTGAGATCTCTGTTACATAAACAAAACAAGTGTATAAAACCAGATGACCTGGTCTACCAGGTGTATAAAACCAGATGACCTGCTCTACCAGGTGTATAATACCAGATGACCTGCTCTACCAGGTGTATAATACCAGATGACCTGCTCTACCAGGTGTATAATACCAGATGACCTGCTCTACCAGGTGTATAATACCAGATGACCTGGTCTACCAGGTGTATAATACCAGATGACCTGCTCTACCAGGTGTATAATACCAGATGACCTGCTCTACCAGGTGTATAATACCAGATGACCTGGTGTACCAGGTGAATAATACCAGATGACCTGGTGTACCAGGTGAATAATACCAGATGACCTGGTGTACCAGGTGAATAATACCAGATGACCTGCTCTACCAGGTGTATAATACCAGATGACCTGGTGTATAATACCAGATGACCTGGTGTATAATACCAGATGACCTGGTGTATAATACCAGATGACCTGGTGTATAATACCAGATGACCTGGTGTATAATACCAGATGACCTGGTGTATAATACCAGATGACCTGGTGTATAATACCAGATGACCTGGTGTATAATACCAGATGACCTGGTGTACCAGGTGTATAATACCAGATGACCTGGTGTACCAGGTGTATAATACCAGATGACCTGGTCTACCAGGTGTATAATACCAGATGACCTGGTCTACCAGGTGTATAATACCAGATGACCTGCTCTACCAGGTGTATAATACCAGCATGTGTTCATTATCTCCAATAGCTGTACAATATATGACTTGACATCATCATGTTACTGTGATGCTCTGGTTATTCTGCCTTCAGTCACTCCGACTTCAAGCTGCACATCCCTGGAAACATGGGCCGTGTCCCTGGAAACATGGGCCGTGTCCCTGGAAACATGGGCCGTGTCCCTGGAAACATGGGCCGTGTCCCTGGAAACATGGGCCGTGTCCCTGGAAACATGGGCCGTGTCCCTGGAAACATGGGCAGAGTCCCTGGAAACATGGGCAGAGTCCCTGGAAACATGGGCAGAGTCCCTGGAAACATGGGCAGAGTCCCTGGAAACATGGGCAGAGTCCCTGGAAACATGGGCAGAGTCCCTGGAAACATGGGCAGTCCCTGGAAACATGGTGGAAACATGGGCAGTGTCCCTGGAAACATGGTGGAAACATGGGCCGTGTCCCTGGAAACATGGTGGAAACATGGGCCGTGTCCCTGGAAACATGGGCCGTGTCCCAAATGGCACCCTGTAGTACACTACTTTAGACCAGAGCCCTTAGGGACGATATAGGGACTAGGGTGCAGCCACTGAGACCTCAACTCAAAAGGCTAACCAAGTTGTTTGTGTAAATACAAATCACAATGCAGTCTGCAGGAGGAACAGATTGACTTGTTCTGATCTGCTTAGTAATAATATGTTGTAGTAGTGGCTTTGTGGCTCACGCTAATTAAACACTAATGCCCTTTTCATACTATCGTGCCAACTGTACTGCGTTGGCATGGATACGTTCTTTTCACATTGTCCTCTTCCACTAATGGTGGACATGCTGTATAGGCAGGCCAGCACAGTACAGTTGGCTAGGCTCTGCTCAGTGTGGAAAGGGTAGATGGTGAATGGAAATATTTACACTTGAGATAGAAGCTGTTTTTCAGTCTCTCGGCCCCAGCTTTGATGCACCTGTACTGACCTCGCCTTCTGGATGATAGCGGGGTGAACAGGCAGTGGCTCGGGTGGTTGTTGTCCTTGATGATCTTTTTGGCCTTCCTGTGACATCGGGTGGTGTAGGTGTCCCGGAGGGCAGGTAGTTTGCCACCGGTGATGCGTTGTGCAGACCTCCCTACCCTCTGGAGAGCCTTACGGTTGTGGGCGGAGCAGTTGCCGTACCAGGCGGTGATACAGCCCGACAGGATGTTCTCGATTGTGCGTCTGTAGAAGTTTGTGAGTGCTTTTGGTGACAAGCAGAATTTCTTCAGCCTCCTGAGGTTGAAGAGGCGCTGCTGCGCCTTCTTCACAACGCTGTCTGTGTGGGTGGACCAATTCAGTTTGACCGTGATGTGTACGCCGAGGAACTTAAAACTTACTACCCTCTCCACTACTGTCCCGTCGATGTGGATAGAGGGGTGCTCCCTCTGCTGTTTCCTGAAGTCCACAATCATCTCCTTCTTTTTGTTGGCGTTGAGTGTGAGGTTATTTTCCTGACATCACACTCCGAGGTCCCTCACCTCCTCCCTGTAGGCCGTCTCGTCATTGTTGGTAATCAAGCCTAGCACTGTAGTGTCGTCAGCAAATTTGATGATTGAGTTGGAGGCGTGCATGGCCACGCAGTCGTGGGTGAACAGGGAGTACAGGAGGGGGCTCAGAACGTACCCTTGTGGGGCCCCAGTGTTGAGAATCAGCAGGGTGGAGATGTTGTTACCTACCCTCACCACCTGGGGGCGGCCCGTCAGGAAGTCTAGTACCCAGTTGCACAGGGCGGGGTCGAGACCCAGGGTCTTTCTGTGAGATGTTACTCCACACTTCCACCAAGGCACCTGCAAGTTCCCGGACATTTCTGCGGGGGAATGGCCCTAGCCCTCACCCACTGATCCAACAGGTCCCAGACGTGCTCAATGGGATTGAGTTCTGGGTTCTTCGCTGGCCATGGCAGAACCCTGACCTTCCTGTCTTGCAGGAAATCATGCACAGGACCAGCAGTATGGCTGGTGGCATTGTCATGTTGCAGGGTCATGTCAGGATGAGCAGTATGGCTGGTGGCATTGTCATGTTGCAGGGTCATGTCAGGATGAGCCTGCAGGAAGGGTACCACATGAGGGAGGAGGATGTCTTCCCTGTAACACACAGCGTTGAGATTGCCTGCAATGACAACAAGCTCAGTCCGATGATGCTGTGACACACCGCCCCAGACCATGACGGACCCTCCACCTCGATCCCGCTCCAGAGTACAGGCCTCGGTGTAACACTCATTCCTTCGACGATAAACACGAATCCGACCATCACCCCGGTGAGAGAAAACCGCAACTCGTCAGTGAAGAGCACTTTTTGCCAGTCCTGTCTGGTCCAGCGATGGTGGGTTGTGCCCATAGGCGACGTTGTTGCCGGTGATGTCTGGCGAGGACCTGCCTTACATATTGGTTTCATTCCAGCTTCCGCCTGGCCACTCGTAGTATAAAGGCCTGATTGGTGGAGTGCTGCAGAGATTGTTGTCCTTCTTGGAGGCTCTCCCATCTCCACAGAGGAACTCTGGCTCTGTCAGAGTGACCCCCGGGTTCTTGGTCACCTCCCTGACAAAGGCCCATCGCCCCCCGATTGGTCAGTTTAGCCGGGCGGACATCTCAATGAAGAGTCCTGGCGGTTCCAAACTTCTTCCATTTAAGAATGATGGAGGTCACGGTGTTCTTGGGGACCTTCAATGCTGCAGAAATGTTTTGGTACCCCTCCCCAGATCTGCGCCTGGACACAGTCCAGTCTAAGAACTCTACAGACAATTCCTTCGACCTCATGGCTTGGTTTTTGCTCTGACATGCACTGTCAGGACCTTATATAGACAAGTGTGTGCCTTTCCAAATCATGTCTAATCAATAGAATTTACCACAGGTGGACTCCAATCAAGCTGTAGAAACATCTCAAGGATGATCGATGGAAACAGGATGCACCTTATCTCAATTTCAAATATCATAGCAAAGGGTCTGAATACTTATGTAAATAAGTTCTGTTTTTTTTTTAAATCTAAAAACCTTTATTTTTTTCACTTTGTCATTATGGGGTATTATTTGTAGATTACATTAAAAAATATATATATTTCAGCCAAAGGCTGTAACGTAACAAAATGTGGAAAAAGTAAAGGTGTCTGAATAGTTTATATGGTGGATGTAAATGGTACAGGGTAGATGGTATATGGTGAATGTAAATGGTAAATGTAAATGTTACAGGGTATATAGTAGATGGTATATGGTGAATGTAAATTGTACTGGGATATAGTAGATGGTATATGGTGAATGTAAATTGTACTGGGATATAGTAGATGGTATATGGTGAATGTAAATTGTACAGGGATATAGTAGATGGTATATGGTGAATGTAAATTGTACAGGGCATTTGTGTGTTTATTTTTACCAGGTAAGTTGACTGAGAACACATTCTCATTTACAGTAACAACCTGGGGAATAGTTACAGGAGAGAGGGGGGGGGGGTGAATGAGCCAACTGTAAACTGGGGATGATTAGGTGGCTATGATGGTATGAATGCCAGATTGGGAATTTAGTCAGGACACCAGGGTTAACACCCTTACTCTTACAATTAAGTGCCATGGGATATTTAATGACCTCAGAGAGTCAGGACACCTGTTTAACATCCCATCCGAAAGACGGCACCCTACACAGGGCAATGTCCCCAATCGCTGCCCTGGGGCATTGGGATATTTTTTAAACCAGAGGAAAGGATGCCTCCTACTGGCCCTCCAACACCACTTCCAGCAGCATCTGGTCTCCCATCCAGGGACTGACCAGGACCGACCCTGCTCTGCTTCAGAAGCAAGTCAGCAGTGGGATGCAGGGTGGTATGCTGCTGGCTGATGGTATATGGTGAATGTAAATGGTACAGGCTATACAGTGAATATACAGGTTAGGGAAGTGGGCTAGCAGTGATCTGAGGGAAGTGGGCTAGCAGTGAGCTGAGGGAAGTGGGCTAGCAGTGAGCTGAGGGAAGTGGGCTAGCAGTGATCTGTGGTAAGTGGGCTAGCAGTGATCTGTGGTAAGTGGGCTAGCAGTGATCTGTGGTAAGTGGGCAAACAGTGATCTGAGGGAAGTGGGCTAGCAGTGACCTGAGGGAAGTGGGCTAGCAGTGACCTGAGGGAAGTGGGCTAGCAGTGACCTGAGGGAAGTGGGCTAGCAGTGACCTGAGGGAAGTGGGCTAGCAGTGACCTGAGGGAAGTGGGCTAGCAGTGACCTGAGGGAAGTGGGCTAGCAGTGACCTGAGGGAAGTGGGCTAGCAGTGACCTGAGGGAAGTGGGCTAGCAGTGACCTGAGGGAAGTGGGCTAGCAGTGACCTGAGGGAAGTGGGCTAGCAGTGACTATCTACCTTCTCAGTGATACGGTGGTCCAGATCACACTTAAGGTAGTAGTGGATTGATGGTCTACAATAAGTGGGCTAAAGGATGACCCATCCTCTTGGTGTCTGGCTACCCATCCTCTTGGTGTCTGGCTACCCATCCTCTTGGTGTCTGGCTACCCATCCTCTTGGTGTCTGGCTACCCATCCTCTTGGTGTCTGGCTACCCATCCTCTTGGTGTCTGGCTACCCATCCTCTTGGTGTCTGGCTACCCATCCTCTTGGTGTCTGGCTACCCATCCTCTTGGTGTCTGGCTACCCATCCTCTTGGTGTCTGGCTACCCATCCTCTTGGTGTCTGGCTACCCATCCTCTTGGTGTCTGGCTACCCATCCTATCTATTCATTTGGTTCCTGGCTACCCATCCATTTGGTTAGAATGGAAATTAATCTTCTGTGGTCTAAGGGTCACCTACCTTCTCAATGATGTTGTGGACCAGAGCTCTCTATGGGGTTAGATACCTTCTCAATGATGTTATGGACCAGAGCTTTCTATGGGGTTAGATACCTTCTCAATGATGTTATGGACCAGAGCTTTCTATGGGGTTAGATACCTTCTCAATGATGTTGTGGACCAGAGCTTTCTATGGGGTTAGATACCTTCTCAATGATGTTGTGGACCAGAGCTTTCTATGGGGTTAGATACCTTCTCAATGATGTTATGGACCAGAGCTTTCTATGGGGTTAGATACCTTCTCAATGATGTTGTGGACCAGAGCTTTCTATGGGGTTAGATACCTTCTCAGTGATGTTATGGACCAGAGCTTTCTATGGGGTTAGATACCTTCTCAATGATGTTATGGACCAGGGCACAGAGCTTTCTATGGGGTTAGATACCTTCTCAATGATGTTGTGGACCAGGGCACAGAGCTTTCTATGGGGTTAGATACCTTCTCAATGATGTTATGGACCAGGGCACAGAGCTTTCTATGGGGTTAGATACCTTCTCAATGATGTTATGGACCAGAGCGGTCTATGGGGTTAGCTACCTTCTCAGTGATGTTATGGACCAGGAAACAGAGCTCTCTATGGGGTTAGCTACCTTCTCAGTGATGTTATGGACCAGGGCACAGAGCGGTCTATGGGGTTAGATACCTTCTCAGTGATGTTGTGGACCAGGGCACAGAGCGGTCTATGGGGTTAGATACCTTCTCAGTGATGTTGTGGACCAGGAAACAGAGCGGTCTATGGGGTTAGCTACCTTCTCAGTGATGTTGTGGACCAGGAAACAGAGCGGTCTATGGGGTTAGCTACCTTCTCAGTGATGTTGTGGACCAGGAAACAGAGCGGTCTATGGGGTTAGATACCTTCTCAGTGATGTTGTGGACCAGGGCACAGAGCGGTCTATGGGGTTAGATACCTTCTCAGTGATGTTGTGGACCAGGAAACAGAGCGGTCTATGGGGTTAGATACCTTCTCAGTGATGTTGTGGACCAGAGCGGTCTATGGGGTTAGATACCTTCTCAATGATGTTGTGGACCAGGAAACAGAGCTCTCCTTTGGTTGGGTCTTTTAGTAGCTCCTCCCTCTCCTGGGTCCCAGAGGCAGACAGCACCTCCCGTAGGATCTTCAGCTGCCACTCATACTGACCCAGCTGCTTCTCTGCTTCTAGACCTACGTTCAGCTCCTCCAGAGGGACTTTACCTGGAGGAGGGGATACCAGGGTTGTATTCAGTAAGTAACAAACAGAAGAAAAACAGGGAGGGAATACCTGAACATGTGCAATAACAAAAAGTATTGTTCTACATGACAAAATTCTATGTTCGCTATGTTACAATGTACCAGAACACGACCCATGGCTGTGGTAATCAAGACAAAAACCTTGCTAGAATGCTCAGATAGAAATATATTATGTAGACATGTAGGATAAGAAATCAGTTCTATTCACATGTCTATCATGTATATTGTACAGTATGCTCCACAGGCTTCGTCTACTGCTTAGTACTGTGTGATTGAGCCATTCCCATAATGTAGTTGGCAGAGGGGTTGAACCAAACCAGACCTGGCTGCAACCTTTACTGGTCAGACTAGACGCAATACAACACCACTAGAATATACTAACTCAATTTGTCTGACTATAAAGTACTTAGAGCTACTCCGATATGTATAGAGGAGGGCTCCAGTTCAACTTCTGAGGAACTCAAGACTAGTTTGGTGAACCACGTTCCGAGTGATGATTGACCTTCCTGAGACATGGAAACTTGTGTTAGCTCTCAGAGTTAATGTCTTAGGTTTTTAGCTCAGCAGGCTAGGCCAACACAGTCTTGTTCACTCAGGCACTTGATGACCCTGAGAACCATAATTACATGACAACAGAGTACACACCAAGTACACAAGACAGTACCTGTTGAGTATTCTAATGCAGACAGCAGTGTTGACACAAGGCCATCGAAGCATTCAAAACTGACTGGTTGAAATTAGGTCATTTTGATGTCCCTTTAAAAATCTGTAATTCCAACCAGTTTCTGGGTGTAGTGACATCATTTCAACCTACCGGGATCATGACAAAGTGTGTGTCATTTAAAACACTCAGATATTTTATGCCATTTAGCAGACGCTAAGTGACTTAGTCATGCATGCATACATTATTACGTACGAGCAGCCCAGGGTGTTGCAAGCGCTATCCTCTACAAACTGAGCCATACTGGAGCCCAGTTATTATGTACAGGTTATTAGTGGGCCTAACAATAGAGGACTTTATAATGAGTCAATAGGCAGTGTGATGTGTAAAACCCTCTGCATCAGAGATGTAATAAAAGACAACCAGACAAACAACAGGAGAGGAGGAGTCACAGTGTCAGTCTACAACAACAGGAGAGGAGTAGTCAGTGTCAGTCTACAACACAACTGAAGAGGAGGAGTCACAGTGTCAGTCTACAACACAACAGGAGAAGAGTAGTCACAGCGTCAGTCTACAACACAACAGGAGAGGAGTCACAGCGTCAGTCTACAACACAACAGGAGAGGAGGAGTCACAGTGTCAGTCTACAACACGAGGAGTCAGTGTCAGTCTACAACGCAACAGGAGAGGAGGAGTCACAGTGTCAGTCTACAACACAACAGGAGAGGAGGAGTCACAGTGTCAGTCTACAACACAACAGGAGAGGAGGAGTCACAGCGTCAGTCTACAACACAACAGGAGAGGAGGAGTCACAGCGTCAGTCTACAACACAACAGGAGAGGAGGAGTCACAGCGTCAGTCTACAACACCAGGAGAGGAGGAGTCACAGCGTCAGTCTACAACGCAACAGGAGAGGAGGAGTCACAGCGTCAGTCCACAACGCAACAGGAGAGGAGGAGTCACAGTGTCAGTCTACAACACGAGGAGTCAGTGTCAGTCTACAACGCAACAGGAGAGGAGGAGTCACAGTGTCAGTCTACAACACAACAGGAGAGGAGTAGTGAGTGTCAGTCTACAACACAACAGGAGAGGAGTCACAGCGTCAGTCTACAACACAACAGGAGAGGAGGAGTCACAGCGTCAGTCTACAACACAACAGGAGAGGAGTCACAGCGTCAGTCTACAACACAACAGGAGAGGAGGAGTCACAGCGTCAGTCTACAACGCAACAGGAGAGGAGGAGTCACAGCGTCAGTCTACAACGCAACAGGAGAGGAGTCACAGCGTCAGTCTACAACGCAACAGGAGAGGAGTCACAGCGTCAGTCTACAACGCAACAGGAGAGGAGGAGTCACAGCGTCAGTCTACAACGCAACAGGAGAGGAGTCACAGTGTCAGTCTACAACACGAGGAGTCAGTGTCAGTCTACAACGCAACAGGAGAGGAGGAGTCACAGTGTCAGTCTACAACACGAGGAGTCAGTGTCAGTCTACAACACAACAGGAGAGGAGTAGTCAGTGTCAGTCTACAACACAACAGGAGAGGAGTCACAGCGTCAGTCTACAACACGAGGAGTCAGTGTCAGTCTACAACGCAACAGGAGAGGAGGAGTCACAGTGTCAGTCTACAACGCAACAGGAGAGGAGGAGTCACAGTGTCAGTCTACAACGCAACAGGTGAGGAGGAGTCACAGCGTCAGTCTACAACACAACAGGAGAGGAGGAGTCACAGTGTCAGTCTACAACACGAGGAGTCAGTGTCAGTCTACAACGCAACAGGAGAGGAGGAGTCACAGTGTCAGTCTACAACGCAACAGGAGAGGAGGAGCCACAGTGTCAGTCTACAACGCAACAGGAGAGGAGGAGTCACAGTGTCAGTCTACAACGCAACAGGAGAGGAGGAGCCACAGTGTCAGTCTACAACGCAACAGGAGAGGAGGAGTCACAGTGTCAGTCTACAACGCAACAGGAGAGGAGGAGTCACAGTGTCAGTCTACAACGCAACAGGAGAGGAGGAGTCACAGTGTCAGTCTACAACGCAACAGGAGAGGAGGAGTCACAGTGTCAGTCTACAACACAACAGGAGAGGAGGAGTCAAAGTGTCAGTCTACAACACAACAGGAGAGGAGGAGTCACAGTGTCAGTCTACAACACAACAGGAGAGGAGGAGTCACAGTGTCAGTCTACAACACAACAGGAGAGGAGGAGTCACAGTGTCAGTCTACAACACAACAGGAGAGGAGGAGTCACAGTGTCAGTCTACAACACAACAGGAGAGGAGGAGTCACAGTGTCAGTCTACAACACAACAGGAGAGGAGGAGTCACAGTGTCAGTCTACAACACAACAGGAGAGGAGGAGTCACAGTGTCAGTCTACAACACAACAGGAGAGGAGGAGTCACAGTGTCAGTCTACAACACAACAGGAGAGGAGGAGTCACAGTGTCAGTCTACAACACAACAGGAGAGGAGGAGTCACAGTGTCAGTCTACAACGCAACAGGAGAGGAGGAGTCACAGTGTCAGTCTACAACACAACAGGAGAGGTGTCACAGTGTCAGTCTACAACACAACAGGAGAGAAGTCAGTGTCAGTCTACAACACAACAGGAAACCACACCCCTCACCTCCTCCTCCATCTTGACCTCTGACCTCCTTCGTCTTCTCTTCCTCTTTCACTTTGCTTTTCCTCTACAAGGAGAAAAGAGTGAGTCTGATGTAGGAATACAATACGACAATATCGCAACATATTAGAAATCAGAACAAAAAGTTTTGTTTTTACTTCAGTTAATTTTAGTAAATACTTTGAAAACACTCCCCCCCCCCTTAAAACGGCATTGTTTGTTAAGGGCTTGTAAGTAAGCATTTCACTTGTATTCGGCGCATGTGACAAATAACATTTGATTTGAATTCCACCTTATTTTGGATGTTTTGAAGTGCCAGGGACCACAGAACTTGTTGTTCGTAAACTGGAGCAGGGTAAGATCTTATGTAAAGCTTCTGATTGGTGCTTGACCCATATGGCTCTCTCACAGGGAGTGATTAGTACCCACATGACTGGAAATGAATCATTAGTTTGTTCAAAAGTTACGTAACATGTCTATGCTACAGTTTTATGATTCAACAGCTGACCTGGGTCGTCATACTGGTTGTACAATGTGATTTACTTCAAACTGATCATACCATTAATAAAAACATTTCTACATTAGATACATTACGTTGTTGTAGAATAACCTATATTAGTTGAGCATAGACTACTACACTAAGGAGTTACAGCGAGGTGTTTTTGGAAGTAGGGCAATTCCATGCTGCTGCCCTGCCGTCCATGGAGACCAGCCACCTTCTGACCTCCTACAACAACACAACGTTATCCCACCACCACTACCGCTGTATAAACACATAGAAACCCCAAGCAACAGGGCCTACAAGCTCAGGCTGTGTCCAAAATGCCATCTTTTTCCCAAATATAGTGCACTACTTTTGACCCTGGTTTCCTAGGGAGTTCACTATGAAGGGTTTTATTTATTTTACCTTTATTTAACTAGGCAAGTCAGTTAAGAACAAATTATTATTTTCAATGACGGCCTAGGAACAGTGGGTTAACTGCCTGTTCAGGGGCAGAACGACAGATTTGTACCTTGTCAGCTCGGGGATACTAACCTTTCGGTTACTAGTCCAACGCTCTAACCACTAGGCTACCCTGCCGGCCCAATAAATACCGTGTTCCTTCAACCTGGCTGCTCCAATAAATACTGTGTTCCTTCTCACTGACCTGGCTGCTCCAATAAATACCGTGTTCCTTCTCACCAACCTGGCTGCTCCAATAAATACCGTGTTCCTTCTCATCAACCAGGCTGCTCCAATAAATACCGTGTTCCTTCTCATCAACCAGGCTGCTCCAATAAATACCGTGTTCCTTCAACCAGGCTGCTCCAATAAATACCGTGCTCCTTCAACCAGGCTGCTCCAATAAATACCGTGTTCCTTCAACCAGGCTGCTCCAATAAATACCGTGCTCCTTCAACCAGGCTGCTCCAATAAATACCGTGTTCCTTCTCACCAACTGGCTGCTCCAATAAATACCGTGTTCCTTCTCACCAACTGGCTGCTCCAATAAATACCGTGTTCCTTCTCACCAACTGGCTGCGGTCCCCGTCCAACTGGCTGCGGTCCCCGGTCCCCGTTCTGTGGTCCCCGTGTTCCTTCTCACCAACTGGCTGCTCCAATAAATACTGTGTTCCTTCAACCAGGCTGCTCCAATAAATACCGTGTTCCATCAACCAGGCTGCTCCAATAAATACAGTGTTCCTTCAACCAGGCTGCTCCAATAAATACCGTGTTCCTTCAACCTGGCTGCTCCAATAAATACCGTGTTCCTTCTCACCGACCTGGCTGGTCCAATAAATACTGTGTTCCTTCTCACCAACCAGGCTGCTCCAATAAATACTGTGTTCCTTCTCACCAACCAGGCTGCTCCAATAAATACTGTGTTCCTTCAACCAGGCTGCTCCAATAAATACTGTGTTCCTTCAACCAGGCTGCTCCAATAAATGCCGTGTTCCTTCTCACCAACCAGGCTGCTCCAATAAATACTGTGTTCCTTCAACCAGGCTGCTCCAATAAATACCGTGTTCCTTCAACCAGGCTGCTCCAATAAATACCGTGTTCCTTCTCACCAACCAGGCTGCTCCAATAAATACTGTGTTCCTTCAACCAGGCTGCTCCAATAAATACCGTGTTCCTTCTCACCAACCAGGCTGCTCCAATAAATACTGTGTTCCTTCAACCAGGCTGCTCCAATAAATACCGTGTTCCTTCTCACCAACCAGGCTGCTCCAATAAATACTGTGTTCCTTCAACCAGGCTGCTCCAATAAATACTGTGTTCCTTCAACCAGGCTGCTCCAATAAATACCGTGTTCCTTCTCACCAACCAGGCTGCTCCAATAAATACCGTGTTCCTTCTCACCAACCAGGCTGCTCCAATAAATACAGTGTTCCTTCTCACCAACCAGGCTGCTCCAATAAATACCGTGTTCCTTCTCACCAACCAGGCTGCTCCAATAAATACCGTGTTCCTTCTCACCAACCTGGCTGCCCCAATAGTCCAATAAGAAAAGTGACTCCAGAAAGACACTGTAGAGACCAGTATAGCATGATGTGTGATGGGCTTTAATCTCAATAAAAGGATGTTAAACATGATGTGTGATGGGCTTTAATCTCAATAAAAGGATGTTAAACATGATGTGTGATGGGCTTGCGTTTTATTACCGGCTTTAAATCTCAGTTAAGGATCTTAAACACACAAGTCCAGAGGCACATGTTGAGGTGGGGTTGGGAAAGGCTCTCTTTAACACGACCATAAATCACACCTCTTCTTTCTCAGGCCGTACGCCCCAAATGGGACCCCATTTCCTATGTAGTGCACTACTTTTGACCAGGGCCCATAGCAGTTCACTACAGAGGGAATAGGGTGCCATTTGGGATGGAGACCCGGTCTCCCCAGTCTTTTTAAACATAGGAGAAACTTCCAACGTTGAGTTCTGTGTTCACTGACTAAACACACAGGGAACATCCTAGCCCCATGGCAGACTGTAGCCTACACCGGAATCTTTATGTTCACAAGTTCTTCCTGACCCCGAGAGTACAAGGTTAAGATGGAATGTTTTCTGACTTCTGTGAGAAATATCTAGTCCAGGTATGCTCTCACAAGATTTGAAAGAAACTTTCCAAGAAGAGTGCGAAACACCCCCCCCCCAAAAAAAAAATGTGAATAAAGAACTGGCCTGTCAAAGGTACACGCATAGGAGACAGACATGTACCATCGGGCTGATAGAACTAGAAAAACAGCCCCCCAACTCAAAGGAAATTCAGAAAACTAAAACCACATCTTCAATACAACGAAGGACATTCAGACTTAGTTAAAGGACATTTCATTTAGACTGTGGTTGAGTCTTTCAAGCAGAGAAACACATGTTCTGTGATATGCCATTAACACTTGGCTGAGGAGGAGTCTCTTCATGTGGCATTTTCATCATGGTCCGTATGGAGACCCATATTGGTGTGTGTGTGTGTGTGTGTGTGTGTGTGTGTCTCCAGGCTTCTCTTGTAGAGCCCTCTCTAGCAGACCTTCACACTTCTCCAGTTGCCTACGTCAACCAGCCAAACAGATGGTTTTGTGATGTGCTCTGCAGACGCTGCTATACAGCTCGCCAGTGGCTTGATTTGCAGTACCTCTTAAGTACTTATTTGTGTTGTTGTAGAAGAAAACATATTTTCTATATCCAAACACCACCATTGAGAAATGAAGAAATACACTCACAGAGAATCTTGACTAATCAATCAAAGGATACCCTCTGTTTTTAACTGTGTGAGTGGTCTCAATGTGTGACTGTTTGATGCATTGCCAGATGAGTTTGAAGGGGAAATAAATTTAAACTTAATGATTCATCAATCTAGTCTCTCTCTCTTCAACGCCTTCTGGAAGTGGTACAATCTGGGGTATTATTTCTGGGTGGTAATATAAACCTGTACCACTGGTTGTAAATGTCAGAGGCAGTACTAGTACATCTAACTGTAGCCTACTTAAAATACATTTAACTGCATGTTAATTATTACACTCCATATCCTCAAGCCACTTCTTTCCTATCACAAAACAGTGCAATTTGTAAGTTCTCAGTAGTCGTCACAGGAAACAGCAACTCATTGTGTGCAGTTAAGTAGAAAAACCCAACAACTCCTATGATCAGAATGTAAAAAGAAAATAAAAAAAACCTTCACAGATGTAATTCACTGACTGCGTAGGCTACAGGGTGTCAATCAATTAATGTAATGTAGAATTGACTGGTGATGATGACGACACAATGACCCCGAAGATCATTGATACAATGTATCACCACCAGTAACTGTCAATGTCTGGTCAACCTGTAACTTCCTCTAATTAATGCGGAAGAATGACGTCAGATGAGTTCCCTGCACTGTTACGTTTGACAAGTAGAGTTTGAAACCGTGGGAAAGTCCGTCTCAGAGGATAGACATCTTTTAAAATTATTTTCAGCACATCTGTTTCCAATAAAAACTTGTAGAAAACTTCGCACAAATTGACTGATAGAATACATCACGCGTTGCAAAACACGATGCTAATCCCCATAAATAAAATCCACTAGAGATTAACGCACGTGGGCAATCAGGCTATAATCTAACAAACTATTTTGCTTGATCGATTAAAAAAATATATCAAATCGCCTGTGTTGTGCTACGAATCCGTGCAACAATGGGCAGCTACAATAACAAAACACCACTTGGTTACTTAATTAATATACTAGATTATTTCACAACAAAGATGAATAAATAACATTGTCTTGCAAATTCTGCCACGCACCTTGCTGTGGCTGCAACCCATGCCTGCCCCGCGTCCTCTCGTCAACCCTACCAGTCCTTGACTAGAGTTACCAACTCTTCTGAACACTGCGCCTCGCCGGGCTGTGGTATGGTCTCTCAAGAGGTCTGTGCTTCTCACTCACAACAACTCACTCAACTCGACCAGTTGGGCGGTTCTCTTTAAAAAATAAAAAAAACTGATCTTAAAACAAACTGAACCGACCCACGTTCTAGAAGGGGAAACAGGGTGTAGATCAGTGGATTGCTCATTCTGTTACGCAAAATTTAGGCTTGTGGGTGTTTCAAGTCTATGGAGTTGACACTTTACCGTAATACACCGAATACACGCCCCATCAGATTTACATCACACATAATAGGTTACCTAATCATAGGCTTCATGCATGGATTATTTTTCCTATTGCCTAGAGGCTATTTAATTATATCAGGCCTATAATGTGCCCAATAATATTGAATTCTCACTGCAGTAAGATACAAATGAAAAATGTTATGGATTGATCTGAATCTGTCATTTTAGAGCGTTGGACTAGTAACCGAAAGGTTGCAAGTTCGAATCCCCGAGCTGACAATCTGTAACAATCTGTCATTCTGCCCCTGAACAAGGCAGGTAACCCACTCATTGAAAATACGACTTAGTTCTTAACTGACTTGACTAGTAAAATAAAATATCTCTCAATTACCCCTGCACATGGACTAAGTACTGATACCACGTGTATATCGCCAAGTCCTTGTTATTTATTATCCTATTATATCTCTATTTTATTTCTCTCTGCATTGTTGGGAAAGACCGTAAGTAAACTGTTAGTCTACACTGAAGCATGTGATAAATACAATTTGATTGGATTTGTAAGTCATGAGTTGCAACAATAATTCTTAACTATGTAACAGGATGAAATGTTGCAGGTTGGTAAATTATCCCAGAGGGCTATGTGCAGCCTACAGGGGTAAGGCTATGATATGGAGTCTTTACAGCTGCCTACCCCTCCCTGCAAGACCAGCATGACCTTTCACCTCAGAGACAGAATTCATCGGTAAAGTAAAATCCATCCCTGGATGGGTGGAGGGAGGGATGTATCTACTGTGTCTTTCACATGTCCATTGACTATGTGTGTTTTTCACATGGACTCTTCCTCAACATGTATTATAAATCAACATTTTAATTTTTTACCTTTATTTTACTAGGCAAGTCAGTTAAGAACAAATCCTTATTTTCAATGACGGCCTAGGAACAGTGGGTTAACTGCCTGTTCAGGGGCAGAACGACAGATTTGTACCTTGTCAGCTCGGGGATTCGAACTTGCAACCTTCTGGTTACTAGTCCAACGCTCTAACCACTAGGCTACCCTGCTGCCATATACATGGAGATATGTACATATAACTAGGACTAAAGTGACAGATAGCATATAGTAGCAGCAGGGTATGTCATAAGTTTTTTTTTTAAGATTGCAAAAAGGGTCAATGGAGATAGTTAGATAGTTAACCAAATAGCCAGACTAACTAGTAAGTAGTCTGAGGGTAGAAACGGTTCAGGGTACTGTTGGTTCCAGACATACAGTACATAAGACTGGTTGATATGAACAAAAGGGACAGACAACGGATGCTGGAATGTTGGAGTTATTGTCAAAACCCTATCCGTTCTAAAGATGTCAGACGTAATTACACATCCAATGCCTTCTTCAATAACAACATCCATTTCCAGAGGTTCATGAAATCAGAGGTCTGATCTCTCACAACGTCACAGGGAGGCTTACATGATCTATATGTATGGAATGTATGGATGTGTGTGTGGGTGTATGAGTGCGTGCGTGTGGTCTTGCACACAGAATGTAAACTACTGGGCAGGTTGGCAGTGTCCCATGAAGAGCTCTGCTCTGATTGGCTTTTAGCTGACAATCACATTTCCCAAAGGTGACATCATGGGTTAAATGCAAAAACTACAAGAGGTTAAACAGATATGACTCTGAAAGTTGGCACTCTTACAAAAATACATTTCCCTGCAATTAACATTCAATAATTTCAACATTGAACAAAGAGATTTTATCTCATAGATAAGACTCAAACATATACGACTCTGAAAGTTGGCCCCACTTCAAAAATACCTATATTATCTCAATCAACATTGCATTAGTTCAACTTTGAACATATTAGAGACAGAAAGTCTCTCTTGCAAAATAGAAGGCAAACAAAAAGTTGCATAAAAACAATAAAAGTGTGTAGAACAATGGATTCCAATGTCTTTGTTTAAACTGACAAACCAGCTGTCTTCTCTACATCCCGTATTTCTTTATTCTGACACACCATCTGTCTTCTCCACAACCCTGCAATGACTCTAGTTTACACTAAGCATAGATGTGGTACCTCTATAGTACTGATCATAGATGTGGTACCTCTATAGTACTGATCATAGATGTGGTACCTCTACAGAACGGATCATAGATGTGGTACCTCTACAGTACTGACCTCTATAGTACTGATCATAGATGTCGTACCTCTACAGTACTGACCATAGATGTGGTACCCCTACAGTACTGATCATAGATGTGGTACCTATACAGTACTGATCATAGATGTGGTACCTATACAGTACGGATCATAGATGTGGTACCTCTACAGTACGGATCATAGATGTGGTACCTCTATAGTACTGATCATAGATGTGGTACCTCTATAGTACTGATCATAGATGTGGTACCTCTACAGTACTGACCATAGATGTGGTACCTCTATAGTACTGATCATAGATGTGGTACCTATACAGTACTGGCCATAGATGTGGTACCTCTACAGTACTGATCATAGATGAGGTACCTCTACAGTACGGATCATAGATGTGGTACCTCTATAGTACTGACCATAGATGTGGTACCTCTACAGTACAGATCATAGATGTGGTACCTCTATAGTACTGACCATAGATGTGGTACCTCTACAGTACTGACCATAGATGTGGTACCTCTATAGTACTGATAATAGATGTGGTACCTATACAGTACTGAAGTACTGATCATAGATGTGGTACCTCTACAGTACTGACCATAGATGTGGTACCTCTACAGTACTGACCATAGATGTGGTACCTCTATAGTACTGAAGTACTGATCATAGATGTGGTACCTCTACAGTACTGATCATATATGTGGTACCTCTACAGTACTGAAGTACTGATCATAGATGTGGTACCTCTATAGTACTGATCATAGATGTGGTACCTCTATAGTACTGATCATAGATGTGGTACCTCTACAGTACGGATCAAAGATGTGGTACCTCTACAGTACTGATCATAGATGTGGTACCTCTACAGTACTGATCATAGATGTGGTACCTCTACAGTACTGATCATAGATGTGGTACCTCTATAGTACTGATCATATATGTGGTACCTCTACAGTACGGATCATAGATGTGGTACCTCTATACTACTGATCATAGATGTGGTACCTCTACAGTACGGATCATAGATGTGGTACCTCTACAGTACTGATCATAGATGTGGTACCTCTACAGTACTGACCATAGATGTGGTACCTCTACAGTACTGACCATAGATGTGGTACCTCTACAGTACTGAAGTACTGATCATAGATGTGGTACCTCTATAGTACTGATCATAGATGTGGTACCTCTACAGTACTGATCATAGATGTGGTACCTCTACAGTACTGACCATAGATGTGGTACCTCTACAGGACTGACCATAGATGTGGTCCCTCTACAGTACTGACCATAGATGTGGTACCTCTATAGTACTGATCATAGATGTGGTACCTATACAGTACTGACCATAGATGTGGTACCTCTACAGTACTGATCATAGATGAGGTACCTCTACAGTACGGATCATAGATGTGGTACCTCTATAGTACTGACCATAGATGTGGTACCTCTACAGTACGGATCATAGATGTGGTACCTCTATAGTACTGACCATAGATGTGGTACCTCTACAGTACTGACCATAGATGTGGTACCTCTATAGTACTGATCATAGATGTGGTACCTCTACAGTACTGACCATAGATGTGGTACCTCTACAGTACTGAAGTACTGATCATAGATGTGGTACCTCTACAGTACTGATCATATATGTGGTACCTCTACAGTACTGAAGTACTGATCATAGATGTGGTACCTCTATAGTACTGATCATAGATGTGGTACCTCTACAGTACGGATCAAAGATGTGGTACCTCTACAGTACTGATCATAGATGTGGTACCTCTACAGTACTGATCATAGATGTGGTACCTTTACAGTACTGATCATAGATGTGGTACCTCTACAGTACGGATCATAGATGTGGTACCTCTATACTACTGATCATAGATGTGGTACCTCTACAGTACGGATCATAGATGTGGTACCTCTACAGTACTGATCATAGATGTGGTACCTCTACAGTACTGACCATAGATGTGGTACCTCTACAGTACTGAAGTACTGATCATAGATGTGGTACCTCTATAGTACTGATCATAGATGTGGTACCTCTACAGGACTGACCATAGATGTGGTACCTCTACAGTACTGACCATAGATGTGGTACCTCTACAGTACTGACCATAGATGTGGTACCTCTACAGTACGGATCATAGATGTGGTACCTCTACAGTACTGACCATAGATGTGGTACCTCTACAGTACGGATCATAGATGTGGTACCTCTACAGTACTGACCATAGATGTGGTACCTCTATAGTACTGATCATAAGATGTGGTACCTCTACAGTACTGACCATAGATGTGGTACCTCTATAGTACTGATCATAGATGTGGTACCTATACAGTACTGACCTCTACAGTACTGACCATAGATGTGGTACCTCTATAGTACTGATCATAGATGTGGTACCTCTATAGTACTGATCATAGATGTGGTACCTCTATAGTACGGATCATAGATGTGGTACCTCTACAGTACGGATCATAGATGTGGTACCTCTACAGTACTGATCATAGATGTGGTACCTCTACAGTACTGATCATAGATGTGGTACCTCTACAGTACTGATCATAGATGTGGTACCTCTACAGGACTGACCATAGATGTGGTACCTCTATAGTACTGATCATAGATGTGGTACCTCTACAGTACTGATCATAGATGTGGTACCTCTACAGTACGGATCATAGATGTGGTACCTCTACAGTACTGACCATAGATGTGGTACCTCTACAGAACCCATACGCACCACTGGACCTATAGAACCCGTACACACCACTGGACCTATAGAACCCATACACACCACTGGACCTATAGAACCTGTACACCCCACTGGACCTATAGAACCCATACACCCCACTGGACCTATAGAACCCATACACACCACTGGACCTATAGAACCCATACACACCACTGGACCTATAGAACCCATACACACCACTGGACCTATAGAACCCATACACACCACTGGACCTATAGAACCCATGCACACCACTGGACCTATAGAACCCATACACACCACTGGACCTATAGAAGCCATACACACCACTGGACCTATAGAAGCCATACACACCACTGGACCTATAGAAGCCATACACAGCACTGGACCTATAGAACCCATACACACCACTGGACCTATAGAACCCATACCCTCCACTGGACCTATAGACCATCCTGGTCCCAGATCTGTTGGTGCTGTCTTGCCAACTAATGTTTATGCAGTATGACAATGACCATAGGAGTTGGCAAAACAGCACAAACAGATCTGGAATCAAGCTAGCCTCGATAAGGCCTTTGGAAAGAACACTGGAAAGAGGAAAGAGATCATCTGGAAGGGTCATTGTCATTGGTAGGCCTAATCATTTATCTGAGAAAGAGGGCCTCAATGGACACTGGAAAGAGGGAGGTAGAAGGGATGTGACATCCTTCCTTTTCATTACTAGGGCACTAGGATAGGAAATTAGGACTTTCTCAAAGTGAAGGTTTGAGAACAAGGATGAAAACACAGAAACAAGTCAAAGATTTTAAAGATTGTAGGGCCATGACTTTTTAATATCAATCCTATAGTCATATGCTTAGGGTGCCGATCACTTTGAAGACAATGTGTATTAGGCTGGACTACTTCCAAATATGTATGGAACAGTAGGCTAAAACTATGGAGTTCATTGTATGTGTGAATAGGGGATTTTATGTAAGACCCAATAACTGTTTATACATGCTGGAAATGTAGTTTCCCCACATAGACTGACGGTGTAAACATTCACCAATGTGTAAGAGTTTATAAGTAGATGTGAAACTCCACATCCCCCATTAACAGTTATCAATTAAAAACTGAAAAAACTGAAAACTAAATATTTAGTTTTCAGTAGTAGTCTACTGTAGCCTAATACGCATTGTCTTGTGATCAGCATTTTATAGTGTATTTTTATAGGACTTGGCATTTGGAAAGTCATGCCCCAACCCTACTATAAACAGGGAGTGTGATTGTGGAGGCATAAGGGAAGTCATGCCCCAACCCTACTATAAACAGGGAGTGTGATTGTGGAGGCATAAAAGTCTTTGCATAATAAACCCCCATAAAGCTGAAGCACGAGATGAGGGTAGGAAGGTAGGAGGACCAGACATCAGGAGGGTAAGAGGACCAGACATCAGGAGGGTAAGAGGACCAGACATCAGGAGGGTAAGAGGACCAGACATCAGGAGGGTAAGAGGACCAGACATCAGGAGGGTAGGAAAACCATACGTAAGGGGGGTAGGAGGACCAGACATCTGGAGGGTAGGAGTACCAGACATCTGGAGGGTAGGAGTACCAGACATCTGGAGAGTAGGAGGAACAAACATCAGGAGAGTAAGAGGACCAGACATCAAAAGAGTAGGAGGACCAGACATCAGGAGGGTAGCCAACCCCCCTGCTGGCCAGCAGGTAGCATTCCCAAGTTCCAAATGGCACCATATTCCCTATAGTGAGCTTATAGGGAGGAGGAGGAGTACCAGACATCAGGAGGGTGGGAGGACCAGACATCAGGAGGGTAGCAGGGCCAGACAACAGGAGGGCAGGAGGGTAGGAGAACCAGACATCAGGTGGGTAGAAGGGCCAGACATCAGGAGGTTAGGAGGACCAGACATCAGGAGGGCAGGAGGGCCAGACATCAGGAGGGTAGCTGGGCCAGACATCAGGAGGGCAGGATAACTAGACATCAAGAGGGTAGGAGGACCAGGCATCAGGAGGGTAGTAGGGCCAGACATCAGGCAGGTAAGAGGACCAGACATCAGGAGGGTTGGAGGACCAGACATCAGGAGGGTAGCAGGGCCAGACATCAGGAGGGTAGCAGGGCCAGACATCAGGAGGGCAGGATAACTAGACATCAAGAGGGTAGGAGGACCAGGCATCAGAAGGGTAGTAGGGCCAGACATCAGGAGGGTAGCAGGGCCAGACATCAGGAGGGTAGCAGGGCCAGACATCAGGAGGGTAGCTGGGCCAGACATCAGGAGGGCAGGATAACTAGACATCAAGAGGGTAGGAGGACCAGGCATCAGGAGGGTAGTAGGGCCAGACATCAGGCAGGTAAGAGGACCAGACATCAGGAGGGTTGGAGGACCAGACATCAGGAGGGTAGCAGGGCCAGACATCAGGAGGGTAGCAGGGCCAGACATCAGGAGAGTAGCAGGGTCAGACATCAGGAGGGTAGTAGGGTCAGAAATCAGGAGGGTAGTAGGGTCAGAAATCAGGAGGGGTAGAAGGGTAGGAGGCCCAGACATCAGGAGGGTAGGAGGGTAGGAAGGCCAGGCATCAAGGGGTAGGAGGGCCTGACATCAGGAGGGTAGGAGACCAGACATCAGGAGGGTAGGAGGGCCAGACATCAGGAGGGTAGGAGGGCCAGACATCAGGAGGGAAAGGAGGGCCAGACATCAGGAGGGTAGGAGAACCAGACATCAGGAGGGTAGGAGAACCAGACATCAGGAGGGTAGGAGACCAGACATCAGGAGGGTAGGAGGGCCAGACATCAGGAGGGTAGGAGGGCCAGACATCAGGAGGGAAAGGAGGGCCAGACATCAGGAGGGTAGGAGAATCAGACATCAGGAGGGTAGGAGACCAAGACATCCGGAGGGTAGGAAAATCAGACATTAGGAGGGTAGGAGGATAGGAGGGCCAGACATCAGGCGGGTAGGAGGGCCAGACATCAGGAGGGTAGGAGGGCCAGACATCAGGAGGGTAGGAGGGCCAGACATCAGGAGGGTAGGAGGGTAGGAGGACCAGTCATCAGGAGGGTAGGAGGGCCAGACATCAGGAGGGTAGGAGGCCAAGACATCAGGAGGGTAGGAGGCCAAGACATCAGGAGGGTAGGAGGACCAGACATCTGGAGGGTAGGAGGACCAGACATCTGGAGGGTAGCAGGGCCAGACATCAGGAGGGTAGCAGGGTCAGACATCAAGAGGGTAGGAGAACCAGACATCAGGAGGGTAGGAGAACCAGACATCAGGAGTGTAGGAGAACCAGACATCAGGAGAGTAGGAAAACCAGACATCAGGAGGGTAAGAGGACCAGACATCAGAAGAATAGAAGGACCAGGCATCAGGAGGGTAGCCAACCCCCCTGCTGGCCACCGAATCAAGAGTCGGCTTTCTATTCCGCAACAAAGCCTCCTTCACTCAAGCCGCCAAGCTTACCCTAGTAAAACTGACTATCCTACCGATCTTCGACTTCGGCGATGTCATCTACAAAATGGCTTCCAACACTCTACTCAGCAAACTGGATGCAGTCTATCACAGTGCCATCCGTTTTGTCACTAAAGCACCTTATACTACCCACCACTGCGACTTGTATGCTCTAGTCGGCTGGCCCTCGCTACATATTCGTCGCCAGACCCACTGGCTCCAGGTCATCTACAAGTCTATGCTAGGTAAAGCTCCGCCTTATCTCAGCTCACTGGTCACGATGGCAACACCCATCCGTAGCACGCGCTCCAGCAGGTGTATCTCACTGATCATCCCTAAAGCCAACACCTCATTTGGCCGCCTTTCGTTCCAGTACTCTGCTGCCTGTGACTGGAACGAATTGCAAAAATCGCTGAAGTTGGAGACTTTTATCTCCCTCACCAACTTCAATCATCAGCTATCTGAGCAGCTAACCGATCGCTGCAGCTGTACATAGTCTATTGGTAAATAGCCCACCCTTTTCACCTACCTCATCCCCATACTGTTTTTATTTATTTACTTTTCTGCTCTTCTGCACACCAATATCTCTACCTGTACATGACCATCTGATCTTTTATCACTCCAGTGTTAATCTGCAAAATTGTAATTATTTGCCTACCTCCTCATGCCTTTTGCACACATTGTATATAGACCCCCCCTTCGTTTTCTACTGTGTTATTGACTTGTTAATTGTTTACTCCATGTGTAACTCTTTGTTGTCTGCTCACACTGCTATGCTTTATCTTGGCCAGGTCGCAGTTGCAAATGAGAACTTGTTCTCAACTAGCCTACCTGGTTAAATAAAGGTGAAAAAATAAAAATAAATTTAAAAAAAATAGCATTCCCAAGTTCCAAATGGCACCATATTCCCTATAGTGAGCTTATAGGGAGGTCAGAGACCTGAACTTATGGTGCAAGGACAACAACCTCTCCCTCAACATGATCAAGACAAAGGAGATGATTGTCGACTACTGGAAAAGGAGGACCGAGCACACCCCCATTCTCATCGGCAGGGCTGTATTGGACCAGGTTGAGAGTTTCAAGTTCCTTGGCGTTCACATCACACAAACCTTCAAGCTGCATACTGGACCCTATTCCAACTAAACTACTGAAAGAGCTGCTTCCTGTGCTTGGCCCTCCTATGTTGAACATAATAAACGGCTCTCTATCCACTGGATGTGTACCAAACTCACTAAAAGTGGCAGTAATAAAGCCTCTCTTGAAAAAGCCAAACCTTGACCCAGAAAATATAAAAAACTATCGGCCTATATCGAATCTTCCATTCCTCTCAAAAATTTTAGAGAAGGCTGTTGCGCAGCAACTCACTGCCTTCCTGAAGACAAACAATGTATACGAAATGCTTCAGTCTGGTTTTAGACCCCATCATAGCACTGAGACGGCACTTGTGAAGGTGGTAAATGACATTTTAATGGCATCGGACCGAGGCTCTGCATCTGTCCTCGTGCTCCTAGACCTTAGTGCTGCTTTTGATACCATCGATCACCACATTCTTTTGGAGAGATTGGAAACCCAAATTGGTCTACACGGACATGTTCTGGCCTGGTTTAGATCTTATCTGTCGGAAAGATATCAGTTTGTCTCTGTGAATGGTTTGTCCTCTGACAAATCAACTGTAAATTTCGGTGTTCCTCAAGGTTCCGTTTTAGGACCACTATTGTTTTCACTATATATTTTACCTCTTGGGGATGTTATTCGAAAACATAATGTAAACTTTCACTGCTATGCGGATGACACACAGCTGTACATTTCAATGAAACATGGTGAAGCCCCAAAATTGCCCTCGCTAGAAGCATGTGTTTCAGACATAAGGAAGTGGATGGCTGCAAACTTTCTACTATTAAACTCGGACAAAACAGAGATGCTTGTTCTAGGTCCCAAGAAACAAAGAGATCTTCTGTTGAATCTGACAATTAATCTTAATGGTTGTACAGTCGTCTCAAATAAAACTGTGAAGGACCTCGGCGTTACTCTGGACCCTGATCTCTCTTTTGAAGAACATATCAAGACCATTTCGAGGACAGCTTTTTTCCATCTACGTAACATTGCAAAAATCAGAAACTTTCTGTCCAAAAATGATGCAGAAAAATTTATCCATGCTTTTGTTACTTCTAGGTTAGACTACTGCAATGCTCTATTTTCCGGCTACCCGGATAAAGCACTAAATAAACTTCAGTTAGTGCTAAATACGGCTGCTAGAATCCTGACTAGAACCAAAAAATTTGATCATATTACTCCAGTGCTAGCCTCTCTACACTGGCTTCCTGTCAAAGCAAGGGCTGATTTCAAGGTTTTACTGCTAACCTACAAAGCATTACATGGGCTTGCTCCTACCTATCTCTCTGATTTGGTCCTGCCGTACATACCTACACGTACGCTACGGTCACAAGACGCAGGCCTCCTAATTGTCCCTATAATTTCTAAGAAAACAGCTGGAGGCAGGGCTTTCTCCTATAGAGCTCAATTTTTATGGAACGGTCTGCCTACCCATGTCAGAGACGCAAACTCGGTCTCAACCTTTAAGTCTTTACTGAAGACTCATCTCTTCAGTGGGTCATATGATTGAGTGTAGTCTGGCCCAGGAGTGGGAAGGTGAACGGAAAGGCTCTGGAGCAACGAACCGCCCTTGCTGTCTCTGCCTGGCCTGTTCCCCTCTTTCCACCGGGATTCTCTGCCTCTAACCCTATTACAGGGGCTGAGTCACTGGCTTGCTGGGGCTCTCTCATGCCATCCCTGGGGGGGGTGCGTCACCTGAGTGGGTTGATTCACTGTTGTGGTCATCCTGTCTGGGTTGGCGCCCCCCCCTTGGGTTGTGCCGTGGCGGAGATCTTTGTGGGCTATACTCAGCCTTATCTCAGGATGGTAAGTTGGTGGTTGAAGATATCCCTCTAGTGGTGTGGGGGCTGTGCTTTGGCAAAGTGGGTGGGGTTATATCCTTCCTGTTTGGCCCTGTCCGGGGGTGTCCTCGGATGGGGCCACAGTGTCTCCTGACCCCTCCTGTCTCAGCCTCCAGTATTTATGCTGCAGTAGTTTATGTGTCGGGGGGCTGGGGTCAGTTTGTTATATCTGGAGTACTTCTCCTGTCCTATTCGGTGTCCTGTGTGAATCTAAGTGTTCGTTCTCTAATTTTCTCCTTCTCTCTTTCGGAGGACCTGAGCCCTAGGACCATGCCCCAGGACTACCTGACATGATGACTCCTTGCTGTCCCCAGTCCACCTGGCCATGCTGCTGTTCCAGTTTCAACTGACCTGAGCCCTAGGACCATGCCCCAGGACTACCTGACATGATGACTCCTTGCTGTCCCCAGTCCACCTGGCCATGCTGCTGCTCCAGTTTCAACTTCCACCTGACTGTGCTGCTGCTCCAGTTTCAACTGTTCTGCCTTATTATTATTCGACCATGCTGGTCATTTATGAACATTTGAACATCTTGGCCATGTTCTGTTATAATCTCCACCCGGCACAGCCAGAAGAGGACTGGCCACCCCACATAGCCTGGTTCCTCTCTAGGTTTCTTCCTAGGTATTGGCCTTTCTAGGGAGTTTTTCCTAGCCACCGTGCTTCTACACCTGCATTGCTTGCTGTTTGGGGTTTTAGGCTGGGTTTCTGTACAGCACTTTGAGATATCAGCTGATGTACGAAGGGCTATATAAATACATTTGATTTGATTTGATTTGATCACCAACAAACTAACATGGTCTAAGCACACCAAGACAGTCGTGAAGAGGGCACGACAAAACCTATTTCCTCTCAGGAGACTAAAAAGATTTGGCATGGGTCCCCATATTCTCAAAAGGTTCTACAGCTGCACCATCGAGAGCATCCTGACCGGTTGCATCACTGCCTGGTATGGCAACTGCTCGGCATCTGACTGTAAGGCGATACAGACAGTAGTGCGTATGGCCCAGTACATCACTGAGGCCAAGCTTCCTGCCATCCAGGACCTCTATACCAGGCAGTGTCACAGGAAGGCCCTAAAAATTGTCAAAGACTCTAGCCACCCTAGTCATAGACTGTTCTCGGTACCGGAGCGAGCGGTACCGGAGCGCCAAGTTTAGGTCCAAGAGGCTTCTAAACAGCTTCTACCCCCAAGTCATAAGACTCCGGAACATCTAATCAAACGGCTATCCAGAATATTTGCAATATTTGCAGGTCAGGACAGGCGAGAGTTCCTAAACCAGGTCAGAGTCCAAACAGTACCAGGCGATAGGCAGGCTCGAGGTCAGGACAGGCGAGAGTTCCTAAACCAGGTCAGAGTCCAAACAGTACCAGGCGATAGGCAGGCTCGAGGTCAGGACAGGCGAGAGTTCCTAAACCAGGTCAGAGTCCAAACAGTACCAGGCGATAGGCAGGCTCGAGGTCAGGACAGGCAGAGTGGTCAGGCAGGCGGGTTTGGCATCAGGACAGGCGATGGTCAAAACCAGGCTAGGAAAAAACAGAGACTGGGGAAAAAGAGCTAGGAAAACCGCTAGTACTGGCACAGAGAGACAGGAAAGACAGGGATAAATACACCGGGGATAATAAGCGACACCTGGAGGGGGTGGAGACAAGCACAAGGACAGGTGAAACAGATCAGGGCGTGACAGGTACCCCCTGTATATACAGTTGAAGTCGGAAGTTTACCTACACCTTAGCCAAATACATTTAACCTCAGTTTTTCACAATTCCTGACATTTAATCTTAGTAAAAATCCCATGTCTTACGTCAGTTAGGATCACCACTTTATTTTAAGAATGTGAAATGTCAGAATAATAGTAGAGAGAATGATTTATTTCAGCTTTTATTTATTTCATCACATTCCCAGTGGGTCAGAAGTTTACATACACTCAATTAGTATTTGGTAGCATTGCCTTTAAATTGCTTAATTTGGGTAAAACATCTCAGGTAGTCTTCCACAAGCTTCTCACAATAAATTGGGTGAATTCTGGCCCATTCCTCCTGACGGAGCTGATGTAACTGAGTCAGGTTTGTAGGCCTCCTTGCTCGCACACACTTTTTCAGTTCTGCCCACAAATCTTCTATAGGATTGAGGTCAGGGCTTTGTGATGGCCATTCCAATACCTTGACTTTGTTGTCCTTAAGCCATTTTGCCACAACTTTGGAAGTATGCTTGGGGTCATTGTCCATTTGGAAGACCCATTTGCGACCAAGCTTTAACTTCCTGACTGATGTCTTGAGATGTTGCGTCAACATATCCACATCATTTTTCAGCCTCATGATGCCATCTATTTTGTGAAGTGTACCAGTCCCTACTGCAGCAAAGTACCCTCACAACATGATGCTGCCACCCCCGTGCTTCACGGTTGGGATGGTGTTCTTCAGCTTGCAAGCCTCTCCCTTTTTCCTCCAAACATAATGAGGGTCATTATGGCCAAACAGTTATATTTTTAATTCATCAGACCAGAGGACATTTGTCCAAAAAGTACGATCTTTGTCCCCATGTGCAGTTGCAAACTGTAATCTGGCTTTTTTAAGGCGGTTTTGGAGCAGTGGCTTTTTCCTTGCTGAGCGGCCTTTCAGGGTATGTCAATATGGGACTCGTTTTACTGTGGATATACAATGAGGGAAACAAGTATTTTATCCCCTGCTGATTTTGTACGTTTGCCCACTGACAAAGAAATGATCAGTCTATCATTTTAATGGTAGGTTTATTTGAACAGTGAGACAGAATAACAACAAAAACATCCAGAAAAACACATGTCAAAAATGTTATAAATTGATTGAGGCATCTGCTCTGAGACATATTTTGAGTATTTTGAGAACGAGAGAGAGGGAGAGGGAGAGAGAGAGAGAGAGAGAGAGAGAGAGAGAGAGAGAGAGAGAGAGAGAGAGAGAGAGAGAGAGAGGGGCTACAGAGCACCTGGACATATGTTAGTAAAGTGAATTGGAGTACACCCTGTAAAAATCAGGAATGAGGACACAAAGAGTAGATTTCCAACTGCAGACTGACTGGTCAACATCAGAAAGACTAGGTACTAACATATCCGTCATGTAATCAACGGTTAACCTCTAGTGCCATCCTGTGGCCATCCTGTGAAACTGCAGAGATTCAAATCCTGAACACCTTGATTGCGCAATACAGTAATGCATTTCAGAAAACAAATGACTTACCAACATATATGATATTATTTTATTGAATAATTTAAAAAAATGTTTTTACAGTGAAATATTGACCAACATAATGCTGATTTGTTACAGTAGTAAGCACGTCATTTCTAAATAATCAAGGTGCAATTGCAATGTTGATTCCTTAAGACTTCTTTACTTGATAACCATTTCATTAGAATTATTATTTAAGATAGGAAGTGCACTTACATTCCTTACAACACTTTAATTGGTTATAGAACAGGATTAGCCTATTGGTACGGTATTATATGAGGGAGGGAATTGATTGGCTGCTTTCATTCCATTTCCCTTTGAAACATCACACAGTCCCACCTGATTCGCAGATCTCCTTTCCAGCAGGTCTATTTAGGCACTTTGAACATGTCAACAACAAAACACCTTCAGAAAAAAAACTGATCAATACACCCTCAACAGGAAGAACAACATATTCCCAGGGGTCGTAAAATCAGAAGTGTCACCACTAGCAACAGGAAGAACAACATATTCCCAGGGGTCGTAAAATCAGAAGTGTCACCACTAGCAACAGGAAGTAGCATTACGACCCATAGAACCAAAAATTATGACACAGTAAGCATCAGCTAGAAACGACTGTCACATTTAAAACTACTAAAACTACTAGTTATGTGACCAGTACCTTACCCAGGGTAAAAGCCGATGACCAATAGAAGCATACCCACGGCCATTCAACCTTGAGAAGAAATCGAATAAAAATAATTCTGCATAAAAAAAACTGTGTAAAACATAAAGAAAAACAATCATAATGGTTCTGACAAGTTCATAGCAGTACAGTAGCAAGCCATGCAAAATCACTCAACTTAACTGTTTTTACCTGAAAGTGAGTCTGAATCGTATCCTTAAACTACAGTACCACTACAGTAGCAGCTCAGTTACTGCTTGTTTGGTACAGGGCCAGTATCCACAAAGCGTTTTAGAATACTGATCTAGGATCAGGTCCCCCTCTCTTATTCATTATGATTGTAAAGGTAAAACTGATCCTAGAGCAGCACTCCTACTCTGAGAGGCTTTGTGTATACAGGCCCAGTTCTCAATTGGCACTTTGATGAGATGAGAAGAGATGAGAGCAGACGTTACCTTCAGAATAAAGAAGACAACATGTCAGTACACCAGCTCATTGAATGGTACATAATGTTCCCTGTGTCCATCATTTAATTAGAGTGGGCAGAGAAGGTAATGTATCCATCATTTAATTAGAGTGGGCAGAGAAGGTAATGTATCCATCATTTAATTAGAGTGGGCAGAGAAGGTAATGTATACATCATTTAATTAGAGTGGGCAGAGAAGGTAATGTATCCATCATTTAATTAGAGTGGGCAGAGAAGGTAATGTATACATCATTTAATTAGAGTGGGCAGAGAAGGTAATGTATCCATCATTTAATTAGAGTGGGCAGAGAAGGTAATGTATTCATCATTTAATTAGTGGGCAGAGAAGGTAATGTATCCATCATTTAATTAGAGTGGGCAGAGAAGGTAATGTATTCATCATTTAATTAGAGTGGGCAGAGAAGGTCATTTATCCATCATTTAGTTATTAGAGTGTAAAGAGAAGGTAATTCATCCATTATTTAGTTATTAGAGTGTAAAGAGAAGGTAATTCATCCATTATTTAGTTATTAGAGTGGACAGATAAGGTGATTTTGAGGCAGCCCAGTTCTTTCCCCATAGCCCCCAGCACTCCTTGTACTCTGTAGTCTCCGTTGGTCAGCCAGTAGGGCAGCTCAATGTCAGGGAGGTAGAAGTCTGACTCTGGTAGTGTGTACATCCCCTTAGAACAGACAGGAAATAGAGGTTTCAACCAATACAACACTTCCACTTCATCCCAAATGGCATCCTATACCCTATAAAGTGCACTACGTATGACCAAGGCCCATAGGGCTCTATTCAAAGGTAGTGCACCATGGTCAAAGTATATACAGGGATAAGGTGTCATTTGGGACACAGCCTTAGAGTGAAGCATGTTTTACTGTATAGAAAAGGTATGCACCCTCAGGAGAGAGAAAATAGGTCATTTGAACACAGTAGACATTGAGTAAACAGAAGAAAAAAACAACGTATCCTTGAGGAAAAACAGAATGAGTACTGAGCAACAGAACGCTAAGTGTTATAAACATTCAGAGAACGTTTTGTTGTTTGGCTAGCTGCTGTTCAACAAACAGCACTCTGTTACCAATCATTCACAGTGCTAACAACACACATTCACTACATTGCACTGATGAGGATATGAAAGAGGGAAGTAAGCCTAAGCGGTAACCACTGAATAACAGGTACGTTCTACATCACGTACCATGTAGGAGGGTTGCGTTCAAAAGGCACCAAATGGAATTAAATGGACAGATGTGCCTATAGAGGGACCAGGAACAACCATGATCATTTTTCATAGCTAAATGGTTTCAAATTATTGTGCCCTAATGAACACTACCACAAACTCGAGACTCACAGCTTTAAATGGACAGTGGGTAGGGGATGGACTACAGTATATACACAGCTTTAAAGGGACAGTGGACAGGGGATGGACTACAGTATAGACTCACAGCTTTAAAGGGACAGTGGACAGGGGATGGACTACAGTATAGACTCACAGCTTTAAAGGGACAGTGGACAGGGGATGGACTACAGTATAGACTCACAGCTTTAAAGGGACAGTGGACAGGGGATGGACTACAGTATAGACTCACAGCTTTAAAGGGACAGTGACAGGGGATGGACAACAGTATATACACAGCTTTAAAGGGACAGTGGACAGGGGATGGACTACAGTATATACACAGCTTTAAAGGGACAGTGGACAGGGGATGGACTACAGTATAGACTCACAGCTTTAAAGGGACAGTGGACAGGGGATGGACTACAGTATAGACTCACAGCTTTAAAGGGACAGTGGATAGGGGATGGACTACAGTATATACACAGCTTTAAAGGGACAGTGGACAGGGGATGGACTACAGTATAGACTCACAGCTTTAAAGGGACAGTGGACAGGGGATGGACTACAGTATAGACTCACAGCTTTAAAGGGACAGTGGACAGGGGATGGACTACAGTATAGACTCACAGCTTTAAAGGGACAGTGGGCAGGGGATGGACTACAGTATATACACAGCTTTAAAGGGACAGTGGGCAGGGGATGGCCTACAGTATAGACTCACAGCTTTAAAGGGACAGTGGACAGGGGATGGACTACAGTATAGACTCACAGCTTTAAAGGGACAGTGGACAGGGGATGGACTACAGTATAGACTCACAGCTTTAAAGGGACAGTGGACAGGGGATGGACTACAGTATAGACTCACAGCTTTAAAGGGACAGTGACAGGGGATGGACAACAGTATATACACAGCTTTAAAGGGACAGTGGACAGGGGATGGACTACAGTATATACACAGCTTTAAAGGGACAGTGGACAGGGGATGGACTACAGTATAGACTCACAGCTTTAAAGGGACAGTGGACAGGGGATGGACTACAGTATAGACTCACAGCTTTAAAGGGACAGTGGACAGGGGATGGACTACAGTATAGACTCACAGCTTTAAAGGGACAGTGGACAGGGGATGGACTACAGTATAGACTCACAGCTTTAAAGGGACAGTGACAGGGGATGGACAACAGTATATACACAGCTTTAAAGGGACAGTGGACAGGGGATGGACTACAGTATATACACAGCTTTAAAGGGACAGTGGACAGGGGATGGACTACAGTATAGACTCACAGCTTTAAAGGGACAGTGGACAGGGGATGGACTACAGTATAGACTCACAGCTTTAAAGGGACAGTGGATAGGGGATGGACTACAGTATATACACAGCTTTAAAGGGACAGTGGACAGGGGATGGACTACAGTATAGACTCACAGCTTTAAAGGGACAGTGGACAGGGGATGGACTACAGTATAGACTCACAGCTTTAAAGGGACAGTGGACAGGGGATGGACTACAGTATAGACTCACAGCTTTAAAGGGACAGTGGGCAGGGGATGGACTACAGTATATACACAGCTTTAAAGGGACAGTGGGCAGGGGATGGCCTACAGTATAGACTCACAGCTTTAAAGGGACAGTGGACAGGGGATGGACTACAGTATAGACTCACAGCTTTAAAGGGACAGTGACAGGGGATGGACTACAGTATAGACTCACAGCTTTAAAGGGACAGTGGGCAGGGGATGGACTACAGTATATACACAGCTTTAAAGGGACAGTGGACAGGGGATGGACTACAGTATAGACTCACAGCTTTAAAGGGACAGTGGACAGGGGATGGACTACAGTATAGACTCACAGCTTTAAAGGGACAGTGGACAGGGGATGGACTACAGTATAGACTCACAGCTTTAAAGGGACAGTGGACAGGGGATGGACTACAGTATAGACTCACAGCTTTAAAGGGACAGTGGACAGGGGATGGACTACAGTATAGACTCACAGCTTTAAAGGGACAGTGGGCAGGGGATGGACTACAGTATAGACTCACAGCTTTAAAGGGACAGTGGACAGGGGATGGACTACAGTATAGACTCACAGCTTTAAAGGGACAGTGGGCAGGGGATGGACTACAGTATATACACAGCTTTAAAGGGACAGTGGACAGGGGATGGACTACAGTATAGACTCACAGCTTTAAAGGGACAGTGGACAGGGGATGGACTACAGTATAGACTCACAGCTTTAAAGGGACAGTGGACAGGGGATGGACTACAGTATAGACTCACAGCTTTAAAGGGACAGTGGCAGGGGATGGACTACAGTATAGACTCACAGCTTTAAAGGGACAGTGGGCAGGGGATGGACTACAGTATAGACTCACAGCTTTAAAGGGACAGTGGACAGGGGATGGACTACAGTATAGACTCACAGCTTTAAAGGGACAGTGGCAGGGGATGCCGTAGGTGTGAAGAGGTTCAGGACAGTCCTGTCCTGGCGGTATCAGCTGGTTGAGCAGGTCACAGCCGTCTGTGTAATGGCAGCTCCCTATCTCTTCCAGACATGGGACCGTGACCCAGAACCCTGCCACCTCCTTCTCCAGGGTCACATTCACCTAAAAGAGAAATATATTATATAGGGCCAGTTAAGTGGGATGTCTGGAAAAACATTGTAGGCTACAGTAACAGTGCACCTATCCACAAGGTAGGCCATCACAAGGTTACATTTACCTATGGACAAAATACTGTTATTTAACTACTGTTTGACTTTTGACTGGCCAATATGCATCCTAAATAGGACCAGGATGTTATGAAAAACAAAGTATCAATAAAATAACAAGTGTCAATAAAACTATATTTTACAGTTGTACCACCAAGCGTGGCCAAGTTACCTAAAGAGGAGAAAATCAGACCAGTGCCAAGGTGTTTTAAAGCCGTGTCTAATGCAGAGCTATTCTTGACTTGAACATTGAGCCCTAGTCGTTTACAGAAAAGAAGAAACGGTTATATTCTTCTCTTGCAATGATGTCACCATTGGAATTCTGCAATGTTAGAAAGAATTCTGGGTAGGCAACTACACCGCCCTACCAAGCTAAAAGGCACACGTATCACCCAGGATGCAGACATCTACACCGCCCTACCACGTATCACCCAGGATGCAGACATCTACACCGCCCTACCACGTATCACCCAGGATGCAGACATCTACACCGCCCTACCAAGCTAAGTATCACCCAGGATGCAGACATCTACACCGCCCTACCAAGCTAAGTATCACCCAGGATGCAGACATCTACACCGCCCTACCAAGCTAAAAGGCAGTAACTGCTCATTTGGTCGAACATTTGTTTCATGTCATTTTTGCAACATTAAATACATGCTTAATCATGTGGACAAGTATCCTGCCTCTATTGTATTGTGTTCAGGAGAAAATAGGGGGTCATGTTAGCAGTAACTGTATAAAGTTACTGTGAAACCAAGGTAAATAAAAGGCATTTTTCTCAGTTCCACGCTATGAGCAGTTACTGCCTTTTTACTTGGTAGGAAAGGGAAATGATAATCTGGCACTGTGATCTAAGAAATTGATTTCTAAGAAGAACAATTAAGTCACTCTTCTATGTGTAACAGTATAACTTTACATCTGTCCCCTCGCCCCGACCCGGGCTCGACCCAGGGACCCTCTGCACACATCAACAACTGCCTCCCACGAAGCATCGTTACCCATCGCTCCACAAAAGCCACGGCCCTTGCAGAGCAAAGGGGAACCACTACTTCAAGGTCTCAGAGCAAGTGACGTCACTGATCGAAACGCTATTAGCACGCACCACCGCTAACTAGCTAGCCATTTCATATCCGTTACACATGCATTGCATCAACTAAAGCAGAATGTCTAGTACGTCTGTTGCAAAAACTTTCAAAATGCAACAATATTACATTGGTGCATTCTTGATCAGAACATTGCCAACACCACTGTCAATGCCATCCCTTCTCTTGTGAACTCTACATTGTAAGGGTGAGCATTGTATCAGGAAGTATACTGTACATTTCATATCTATTTGGGTCATCAGTGCAGCAGAGTGGGGTTTATGTGGTGAGCTGCTCACATGAAGCTCATGGGATCAGTGAGTCAGACAAACCTTCTGCAGGCAAGTTTCTACCTGTTTAACAACACAGCACCCAGAGCCACCCAGAACTACCCAGAGCCACCCAGAACTACTCAGAACTACCCATAACTACCCAGAACTACCCAGAGCCACCCAGAACTACCCAGAACTACCCAGAACTACCCAGAGCCCCCCAGAACTACCCAGAGCCCCCCAGAACTACCCAGAACTACCCAGAGCCACCCAGAACTACCCAGAGCCACCCAGAACTACTCAGAGCCATCCAGAACTACTCAGAGCCACCCAGAACTACCCAGAGCCCCCCAGAACTATTCTGAGCCACCCAGAACTACCCAGAGCCCCCCAGAACTATCCAGAGCCACCCAGAACTACCCAGAACTACCCAGAGCCACCCAGAACTACCCAGAGCCCCCCAGAACTACCCAGAGCCCCCCAGAACTACCCAGAGCCCCAGAACTACTCAGAGCCACCCAGAACTACCCAGAGCCACCCAGAACTACCCAGAGCCACCCAGAACTACTCAGAGCCACCCAGAACTACCCAGAGCCACCCAGAACTACCCAGAGCCACCCAGAACTACTCAGAGCCACCCAGAACTACCCAGAGCCACCCAGAACTACCCAGAGCCACCCAGAACTACCCAGAGCCCCCCAGAACTACCCAGATCCAACAATAGACACACACACAGACAAAGTGGAATAGGCTCTCACATGTCTGAATAGGCCTACAGACTGAAATGGCTAAGTAACAGCTTTCAATTCTGTTGGTAAGTTTTTCCAGGAAGAACTGATGGTCTCTTATTTATTAGGGCTATAGTGTGTATAACTGTCTTTTACTGTGCCCATTTTTATCCACCAAGAGCCTATTCATTCTATATATATGTATATATTAAAAAGACAGGCAATACCATATGCCTACCTCACTAGCTACCAGCGCTGTAAAGTCTTTAAGTAAAAATACTTTCAAGTACAACTTTAGTCGTTTTGGGGGATATCTTGTACTATTGATATTGTTGTCACTACATTCCTAAAGAAAACTATGTACATTTTACACCATACATTTTCCTTTAGCAGGACAGGAAAATTGCCTTATTCACACACTTATCAAGAGAAAATCCTTGGTCATCCCTACTGCCCCTGATCTGGCGGACTCACTAAACACATGCTTTGTTTGTAAATGATGTCTGAGTGTTGGAGCATGTCCCTGGCTATCGGTAGATTTTTAAAAAAAACAAGCAAATTCCACCTGGTTTGCTTAATATAAGGAATTTTAAATTATTTATACTTGTACTTTTGATACTTAAGTATATTTTAGCAATTACATTTACTTTTGATACTTAAGTATAATTAAGTATAATTAAGTATAATTTAGCAATTACATTTACTTTTGATACTTAAGTATATTTAAATCCAAATACTTTTAGATTTTTACTCAACTAGTATTTTACTGGGTCATTTCCACTTTTACTTGAGCAATTTTCTATTAAGGTATCTTTACTTTTATTAACTATGACAATTCGGTACTTTTTCCACCACTGCTAGCTACCTAAACAAATCAGTATACTCCATAAGTAATCAAATAGCATTCAAGATCTCATTTCAGCATTTTAGGAGGAGACCCTTGGTGCATGCTTAGTACTAACAGCGAGGGGAGCGGCCAGCTCGACCGTTGTGTTCCCGGACGCACTGGCCGTCAGGTCCCCTGGAACTGTGATGGGGTCCGGGGACAGGGTTAGGGTCTTCAGAACCGCTGGGTCGTCTGGTTTACCGCAGTTCTCCCATGAGAACCCAAAGATCTGTGCAATAGTATTGAATAGTCTATGTTACTATACCATACATAATGAATTGATAGCGTAGGTTACTGAACAACATTTTAATACATTTACAGATATTTCACTCGCCTTTGCAGAATATGCCGTGCGCGTTTTCTCGAAATCCAAAGCGTCATTCACCTGCATTACAATGCATAGTGTTATCACAGCAGCAATACAGTTCTTCATTGTGCTAATCTACTCTACAGCAGAACTATAAATAATTACGGTTAATTCAAAATAACAGCAGAAATCGCGTAAACTAAGATTGTGCACGTTTTAAAAAGAATCGGTAATGACTGTGTCATAACACTTTGTGAGGCAATGCGGCAAAGATTTGTTTTCACATTTCAGTCCCACTTCCGTGTTTATCAACGCAAACTGGACGCTCGTCACGTGACAGACTCCATAAAGCGGGCGCAAATGTCAACGGACAAATCTTAATTGTTTCCCCCGCGCCCTCGCTCCTCTCTCCTTCTTCTCAAAACTCATTGTAGGAGAAAGTCAGATAGGCGGGATCTCTGGCTCTCTCATCCAATGGGGTTTGAGAAGGAGGCGAGTGGAGAGAAGACGCGAGGAATTATACAGTTGGGATCTTCCCACAGTCAGAAGTTTATTTACCAGATGCATTAGAATATAACTATATTTACCAGATGTGTTAGTTTTCGTAATCAATTTAATCCCTCACTTGATACCTCCAATCAGGAAATTGGTCTTAATTCTTTAGATTGATCAATTGTGATACAGGCTTTTGTGAACAAATCGAATCCATAGCCTGTCCCCAGCATAAAGACAATTCAGTGGTTGCCAGATTTAGTTCTAAAAACAGTAGCCAAACATCTCAGCAAAACACCCATCCATTAGTATCCAATCCAGGTTCCAAAAACAAGCATATAGCATTGCAGCTAAACCCATTGGATAGGCTTTAATCAATCAATCACATTTATTTATAGAGACCTATTTACAACAGCAGTTGTCACAAAGGCCTATACAGAAACCGAGCCTAAAACCCACGAGAGTAAGCAACGCAGATGTAGAGGCTTAATTGGTTGCTAGCCTGAGGCACTGCATTTTGAAGACAACGTTTACACATCTAGGTAGCTGGCCTATAGTTACAGTAGCAGACTTGTCAACGGGCAGCATCTTGTTCCGCAGTACTGTTAATCTGCTTCCCACCACCAGATGGAGAGGTTGTCTTTATTTCCTCACCTCCCTGTGAACACCACGGCATGGCCTACTCTCAGAGATTTGACATCGTAGACAATGCTGAAAGCAAAGTCCAGCAGTGTCTTGCACAAGTTGTTTTGAATTTAAATGTTAAAATCCTTTCAGTGTTATTTTCTGATGTTATAACACTATAGTAGTGTTTTTGTCAGTCATATACCTAGTCAGTCATATAGCCTATACCTAGTCAGGCATATAGCCTATACCTAGTCAGGCATATAGCCTTTATCTAGTCAGTCATATAACCTATACCTAGTCAGTCATATAGCCTATACCTAGTCAGGCATATAGCCTATACCTAGTCAGTCATATAGCCTTTATCTAGTCAGTCATATAGCCTTTATCTAGTCAGTCATATAGCCTATACCTAGTCAGTCATATAGCCTTTATCTAGTCAGGCATATAGCCTATACCTAGTCAGTCATATAGCCGTTATCTAGTCAGTCATATAGCCTTTATCTAGTCAGTCATATAGCCTATACCTAGTCAGTCATATAGCCTATACCTAGTCAGTCATATAGCCTATACCTAGTCAGTCATATAGCCTTTATCTAGACAGTCATATAGCCTTTATCTAGACAGTCATATAGCCTTTATCTAGACAGTCATATAGCCTTTATCTAGACAGTCATATAGCCTTTATCTAGACAGTCATATAGCCTATACCTAGTCAGTCATATAGCCTTTATCTAGTCAGTCATATAGCCTTTTTCTAGACAGTCATATAGCCTTTATCTAGTCAGTCATATAGCCTATACCTAGTCAGGTATATAGCCTATACCTAGTCAGTCATATAGCCTTTATCTAGTCAGTCATATAGCCTATACCTAGTCAGTCATATAGCCTTTATCTAGTCAGTCATATAGCCTATACCTAGTCAGTCATATAGCCTATACCTAGTCAGTCATATAGCCTTTATCTAGTCAGTCATATAGCCTTTATCTAGTCAGTCATATAGCCTTTATCTAGTCGGTCATATAGCCTATACCTAGTCAGTCATATAGCCTATACCTAGTCAGTCATATAGCCTATACCTAGTCAGTCATATAGCCTTTATCTAGTCAGTCATATAGCCTATACCTAGTCAGTCATATAGCCTTTATCTAGTCAGTCATATAGCCTTTATCTAGTCAGTCATATAGCCTTTATCTAGTCAGTCATATAGCCTATACCTAGTCAGTCATATAGCCTTTATCTAGTCAGTCATATAGCCTATACCTAGTCAGTCATATAGCCTTTATCTAGTCAGTCATATAGCCTTTATCTAGTCAGTCATATAGCCTATACCTAGTCAGTCATATAGCCTTTATCTAGTCAGTCATATAGCCTATACCTAGTCAGTCATATAGCCTATACCTAGTCAGTCATATAGCCTATACCTAGTCAGTCATATAGCCTTTATCTAGTCAGTCATATAGCCTATACCTAGTCAGTCATATAGCCTTTATCTAGTCAGTCATATAGCCTTTATCTAGTCAGTCATATAGCCTTTATCTAGTCAGTCATATAGCCTTTATCTAGTCAGTCATATAGCCTTTATCTAGTCAGTCATATAGCCTATACCTAGTCAGTCATATAGCCTTTATCTAGTCAGTCATATAGCCTATACCTAGTTAGTCATATAGCCTATACCTAGTCAGTCATATAGCCTATACCTAGTCAGTCATATAGCCTATACCTAGTCAGTCATATAGCCTTTATCTAGTCAGTCATATAGCCTATACCTAGTCAGTCATATAGCCTTTATCTAGTCAGTCATATAGCCTTTATCTAGTCAGTCATATAGCCTTTATCTAGTCAGTCATATAGCCTATACCTAGTCAGTCATATAGCCTATATCTAGTCAGTCATATAGCCTTTATCTAGTCAGTCATATAGCCTATACCTAGTCAGTCATATAGCCTATACCTAGTCAGTCATATAGCCTTTATCTAGTCAGTCATATAGCCTATACCTAGTCAGTCATATAGCCTTTATCTAGTCAGTCATATAGCCTTTATCTAGTCAGTCATATAGCCTTTATCTAGTCAGTCATATAGCCTATACCTAGTTAGTCATATAGCCTTTATCTAGTCAGGCATATAGCCTATACCTAGTCAGTCATATAGCCTTTATCTAGTCAGTCATATAGCCTTTATCTAGTCAGGCATATAGCCTTTATCTAGTCAGTCATATAGCCTATACCTAGTCAGTCATATAGCCTATACCTAGTCAGTCATATAGCCTTTATCTAGTCAGTCATATAGCCTTTATCTAGTCAGTCATATAGCCTATACCTAGTCAGTCATATAGCCTTTATCTAGTCAGTCATATAGCCTTTATCTAGTCAGTCATATAGCCTATACCTAGTCAGTCATATAGCCTTTATCTAGTCAGTCATATAGCCTATACCTAGTCAGTCATATAGCCTATACCTAGTCAGTCATATAGCCTATACCTAGTCAGTCATATAGCCTAAATGTCATGCACTGACAACATTTATCCCAGATAGGCAAAATATTGAAAAGTTCTACAAGCTGACCAGGTTAATATTCTGCAGATGCATTAAGATATTTCTAGCAATGCAGCTCACGCAAACAGCCATTGGATGAATGCAACATGCAGCGCCCTATACACACTCGCTGATTTAAATATATTCTGGTGGGACAGCTAATAACCCTGAGACAGCATAGTGACAGGACTGGTGGGACAGCATAGTGACAGGCCTGGTGGGACAGCATAGTGACAGGACTGGTGGGACAGCATAGTGACAGGCCTGGTGGGACAGCATAGTGACAGGACTGGTGGGACAGCATAGTGACAGGCCTGGTGGGACAGCATAGTGACAGGACTGGTGGGACAGCATAGTGACAGGACTGGTGGGACAGCATAGTGACAGGACTGGTGGGACAGCATAGTGACAGGACTGGTGGGACAGCATAGTGACAGGACTGGTGGGACAGCATAGTGACAGGACTGGTGGGACAGCATAGTGACAGGCCTGGTGGGACAGCATAGTGACAGGACTGGTGGGACAGCATAGTGACAGGACTGGTGGGACAGCATAGTGACAGGACTGGTGGGACAGCATAGTGACAGGACTGGTGGGACAGCATAGTGACAGGCCTGGTGGGACAGCATAGTGACAGGACTGGTGGGACAGATAATAACCCTGAGACAGCATAGTGACAGGACTGGTGACACAGCATAGTGACAGGACTGGTGGGACAGCATAGTGACAGGGCTGGTGGGACAGCATAGTGACAGGACTGGTGGGACAGTTAATAACCGTGAGACAGCATAGTGACAGGACTGGTGGGACAGCATAGTGACAGGACTGGTGGGACAGATAATAACCTGACAGGACTGGTGGGACAGCATAGTGACAGGACTGGTGGGACAGCATAGTGACAGGGCTGGTGGGACAGCATAGTGACAGGGCTGGTGGGACAGCTAATAACCCTGAGACAGCAGAATGACAGGACTGGTGGGACAGCATAGTGACAGGACTGGTGGGACAGCATAGTGACAGGACTGGTGGGACAGCATAGTGACAGGACTGGTGGGACAGCATAGTGACAGGACTGGTGGGACAGATAATAACCGTGAGACAGCATAGTGACAGGACTGGTGGGACAGCATAGTGACAGGACTGGTGGGACAGCATAGTGACAGGACTGGTGGGACAGCATAGTGACAGGACTGGTGGGACAGCATAGTGACAGGACTGGTGGGACAGCATAGTGACAGGACTGGTGGGACAGCATAGTGACAGGCCTGGTGGGACAGCATAGTGACAGGACTGGTGGGACAGCATAGTGACAGGACTGGTGGGACAGCATAGTGACAGGACTGGTGGGACAGCATAGTGACAGGACTGGTGGGACAGCATAGTGACAGGCCTGGTGGGACAGCATAGTGACAGGACTGGTGGGACAGATAATAACCCTGAGACAGCATAGTGACAGGACTGGTGACACAGCATAGTGACAGGACTGGTGGGACAGCATAGTGACAGGGCTGGTGGGACAGCATAGTGACAGGACTGGTGGGACAGTTAATAACCGTGAGACAGCATAGTGACAGGACTGGTGGGACAGCATAGTGACAGGACTGGTGGGACAGATAATAACCTGACAGGACTGGTGGGACAGCATAGTGACAGGACTGGTGGGACAGCATAGTGACAGGGCTGGTGGGACAGCATAGTGACAGGGCTGGTGGGACAGCTAATAACCCTGAGACAGCAGAATGACAGGACTGGTGGGACAGCATAGTGACAGGACTGGTGGGACAGCATAGTGACAGGACTGGTGGGACAGCATAGTGACAGGACTGGTGGGACAGCATAGTGACAGGACTGGTGGGACAGATAATAACCGTGAGACAGCATAGTGACAGGACTGGTGGGACAGCATAGTGACAGGACTGGTGGGACAGCATAGTGACAGGACTGGTGGGACAGATAATAACCTGACAGGACTGGTGGGACAGCATAGTGACAGGACTGGTGGGACAGATAATAACCCTGAGAAAGATATATCCTGCTTGGGCTGGTTGAGATTTTTCCTGGAAGGGTTGGTAGGGATGTACTGTAAGAGCACAGTTGTTTCTACGTGTTTCTAGTTTATACAGGACTAAGCCTATAAAATCAACACAAGACAACATTGGCTAATCAGATTCCCAGGCTGACATAGACCTGTATGAGTTATGTTGGAGCGATACCAATTCTATGATGTTATCAAACAGTCCTCTCTCTCTCTCTCTCATTTGACCCAGACAGACGGTAGGACAGGGTACACCAGACAGACGGTAGGGCACGGTACACCAGACAGAAAGTAGGACAGGGTACACCAGACAGACAGTAGGACAGGGTACACCAGACAGACGGTAGGACAGGGTACACCAGACAGACGGTAGGGCACGGTACACCAGACAGAAGGTAGGACAGGGTACACCAGACAGAAGGTAGGACAGGGTACACCAGACAGACGGTAGGACAGGGTCCACCAGACAGACGGTAGGGTAGGGTACACCAGACAGACAGTAGGACAGGGTACACCAGACAGAAGGTAGGACAGGGTACACCAGACAGAAGGTAGGACAGGGTACACCAGACAGACGGTAGGACAGGGTACACCAGACAGACGGTAGGACAGGGTACACCAGACAGACGGTAGGGTAGGGTACACCAGACAGACAGTAGGACAGGGTACACCAGACAGAAGGTAGGACAGGGTACACCAGACAGAAGGTAGGACAGGGTACACCAGACAGACGGTAGGACAGGGTACACCAGACAGACGGTAGGGCAGGGTACACCAGACAGAAGGTAGGGCAGGGTACACCAAACAGACGGTAGGACAGGGTACACCAGACAGACGGTAGGGCAGGGTACACCAGACAGACGGTAGGACAGGGTACACCAGACAGGCGGTAGGGCACGGTACACCAGACAAAAGGTAGGATAGGGTACACCAGACAGACGGTAGGACAGGGTACACCAGACAGACGGTAGGGCAGGGTACACCAGACAGACGGTAGGACAGGGTACACCAGACAGACTCCTCTCTCTGGCATCACCAAGAATGCGTCCAAAATGGCACCCTGTTTCCTTACTTCCCTATTATTGCATAATAATACAAGGCTCTGGTCAGAAGTAGTGCACTAAATAAGGAATAGGGTACCTGGTGGGACGCATCACTAAATCTTTCTTCCTTTGATTGTCTGAGGTGATCTTCCATCCATCGTGTCTCTCCTCATCTTCCCTCCCTCTCTCTGTCTCAGACATTAAACAGTGTGAAGAGGATTTAACAAAACATGTTTCTCCCATCTCTTTAGCCTCGGTCCTGTCTCTACCACCTTCGTCCAGCTGTGAAGCCACGCTGTGAAACCACGCTGTTGAAGCTATGCTTTGAAGCCATACTGTTGAAGCCACGCTGTGAAACCACGCTGTGAAACCATGCTGTTGAAGCCATGCTGTGAAGCCACGCTGTGAAGCCACGCTGTGAAACCGCGCTGTAAAACCATGCTGTTGAAGCCATGCTGTTGAAGCCATGCTGTTGAAGCCACACTGTGAAGCCACACTGTGAAGCCACGCTTCTTTATACTGTGGTCTTCACTGTCTTTTGAATACCTCTGTATCAGTATTGAGTTGAAAGCTTCCTTCACATGTTTCAGAAACTTCATACGACTTATTCCATATAAAACACGTTTTCCATGTCTCTATAGAACCCTCCTGTCATTATCACCCATGATTACCCTTGTTATTACCCATGATTACCCTTGTAATTACCCATTATAACCCTTGTTATTACCCAGTATAACCCTTGTTATTACCCATTATAACCAGTGTTATTACCCATTATAACCCTTGTTATTACCAATTATTACCTGTGTTATTACCCATTATTACACTTGTTATTACCCATTATTACCCTTGTTATTATCCATTATTACCCTTGTTATTACCCATTATTACCCTTGTTATTACCCATTATTACCCTTGTTATTACCCATTATTACCCGTGTTATTATCCAGTATAACCCTTGTTATTACCCATTATAACCTGTGGTATTACCCATTATAACCCTTGTTATTACCAATTATTACCTGTGTTATTACCCATTATTACACTTGTTATTACCCATTATTACCCTTGTTATTATCCAGTATAACCCTTGTTATTACCCATTATTACCCTTGTTATTACCCATTATTACCCTTGTTATTACCCATTATTACCCTTGTTATTACCCATTATTACCCTTGTTATTACCCATTATAACCCACTGTTTCATGTTGCGCTATGCACAGGTGATTGGAAGGTTCTGATGTCGTTCCATATCAAAACTGCACATATTGAAGTTGGAGTCCTCTTGTTATATTCCTGTCCTGTCTATCACAGTATAGCTATAGGTATAGGAAATGTTACCTCATGAGTCAGACAGATGGTGTGTTAACTGTACTGTCACATCATGAGTCAGACAGATGGTGTGTTAACTGTACTGTCACATCATGAGTCAGACAGATGGTGTGTTCACTGTACTGTCACATCATGAGTCAGACAGATGGTGTGTTCACTGTACTGTCACATCATGAGTCAGACAGATGGTGTGTTAACTGTACTGTGACATCATGAGTCAGACAGATGGTGTGTTCACTGTACTGTCACATCATGAGTCAGACAGATGGTGTGTTAACTGTACTGTCACCTCATGAGTCAGACAGATGGTGTGTTAACTGTACTGTCACATCATGAGTCAGACAGATGGTGTGTTAACTGTACTGTCACATCATGAGTCAGACAGATGGTGTGTTATCTGTACTGTCACATCATGAGTCAGAAAGATGGTGTGTTAACTGTAATGTCAGGGTGATAAAGCATACGTCTTGGCGGGAATGATAATTGTTCATTTATTCATATGGTTTGCGTTAATCTATTTGTTAATTGAAAGCAATATTGATTACATTTCTCTCACCTTCACCTTTGGTGAAAAGTTGGAAAAGATTTAGAAAAAATGCCACTCTGACTGTCGACCACATGCATTAGGAGCCCTGACTATGACGCACCATGTTATGACTTTGCATATGAGATTGCACTTGACATTATTAAAGGTCCTAGCAAAAGTTTGTGTGTGTGAGAGTTTGTTTGTGTTTATATGCGTGTATGTGTGTGTATGAGAGAGAGTTTGTGTGTGTGTGTGTGTGTGTGTGTGTGTGTGTGTGTGCGCGTCTGTGTGTGTATGTGTGTGTATGAGAGAGAGTTTGTGTGTGTGTGTGTGTGTGTGTGTGTGTGTGTTTGTGTGTGTGTGTGTTTGTGTGTGTGTGTGTGTGTGTGTGTGTTTGTGTGTGTGTGTGTGTGTGTGTGTGTGTGTGCGCGTCTGTGTGTGTATGTGTGTGTATGAGAGAGAGTTTGTGTGTGTGTGTGTGTGTGTGTGTGTGTGTTTGTGTGTGTGTGTGTTTGTGTGTGTGTGTGTGTGTGTGTGTGTGTGTGTGTTTGTGTGTGTGTGTGTGTGTGTGTGTGTGTGTGTGCGCGTCTGTGTGTGTATGTGTGTGTATGAGAGAGAGTTTGTGTGTGTGTGTGTGTGTGTGTGTGTGTGTTTGTGTGTGTGTGTGTGTGTGTGTGTGTGTGTGTGTGTGTGTGTGTGTGTGTGTGTGTGTGTGTGTGTGTGAATGGTCTGATATAGTTAAATATATTTAATTTATTTGTATTAGCTGTACTGAAGTTGAACCACTGTTGTCTGTGACAACAGTTCCACCCCCAAAGCCATCATGGTAAACTATGATGTAGGCCTGTTCCTACCTGTACAACCGTATATCACTGTGCACAGTACTATTCAGTACACTCTCTGCCGTGCCTTGATTGTATACTGCTGATGATATTTGGAAATGTGCATGTACACCCTGGCCCATCTACTGTTGCTAACCCCAATTCAACTCTGATATCTGCTTCACTGATTTCTGCTCTCGTAAAAGCCTGGGTTTTCTGCACGTTAACACTAGAAGTTTATTACCTAAAATGTATCAATTGAAAGTGTGGGTTCACAGTTCCAATCCAGATGTGTTGGTCATTACTGAGACGTGGTTAAGGAAGAGTGTTTTGAATACTGATGTTAACCTTTCTGGCTAAAACCTTTTTCGGCAAGACAGATCTTCCAAGGGTGGGGGAGTGGCAATCTTTACCAAGGATCACCTTCAGTGCTCGGTTGTCTCCACCAAGTCTGTTCCCAAACAATTTTTATTTGCTGATTTTAAGCATTACATTTTCAAATAGCTCTCTGTTGACTGTCACTAGGTGTTATCGTCCTCCGTCAGTACCGGCCTGTACTCTGCCTGCCCTAAGCTCTCTCCTGGCCCCTTACACTAAGTCTGAATTTGTCCTACTAGGTGATCTAAACTGGGACATGCTTAAACCACCTGACCAAGTCCTAAAGTAATGGGACTCCCTAAATCTTTCTCAGATTATTACCAATCCCCCAAGGTATGACTCCAAACACCCAGAAAAGGCTACACTCCTATAATGGCTGTCATCGGTGGAAGAAGGTGAGGACCAAGGTGCAGCGTGGTAAGTGTTCATGATTTTTAATATAATCAAAACTGAACACTAAACAAAATAACAACTAGGAAGGATGAAACGAAACAGTCCTGTCTGGTGAAAACACAAAACAGAAAACAAACACCCACGAAACACAGGTGGAAAAAGGCTACCTAAGTATGATTCTCAATCAGAGACAACTAATGACACCTGCCTCTGATTGAGAACCATACCAGGCCAAACTCAAAAACCAACCTAGAAAAACAAACATAGACTGCCCACCCCAACTCACACCCTGACCATACTAAACCAAACATAGACTGCCCACCCCAACTCACGCCCTGACCATACTAAAACAAAGACAAAACAAAGGAACTAAGGTCAGAACGTGACAACTCCTTGATGTTGTCCTCACAAATAATCCTGATAGGTATCAGTCTGGTGTTTCTGTAATGACCTTAGTGATCACTGTTTTTACAGCCTGTGTTCGTAATGGCTGCTCAGTGAAACAACCTGTCCTGATTTGTCGTAGACACTTGGTAAAAAACGTCAATGAGCACGCCTTCCTTCATGACATGGCCTCTGTAAATTGGTATAGAATCAGCTTGATCCCCTCTGTTGAAGACGCTTGGACCTTCTTTTTTTCTATTTTCAGTGGTATTGTTAACAAACACGCCCCCATAAAGAAAATACGAATGACAGGTTCAGCCCCTGGTTCGACCGTGATCTTGCAGAGTTACTCCACCTCAAGAATTTGATGAAAGACTTGGCACACGCATACTCAGGCTGACTGGTTCTCGTTCAGACAAATGAAAAATAAGTGCACTCAGGCTACCCGGAAGGCCAAGGTTAGTTACTTTAAGGAGCAGTTCCCTCTCTCTGGGTCTAACCCCAAGAAGTTCTGGAAAATGGTTAAAGAACTGGAGAATAAACCCTCCTCCTCACAGCTGCCCATGTCCCTTAATGTTGATGTGGTTGTTACTGACAAGAAGCACATGGCCGAGCTCTTTAATCACCACTTAATTAAGTTAGGATTCCTATTTGACTCTGCCATGCCTCCTTGCCCATCCAACATTTCCTCATCTCCCACCCCTTCTTTTTTTTTTTTTTTCTAATGCGACTAGCCCCAATGCTCCTCCCTCTTTTCCCCCTGCCCAGTTACAAAGTATCTCCATGCAGGTGGTCACCGAGTCCGAGGTGCTAAAGGAGCTCCTGAAACTTGACCCCTAAAAACATCTGGGTCAGATGGTTTAGACCCTTTCTTCTTTAAGGTTGCAGCCCCTATCATCACCAAGCCTGTCTCTGACCTTTTTAACCTGTCTTTCCTCTCTGGGGAGGTTCCCATTGGTTGGAAGGCAGCCACAGTTTGTCCTTTATTTAAAGGGGGAGATCAAGCTGATCCTAACTGTTATAGGCCTATTTCTATTTTGCCCTGTTAATCAATAATGTTGAAAAACTTGTCAATAATCAACTGACTGGCTTTCTTGATGTCTATAGTATTCTCTCCGCTCCTCTTTCACCTCAGCTGCCAAACTAACCCTGATTCAGATGACCATCCTACCCATGCTAGATTAAGGAGACATCATTTATAGATTGGCAGCTAAGGGTGCTCTTGAGCGGCTAGATGTTCTTTACCATTCTGCCTTCAGATTTGCCACCAGAGCTCCTTATAGGACACATCACTGCATCACTCTATACTCCTATCTATCTTCTATTCTATCACTCTATACTCCTATCTTCTATTCTATCACTCTATACCTCTGTAAACTAGTCATCTCTGTAGATGACCCACTTCACACACCCCTTCACTCCCCCTATCTGAGATATCTACTGCAGCCCTCAACCTCCACATATAACACCCCTTCACTCCCCCTATCTGAGATATCTACTGCAGCCCTCATCCTCCACATATAACACCCGTTCTGCCAGTCACATTCTGTTAAAGGTCCCCAAAGGTCACACATCCCTGGGTCGCTTGTCTTTTCAGTTCGCTGCAGCTAGAGACTGGAATGAGCTGCAAAAAACACTCTTACTGACAGTTTAATCTCAATCTCTTCATTCAGAGACTCAGTCGTGGACACTCTTACTGACAGTTGTGTGTAACGGGGTTCTTCCTGGGAAGGAGAGGCGGACCAAAATGCAGCGTGGTTATAATTCATGGTTCTTTAATAAAGAAACTATACATGAATAAACTACAAAAACGTGAAAACCCGAAACAGTCCCGTGTGGTACAAACACTGACACAGGAGACAATCACCCACAAAAACCCAACACCAAACAGGCTACCTAAATATGGCTCCCAATCAGAGACAATGACTAACACCTGCCTCTGATTGAGAACCATATCAGGCCAAACACAGAAACAGACAAACTAGACACACAACATAGAATGCCCACTCAGATCACACCCTGACCAAACAAAACATAGAAACATACAAAGCAAACTATGGTCAGGGTGTGACATTGTGGCTGCTTTGTGTGATTAATTGTTGTCTCTACCATATGTTGTCATGTTGTTTTGCTACCATGCTGTGTTGTCATGTCTTGCTGCCATGCTATGTTGTTGTCTTAGGTCTCTCTTTATGTAGTGTTGTGTCTCTCTTGTCGTGATGTGTGTATTGTCCTAAATTTGTATTTAATTTATTTACATATTTTTTAATCCCTGCCCCCCAACCCCGCAGGAGGCCTTTTGGCTTTTGGTAGGCCGTCATTGTGGGTAAATAAAGGTTAAATAACATAAAGAGCTCAAATAGGTCATAATGGCAAGAGTGGCTCTCTGTAGGATAAATGGACCAGTACAGCCCAGGTTGGCTCTCTGTAGGATAAATGGACCAGTACAGCCCAGGTTGGCTCTCTGTAGGTTAAATGGACCAGTACAGCCCAGGTTGGCTCTCTGTAGGATAAATGGACCAGTACAGCCTAGATTGGCTCTCTGTAGATTAAATGGACCAGTACAGCCCAGGTCGGCTCTCTGTAGGATAAATGGACCAGTACAGCCCAGGTTGGCTCTCTGTAGGTTAAATGGACCAGTACAGCCCAGGTCGGCTCTCTGTAGGTTAAATGGACCAGTACAGCCCAGGTTGGCTCTCTGTAGGTTAAATAGACCAGTACAGCCTAGATTGGCTCTCTGTAGATTAAATGGACCAGTACAGCCCAGGTTGGCTCTCTGTAGGTTAAATAGACCAGTACAGCCCAGATTGGCTCTCTGTAGGTTAAATGGACCAGTACAGCCCAGGTTGGCTCTCTGTAGGTTAAATGGACCAGTACAGCCCAGGTCGGCTCTCTGTAGGTTAAATGGACCAGTACAGCCCAGGTTGGCTCTCTGTAGGTTAAATAGACCAGTACAGTCCAGGTTGGCTCTCTGTAGGTTAAATGGACCAGTACAGCCCAGGTTAGCTCTCTGTAGGTTAAATGGACCAGTACAGCCCAGGTTGGCTCTCTGTAGGTTAAATGGACCAGTACAGCCCAGGTTGGCTCTCTGTAGGTTAAATGGACCAGTACAGCCCAGGTTGGCTCTCTGTAGGTTAAATGGATCAGAACAAACCAGATTGGATCAAGGTGAATCACACCCCTCAGCCTCCCTGGACTCCTCTGAGTAGGAATGGAGCTGACAATAAGGCTGGGATTAGTTCAAATAGGGGGTGCTCATATTGGTCCTGTTTCACGACATATACACGTTGGTAACCTGTAAGAGTGTGAGGTGTGAAAGTTATATATATCTTTTTTTGAATATCCCAGCATCCCATGAGACACTTTTGGAGAGTGGGGCCACAGATGAGCCATTGATGATAGCGACCCTGGAGTAATTAGGGGTAAGTGTCTTGCTCAAGGGCAGATCAACAGAATTTGCACCTTCTCTGCTCGGAGATTCTAACTAGCAACCTTTCGGTTTACTGGCCCAATGCTCTAACCTAATGCTCCATCTGTGTCACCCCCTTGGGGGAACTCATGCATGACAATGGGCTTAACACCTTAATTGTATAGCATGAATTATGCTTAATACCTTAATTGCATATCAACAAATCAAATGTATTTATAAAGCCCTTCTTACATCAGGGGATGTCTCAAAGTGCTGTACAGAAACCCAACCCAAAACCCCAAACAGCAAGCAATGCAGGTGTAGAAGCATGGTGGCTAGGAAAAACTCCCTAGAAAGGCCAGAATCTAGGAAGAAACCTAGAGAGGAACCAGGCTATGAGGGGTGGCAAGTTCTCTTCTGGCTGTGCCGGGTGGAGATTATAACAGAACATGGCCAAGATGTTCAAATGTTCATAGATGACCAGCAGGGTCGAATAATAATAATCACAGTGGTTGTCGAGCGTGCAACAGGTCAGCACCTCAGGAGTAAATGTCAGTTAGCTTTTCATAGCCGATCATTCAGAGTATCTCTACCGCTCTTGCTGCCTCAAGAGAGTTGAAAACAGCAGGTCTGGGACAGGTAGCACGTCCGGTGAACATGTCAGGGTTCCATAGCCGCAGGCAGAACAGATGAAACTGGAGCAGCAGCACGGACAGGTGAACTGGGGACAGCAAGGAATCATCAGGCCAGGTAGTCTTGAGGCATGGTCCTAGGGCTCAGGTCCTCCGAGAGAGAGAAAGAATTGACTTGTGACCGTAGCGTATGTGTAGGTATGTACGGCAGGACCCAATCGGAAAGATAGGCAGGAGCAAGCCCATGTAATGCTTTGTAGGTTAGCAGTAAAACCTTGAAATCACAGGAAGCCTTGCCTTAACAGGAAGCCAGTGTAGGGAGGCTAGCACTGGAGTAATATGATAATTTTTTGGGGGTTGTAGTCAAGATTCTAGCAGCCATGCTTAGCACTATCTGAAGTTTATTTAGTGCTTTATCCGGGTAGCCGGAAAGTAGACCATTGCAGTAACCTAGAAGTGACAAAAGCATGGGTTCATTTTTCTGCATCATTTTTGGACAGAAAGTTTCAGATTTTTGCGATGTTACATAGATTTAAAAAGCTGTGTTTGAAACAGTCTTGATATGTTGTTACGACTTCTAGGAGTAGTGGGGGCGGATTCAGGGGCAGAGAGCAGAGGGTAAAGGGCAACTGCATTTATTCCGGAGACAAGTAGGTCACGCCAAAACACCAGGCGCATACAATGACCGGCCCAAAAACAGGACACAAACAGTCCGGAGAAATACAAAAAAATATCACATCCACAAAACAAACAGAGAAACAAGCCCGCAAAAAAGCCAGCGGGCCTACTGGGTTTAAATAGCCCAGAAACAAAACCTAAACACAAAACAGGTGCAACTAATCAGACACAACTAAATGAAACAGAAAAGGGGATCGAACAGGAAGAGGCACCATCTTCGGCGGGATTCATGACAGGGCAATCCGGGTGGAGGCGGTGGAAATCCCTCAAGAAGGAAGGATCTAAAATGTCCCCCCTCCGGTACCCAGTACCCCTCCCTGTCCACGAGGTACTGCAAGCCCCTCACCCGGCGTCTCGAGTCCAGGATAGCTCGTACTGTGTACGCTGGGGACCCCTCAATGTCCAGAGGGGGCGGAGGGACCTCCGGCACCTCACCTTCTTGTAGGAGACCAGCTACCACCGGCCTGAGGAGAGACACATGAAACGAGGGGTTAATGCGATAGTAAGAGGGAAGTTGCAATTTATAACAGCCTAGAGGCTGGAAGGATGGGAGTAGGATCGATGGACCGGTCCTCAGTGTCATAGAGACGGGACAGCGCGTCTGCCTTAGTGTTAAGGGAACCTGGTCCATAAGAGATCTAAATCGTGTAATGAACATGGCCCACCTAGCCTGACGCGGATTCAGTCTCCTCGCTGCCCGGATATACTCTAGATTGTGGTGGTCAGTCCAGATGAGGAAAGGGTTCTTAGCTTCCTCAAGCCAGTGTCTCCACACCTTCAGGGCTTTTACCATAGCTAGCAACTCCCGGTCCCCCACATCATAGTTCCGCTCCGCCGGACCCAGCTTCTTAGAAAAGAAAGCGCAGGGGCGGAGCTTCGGTGGCGTGCCCGAGCGCTGTTACAGCATGGCTCCAACCCCAGCCTCGGACGCATCCACCTCCACTATGAATGCTAACGAACGGTCCGGATGCACCAACACGGGCACGTCAGTAAACAGCGCCTTCAACTGGTTGAAAGCTCCATCAGCCTCTGCCGACCACCGTAGACGCACAGGCCCCCCCTTCAGCAGTGAGGTAATAGGCGCCGCCACTTGGCCAAAACCTCCGGTATTAATTGGCAAACCCTAAAAACCACTGCACCTCCTTTACCGTGGTCGGAGTCGGCCAATTACGCACGGCGTTAACGCGGTCACACTCCAGAGGTGGAAATGCGATAACCCAGGAAGGAAACGGCTCGTTTGGAGAACACACATTTCTCAGCCTTGACGTATAGGTCATGCTCCAGCAGTCGCCCAAGGACCTTGCGTACCAGGGAGACAGGCGGCGCGTGTGGCAGAATAGATCAAGATGTCATCAATGTATACCACCACACCCTGCCCATGCACGTCCCTGAGAATCTCATGTACAAAGGATTGAAAGACGGCTGGAGCATTCTTTAACCCATATGGCATGACGAGGTACTCATAGTGGCCTGATGTGGTACTAAACGCTGTTTTCCACTCGTCTCCTCCCCGAATACGCACCAGATTATACACGCTCCTGAGGTCCAGTTTTGTGAAAAAACGCGCTCCGTGGAATGATTCCACCATGTAGTGATGAGAGGTAGCGGATAACTAAATCCTACTGTGATCGAATTTAGACCTCGATAATCAATGCACGGACGCAGACCTCCCTCCTTTTTCCTCACAAAAAAGAAACTCGAGGAGACAGGTGACATGGAGGGCCGAATGTACCCCTGTCTCAGGGCTTCCGTGACATATGTCTCCATAGCTAACGTCTCCTCCTGTGACAATGGGTACACGTGACTCCTGGGAAGTGCAGCGTTCTCCTGGAGGTTTATCACGCAATCCCACCGTCGATGGGGTGGTAATTTGGTCGCCTTCTTTTTACAAAAAGCGATAGCCAAATCGGCATATTCTGGGGGAATGCGCACAGTGGAAACCTGGTCTGGAGAGTAAGACAGGAGAACCTATTTCAAAACGAAAACGTGACACTATGGCAGACACAGATGATTTAATACCACCGGGAATGGTAAAGGTCGAAACCCATCTGTTGAAATCAATAAATGACAAACTGGGTATACTTGAATTAGTCAGTAAGGATATAAAAGAGTTGAAGGCCTCGAGATGAGTGACGAAAAAGCTGCAACATTGGAGAAAGACACAAACAAGCTAAAAGGGACCGTAAATAAGATTGAAACCGAAGTTAATAAACTTAAAAAGGAGAACATCGTTCTGAGAGAAGCCTTACTTGACATGAGAGAGAATCTGCTACTTACAGGTATCCAAGAGAAAGAAGGAGAAGTTCCTGAATCTGTAGTTAGAGAGTTCCTCCTTACAGCGCTTCAGATCCCATGTGAAGTTCCTGAATCTGTAGTTAGAGAGTTCCTCCTTACAGCGCTTCAGATCCCATGTGAAGTTCCTGAATCTGTAGTTAGAGAGTTCCTCCTTACAGCGCTTCAGATCCCATGTGAAGTTCCTGAATCTGTAGTTAGAGAGTTCCTCCTTACAGCGCTTCAGATCCCATGTGAAGTTCCTGAATCTTTAGTTAGAGAGTTCCTCCTTACAGCGCTTCAGATCCCATGTGAAGTTCCTGAATCTGTAGTTAGAGAGTTCCTCCTTACAGCGCTTCAGATCCCATGTGAAGTTCCTGAATCTGTAGTTAGAGAGTTCCTCCTTACAGCGCTTCAGATCCCATGTGAAGTTCCTGAATCTGTAGTTAGAGAGTTCCTCCTTACAGCGCTTCAGATCCCATGTGAAGTTCCTGAATCTGTAGTTAGAGAGTTCCACCTTACAGCGCTTCAGATCCCATGTGAAGTTCCTGAATCTGTAGTTAGAGAGTTCCACCTTACAGCGCTTCAGATCCCATGTGAAGTTCCTGAATCTGTAGTTAGAGAGTTCCTCCTTACAGCGCTTCAGATCCCATGTGAAGTTCCTGAATCTGTAGTTAGAGAGTTCCTCCTTACAGCGCTTCAGATCCCATGTGAAGTTCCTGAATCTGTAGTTAGAGAGTTCCACCTTACAGCGCTTCAGATCCCATGTGAAGCTATGGACAGAGAGGGCAGAGGTATGAACACCCAATCGTTGCCAAATTTGCTTTCTTTGAAGATAAAATAATGGTTAAAAGCCTGGGTGAAAGACTTGCTGGCACGAAAATAGGCACGAATGACCAGTTCCCGAAGGAAATTACAGAACAGCGTAAAGTTCTATATTCAAGGAAAATAGATTGAAAGGGGAAAGAGTAGCACTAGTAGTCGATAAACTCTATATTGATAACCAATTGTTCAGAGACACAAAGATCTACTCTATGGCTATTCTAAAAGTTACAAAGTTCTCATAGAGGAGGCAAATAATGAAACACACAATACTAGCCATGGTATGAATTGTTATAATACCAAACAATATATAGCTTTTCTATCTATCGTGAAATAGAACTGATTGGAACACAAAAGCACTAATTAAACATGGAGATGAAAACACAGCTGACAGAAGGTGCAGTATGTGGGTATGTGTGGATGTATTGAGATGGATGGTGTGTGTTTCCTGGTGTTTGGGGAAAGTGTGGTTTTAAGTGAGTGAGAAAGGAAACGGATGCCAATGTATGTCTGTGAGCAAGGGTTGTGAAAGAGCTTTCAATGTTGTGCAGATGAGGGATATAAATTTTATAATGAATTATACATCTTATTGATTTATTTATTTATTGTCCTATCATGGTGGAACTGCATTTTAAAATAAATTATACATCTAATGTATTTGTTGTCCTATCACGAGGAACTGCATTTTAAAAATAAATTATACATCTAATTGATTTATTGTCCTATCACGAGGAACTGCATTTTTAAAATAAATTATACATCTAATTTATTTGTTGTCCTATCACGAGGAACTGCATTAAAATAAATTATACATCAAATGTAATTATTTATGGTCATATATTAATGGAATGGTCCAATACCCTAAACCCTAGACACCTACCTGAACAACCCAGATACTAAGGAGAAGTCCCAATCTGTTTTATGGGCCTGCTGTAAGCTGCCTGTATGCAGCCAAAATGTGATCAGAGACCTTCTAGAGCAGCACCGCCCCCTCACGATCCTGAGCCTGCCTGGCAGGGTCGGTCCTGCAAAGCCAGAGCCCCCTGATGGGAGAGCATAATATACAAGGGAATTCTCAAAGCTGCTAATGAGAACCTTGATGACCTTGTACCTAGCCGGTGGGAATTCCGGTGGGGTGCCCCCACCCAGGCAGTGGCATTGTTGGCTACGCTAGCTGCAGTAACCCATGGGGATGGGGTCACACTCAGACACTCAGAGAGGGGCCATATTATTGTGGCCCTGGTGGCCCAAAATCAAAGGTCTGACTGCATGGAGATGCTTGGGAATATGGTCACTACGGGGGGACCATATTGTGGGTGTTTCAGGGGAAAGGGTGAGAATCTGAGTCTATGGTTGTTGTGGTGGAAAGGGTTTGTGTGTGTGTGTGTGGGGGTGTGTGTGTGTGTGTGTGTGTGTGTGTGTGTGTGTGTGTGTGTGTGTGTGTGTTGTGTGTGTGTGTGTGTGTGTGTGTGTGTGTGTGTGTGTGTGTGTGTGTGTGTGTGTGTGTGTGTGTGTGTGTGTGTGTGTGTGTGTGTGCGTGTGTGTGTGTGCGTGTGTGTCCCACAACTGTTGCGAGGGAGTAAAATATGTTAGGGACAATACAGGATGAATCACAATAATTGTTTGGTAAAATAATAATTGTTTGGTAAAATAATAATTGCTTGCCATAATGTATATCTGGTAATGTCGAGACTGATAAGAGATAACATTCCTTGCAGTAAATTGCCTACATTACTACAAATATTAATAGCTAATTATAGAAAATAAGATATACAGGAATATTTAAATATATATTTTTTAATAGCTATATATAATACAAATCGAGGTGAGGGTGCCCCCACCCATATGGGAAATCATGAATGTCATGGATATGCTGGAATTAGTGGATATATGGAGGCTTAAATACCCTGACCTAGTGAGATATACAGTTGAAGTCGGAAGTTTACATACACATAGATTGGAGTTATTAAAACTCGTTTTTCAACCACACTGCAAATTTCTTGTTAACAAACTATAGTTTAGGCAAGTCGGTTAGGACATCTACTTTGTGCATGACACAAGTAATTTTTCCAACAATTTTTTACAGACGGATTATTTCACTTATAATTCACTTTATCACAATTCCATTGGGTCAGAAGATACATACATTAAGTTGAATGTGCCTTTAAACAGCATGGAAAATTCCAGAAAATGATGTCATGGCTTTAGAAGCTTCTGATAGGCTAATTGACATCATTTGAGTCAATTGGAGGTGTACCTGTGGATGTATTTCAATTTTAATCTTCTTCTTGATATGTAACATCTGTCAGGTGGATGGATTATCTACGCAAAGGAAAAATGCTCACTAACAAGGATTTAAACACTTTTAAATTTTTTAAATTTAACCTTTATTTAACCAGGAAATCCCATTGAGGCCCATAGTCTCTGTCTGGCCATAAGCAGATAGCAAGCGTTATTATGAAAATAAAATTTCTATTTAAGCTTCCTCACAATATTATCCATATGAACTTTAAAGGACAACTTGTCATCCAACCAGATACCTAGTTATTTGTAGGATGACACTTTTTCAATGGATAAGCTGCCAGATGTGACAATGCTAACCTTCTCTGGCTGATTGCGAGCTCTGGGAAAGGTCATGAATTTAGTTTTTTTTGTACATTCAAGACCAGTTTGAGACCAGAAAGGGAGGCCTGCAGTGACTGAAAAGCAGTCTGGAGCTCTTCAACATCCTGAACCAGAGAAGGAGCACATATATTTTGTGTCTCCCGAGTGGCGCAGCAGTCTAAAGGCACTGCATCTCAGTGCAAGAGACATCACTACACTGTATCACATCCAGGCGTGATTGGGAGTCCCATAGGGCGGTGTGCAATGGGCCACGCATCATTTGGGTTCGGCTGGAGAGGCCGTCATTGTAAATAACATTTTGTTCTTAACTGACTTAACTAGTTAAATAAAGGTTCAATCAACGAAATAAAAATATATGACTATCATCTGCATATACAGTGCATTCAGAACCATTGACTTTTTCCACATTTTGTTACGTTACAGCATTATTCTTAAATGGATTAAATCGTTTTTTCCCCTCATCAATCTATGCTCAATACCCCATAAGGACCAAGCAAAAACTGTTAAAAAAAACTGAAATATCACATTTACATATGTATTCGATTCAGATACTTTACTCAGTACTTTGTTGAAGCACCTTTGGCAGCAATTACGGCCTCGAGTTTTCTTTGGTATGACACTACAAGCTTGGCACACCTGTATTTGGGGAGTTTCTCCCATTTTTCTCTGCAGATCCTCTCAAGCTCTGCCAGGTTGGATGGGGAGTGTAGCTGCACAGCTATTTTTAGGTCTCTCCAGAGATGTTAAATCGGGTTCAAGTCCGGAATCTGGCTGGGCCAGTCAAGGACATTCAGAGAGTTGCCCTGCAGCCACTCCTGTGTTGTCTTGGCTGTGAGCTTAGGGTTGTTGTCATGTTGGAAGGTGAACCTTCGGCCAAGTCTGAGTTCCTGAGCGCTCTGGAGAAGGTTTTCATGAAGGATCTCTCCTTTCATCTTTCCCTTGATCCTGACTAGTCTCCCAGTCCCTGCCGCTGAAAAACATCCCCACCGCATGATGCTGCCACCACCTGTCACGTTCTGACCATCGCTCTTGTGTGTTTTCCTTGTTTTAATGTTGGTCAGGATGTGAGCTGGGTGGGCATTCTGATTCTGAGAGTCTCTGTCCGTGGCTGCCAGAGCTCCCGCTCCTCAGTCCAGAGGCACAAGCGCTCCTCAGTCCAGAGGCGCCAGAGCTTCTCTGTCCAGCGCGACCAGAGCCTTCCTCCTCTCCAGCGCAGCCGGAGTCTCCCGCCTGTCCGGCGCTGCCAGAGCTCCCGCCCCTCATTCCAGAGGCGCAAGAGCTCCTCAGTCCAGCACTGCCAGAGCCTTCCTCTCCAGCGCCGTCTGAGCTACCCGTCTGCCCAGCGCCGTCTGAGCTACCCGTCTGCCCAGCGCCGTCAGTGCCGCCAGTCTGCCCAGGGCCGCCAGTGCCGCCAGTCTGCCCAGCGCCGCCAGTCTGCCCAGCGCCGCCAGTGCCGCCAGTCTGCCCAGCGCCGCCAGTGCCGCCAGTCTGCCCAGCGCCGCCAGTGCCGCCAGTCTGCAAGGAGCCGCCAGTGCCGCCAGTCTGCCAGGAGCCGCCAGTGTCGCCAGTCTGCCCAGCGCCGCCTGAGCTACCTGTCTGCCCAGCGCCATCGGAGTCGCCAGTCTGCCCAGCGCCCCCTGAGATACCCGTCTGCCCAGCGCCATCAGAGCCGCCAGTCTGCCCAGCACCGCCTGAGCCGCCAGTCTGCCCAGCGCTGCCTGAGCCGCCAGTCTGCCCAGCGCCGCCTGAGCCGCCCGTCTGCCCAGCGCCGCCAGTCTGCAAGGAGCCGCCAGTGCCGCCAGTCAGCCAGGAGCCGCCAGTCAGCCAGGAGCCGCCAGTCAGCCAGGAGCCGCCAGTGCCGCCAGTCAGCCAGGATCCGCCAGTCTGCCAGGATCAGTTAAATCCGCCAGTCAGCCAGGATCCGCCATTCAGCCAGGAGTCGCCAGTCAGCCAGGATCTGTCAGAACTGCCAGTCAGCCAGGATCTGCCAGAACTGCCAGTCAGCCAGGATCCGCCATTCAGCCAGGATCCGCCATTCAGCCAGGATCCGACATTCATTCAGGATCTGCCAGAACTGCCAGTCAGCCAGGATCTGCCAGAACTGCCAGAACTCCCAGACCCTCCCCTAAAGGTTTAGGTTGTGCGTTCGGAGTCCGCACCTTGGGGGGGGGGGGGGGGGGGGGGGGGGGGGTGTACTGTCACGTTCTGACCATCATTTGTGTGTGTTTTCCTTGTTTTTAGTGTTGGTCAGGACGTGAGCTGGGTGAGCATTCTATGTTGTGTGTCTGGTTTGTCTATTTCTATGTTTGGCCTGATATGGTTCTCAATCAGAGGCAGGTGTTAGTCATTGTCTCTGATTGGGAACCATATTTAGGTAGCGTGTTTTGTGTTGAGTTTTGTGGGTGATTGTTCCTGTCTTTCTGTTTTTGGCACCAGATAGGACTGTTTCGGTTTTTTCACGGTTCTTGTTTTGTAGATTGTTGTAATTTCATCTTTATTAAAGATGTACAAAACTCACCACGCTGCATTTTGGTCCGCCTCTCTTTCACCAGAAGAAAACCATTACACCACCATTCTGTAGGGATTGTTTCCTCCAGACTCTTGGCATCCAAGCCAAAGAGTTCAATCTTGGTTTCATCAGACCAGATAATCTTGTTTCTAATGGTCCTTTAGGTGCCTTTTGGCAAAATCCAAGTGGGCTGTCATGTGCCTTTGACTGAGAAGGGGCATCCGTCTGACCACTCTACCATCAAGGTCTGATGGGTGGAGTGCTGCAGAGATGGTTGTCCTTCTGGAAGGTTCTCCCATCTCCACAAAGGAACTCTGGAGGTCTGTCAGAGTGACCACCGGGTTCTTGGTCACCTCTTGGTCTTCTCTTGGTCATCGGGGGAGAAGGATTGCTCAGTTTGGCTGGGCGGCCAGTTCTAGGAAGTGTCTTGGTGGTTCCAAACTTCTTCCATTTAAGAATGATGGAGGCCACTGGGTTCTTGGGGACTTTCAATGCTGCAGAATCTTTTGGTACCATTCCCCAGATCCGTGCCTCAAAACAATACTGTCCCGGAGCTCTATGGACAATTCTTTCAGCTTAACTTTCAGCTTGATTTTTGCTCTGACATGCACTGTCAACTGTCCAAATCATATATCCTTGTCTCATCGCGCACCAGCGACTCCTGAGGCGGGCCGGGCGCAGTGCGCGCTAACCAAGGTTGCCAGGTGCACAGTGTTTCCTCCGACACATTGGTGCAGCTGGCTTCCAGGGTTGGATGCGCGCTGTGTTAAGAAGCCGTGCGGCTTGGTTGGGTTGTATATCGGAGGACGCATGACTTTCAACCTTCGTCTCTCCCGAGCCCGTAAGGGAGTTGTAGCGATGAGACAAGATAGTAGCTACTAAAAACAATTGGACACCACGAAATTGGGGAGAAAACGGGGTAAAATTCACAAAGAAAAGAAAGAAGAAAAAAAATGCTAGACTTGTGATTGTCAGTAAATATATAGAACACATTGTGTTCTGTCAGAAAGATAGTTCCTAAACCAATTTAGTGCCCCTTCACTGAGACCAATGTCGCTAACAACAATTAATGATCAAATGCCTTTGATAAGTCAACAAATAGAGCAGCACAATTATGCTTTTTTACCATAGCTGCAGGTGAAGGACCATAGCTGCAGGTGAAGGACCATAGCTGCAGGTGAAGGACCATAGCTGCAGGTGAAGGACCATAGCTGCAGGTGAAGGACCATAGCTGCAGGTGAAGGACCATAGCTGCAGGTGAAGGACCATAGCTGCAGGTGAAGGACCATAGCTGCAGGTGAAGGACCATAGCTGCTGTGCCCCGATCTAAAGCCAGACTGAACCCAGCTCAGTATGTTATTTTCAATTACAAAGTTTTTTATAACTGTGAGTTCACTAGGGATTCATAGACTTTGTCCAGGATAGGTCGTTTAGAGATAGGACCATAGTTATTAGCATCTGAGGGATCTCCACCCTTTAGCAGTGGGAGGACATGAACTGATTTACAAATGCTGGGTATGGAATTGGCCAAGAGACTCAAGTTGAAAATGTGAGCCACAGGTTCAGTAATAATACCAGCTGCTATCTTTAAGAGGTAGGGGGTCCGGGTTGTCTGGACCTGCAGACTTTTTAGTGTCTATTGCCTTTAGTTCTTTATAGAACTCAGTATAAGACACAGGCTCAAAGTTAAAATGGTTCATGAGGGCCTATATTATAGTTGACTGTAACAGAGCTGACATTAGAGGCCTGGGCCCCACCATTATCAACAACTGAACCAGTAGATATGAACAACATTTTATCTTTAATTTTATCTCATGAAACGTGGGACCAACACTTTACATGATGATTTTATAATTTTGTTCAGTATATATCAGTGAATCGTAATCTGATTTCACCATCTATATCCCTGAATGTTAATCTGATTTCACCATCTATATCCCTGAATGTTAATCTGATTTCACCATCTATATCCCTGAATGTTAATCTGATTTCACCATCTATATCCCTGAATGTTAATCTGATTTTACCATCTATATCCCTGAA
>NC_034188.2:9637945-9660445 GCF_002021735.2 Oncorhynchus kisutch | reverse complement strand
GACAATAGGCTACCTGTCCTGTTGGGGGAGGACGCAGAGAGATGTGGTTTGGCAGCACACTACATTGCTGCCTCCCATTAAACGAGGGACAGTGTCTGACAGTCCCAAACAACCCGCACATGTCCTCTATGCCATTGTTATTGTTATTGTTATTGTTCAACAGATTGTTTATTTTCACCCTTGATTATTGTTGTTACTGTTGTCCCTTTGACAATATTGCTTATTGTTATTTTAATTATGTTAATATTGTACATTTCCAAAGTAAGCTTTGGCAGTACGTACATTGTTACATCATGCCATAGTGTCCACAGCCCTCTCTGAGAGAGGATACATGTCATGCCCAGTGGGTCTGCTGGGATGGTTTCCTGGTCGTGCTGGGCTGGGCTGAGGCCCCGGTCCAACCCTGTCCACTCCCCCTTCACTCCCTCCTACCCTGCTCCATCTGGCCCTACCCCTCATCCAGTGCCCTTATTCCTTTACCCAGCCTCCCCTCCCCCACGCCACACTCTGACCACGCATCAGCTGGCTAGGCCAATGAACAGGTGGGAATAGGTGACTTAGATTATGACGTTATGGTGGTGGTAGAAATAACCATAGAAATAGAATTAATAGAACATGAAAAGTTTCTGAATAGACTCAAAATGGCCGCCGGAACGTTGACTTGAATTGGCATGTCCATTCTAGAGATTCTATCTCTATACACCTATCCCAGCCCCAGTCTATGTCGGTGTGCTGTGTGGTAATGAGGGCTGCTGACGCACAGTGTTCCCCGCATCCCCAGGATCTGTCCCACCGCAGGGGAAACGGAAGCCTGCTTGCCTGCCTGACTGCCTGTCTAATTCCTGCTTGCCTGTGAGATACGATAGGTTTCTCTGGGTTTGAAGAGAGAGAGTCACAAATGCAGCACCCTGTCTCTCTGCCGGTTTTCTCTGAAGCTCATTATATTCCCTTTCAGAAAGCACAGAAGTTGAGAATGAGCTCTGAATGAACGTGTTTCTGTCTTTCTTGGTATTGACTCATGGTTTTTCTACGGGCAGAATCACTCTAAATTTTTGTTAGTCACGTACAAACATTTTCAGATGTTTTTTCAGGTGCAGAGTGCAGTAATACCTAACAACACAATAACAATACAGACATCATCCATACGTTAATATCTAGCAACACAATAACAACACACACATCATCCATACGTTAATATCTAGCAACACAATAACAATACAGACATCATCCATACGTTGATACCTAACACAATAACAATACAGACATCATCCATACGTTGATACCTAACACAATAACAATACACACATCATCCATACGTTAATATCTAGCAACACAACCATACACACGTCATCCATACGTTAATACCTAGCAACACAATAACAATACACACATCATCCATACGTTAATATCTAACAACACAATAACAATACAGACAGAATCTCACAGTGATGAGATTTAATGGATGTATGTCACACACACATAATTGAGCTTACAGTCTGAGGTTGTCCTGGGGCAGGCTATGCCAACATAATGCTTACAAAATACAAAATACCAAGAGCTAAAAGCTCTGGGAAGACAAGTTAACAGGTCGGGACTGGTTGAATGAGAGGAGGATCAACTTTAGCTTAAACACTTACAGATTCTCTCAGAGTCTGAAAATACAATCCCCTCCAGGTCTGTCACAGTCTAATTGACATGCATCAAGATGTATTTCAAGCAAGAGATACATCAATCGTTCCACCTTTCTGGAAAGATTTAGGCCCATGCATGTACAGAGTACCTTCCAGATCCCTTGACTTTTTCCACATTTTGCAAAACTACAGCCTATTTCTAAAATGGATCAAATAAATAAAAATTCTCAGCAATCTACGCACAACACCCCAGTATGACAAAACTAAAACAGTTTTTGAGCTCAGGTGGATTCTGTTTTCATTGATCATCCTTGAGATGTTTCTACAGCTTGATTGGAGTCCACCTGTGGTAAATTCAATTGATTGGACATGATTTGGAAAGGCACACTCCTGTCTATATAAGGTCCCACGGTTTACAGTGCATGTCAGAGCAAAAACCAAGCCATGAGGTCGAAGGAATTGTCCGTAGAGCTCCGATACAAGATAGTGTCGAGGCATAGATCTGGGGAAGTGTACCAAAACACATCTACAGATTTTAAGGTCCCCAAGAACACAGTGGCCTCCATCAGTCTTTTTTTCTTATTTAAAAAAAAAAGTTGTTATATTGAATATCCAAAACAAACAATATACTTGCAGTGAGGCCGCTCAACAACTACACCACACCAGTCATCCAACAGACTCCCATTCAGAGCGACACACAGAAGTATCCAGGGTCAACGCCCTGCTCAAGGGCACGTCAATAGATCTCCCACAAGGCCAAAAACGGGGATCCGAACCCTCCAAGATCCCCCCCACAGTTCCCTAAGAGCTGCCAATCAACCATCCGAGACCCCTCCCACAGCCCCCCCAAGAAAAAAATACCAAAATAATACAAAATTAAAATAATTCCATTCCCCAGCCCCAAGAACCCCCCCAATGCACCAACAACCAAGAAAATGAACTGAAGAGAAAAAAGAAAGGAAAACAGAGAAGAAAGAGAAGAAAGGAAAACAGAGAAGAAAGAGAAGAAAGAGAAGAAAGGAAAACAGAGAAGAAAGAGAAGAAAGAAAGGAAAACAGAGAAGAAAGAGAAGAAAGAAAGGAAAACAGAGAAGAAAGAGAAGAAAGAGAAGAGAGAAAGGAAAACAGAGAAGAAAGAGAAGAATGAAAGGAAAACAGAGAAGAAGGAGAAGAAAGAAAGGAAAACAGAGAAGAAAGAGAAGAAAGAAAGGAAAACAGAGAAGAAAGAGAAGAAAGAAAGGAAAACAGAGAAGAAAGAGAAGAAAGAGAAGAAAGAGAAGAAAGAGAAGAAAGAGAAGAGAGAAAGGAAAACAGAGAAGAAAGAGAAGAATGAAAGGAAAACAGCGAACAACAATGCAAAAAACAAAGGACATCAAGGACAACTAAAATCATAACAGCAAGGCCAACTGTATATGTTTGAGTGCATGTGTGGCGTGGTTCGTTCTGCGTTGTGTACTTTTAATTAGGACACTGCCACAACTGGAGGTCTGCTGGTTGAATTATTGCTATTTGCCTTGCACACGAAGAGACAACACACAATATTTTAGCCCTTGACACAGTCACAGCTCTCAGGCACCTTGCTAGCCAAAGGTCAGGCAAAAGAGAGCGCCAAAAAGAAATAACAGGTGTTGCGTGCACACATTTAGCGCACAACAGCACACCATACAATACAAGTCAAATGATACAGAACATAATTCAGACAAAATAAAAGACATACCTGCACACGAAGAGACAACACACAATATTTTAGCCCTTGGCGCAGTCACAGCTCTCAGGCCACCTGCGTGAGCACATGGACACTCACTCAAACACTGTCCCCAGTACTCACCAGTTACAATAGGTACCCTAGTTAGCGAGCTCAGTGAAACTTGTTAACATAAATCTTTATAATGTCCACATTGTAACAAACTTTTGGTAGCATAACAGCACATTGTGTAACATTACCACGGTTTTATATTGAACAATTTGGGAGACAAGGACAACAAACCTCGCTAGCTGAGGGTCAGGCTAAAGAGAACAATAAGGGGGTATGGAAATACAGATAACCCGCGATGGACCAAACCAAAATATACTAAACTTGTATGTACAATATTGATATGAAAAAGTGTTTGTACACCAAAGAAAAACATTAGCTATGGAGCTGTGATTAAATTTAAAAAACACATTGAATTATTATTATTATTATCAAATGATTAACATCCCCTCTTGACCTGGCCTATTTGAAATGGTCTTTGTGTGCAACTTGGTGCATAATCTAGGAGAACAACATCACACTGCTACATTTGGTACTATTTACACGTGTGTGTGTGTGTCCTTGTATGTGTGCATTTGAATGACAGTGTGTGTATATACATGTGTACAAACACCTGCAAGGCATCAGCCTCAGGCAAACCTGCATTAGCTATAAAAACACTGTCCCTCATTGTCATTTAAACAGACTTTTTATTATGTTTTATTTTTTATACTTTTATCTTTGACTATCATTCTATCCCACGCCCTGCAACTCCACTCCCTCTTGTCTCCAATTCCACATCCCAACCCTCAGCTTCCCTCAGCCCATCCCATCTATCTCTGCTGGCCACCCTCAGCCCATCCCATCTATCTCTGCTGGCCACCCTCAGCCCATCCCATCTATCTCTGCTGGCCACCCTCAGCCCATCCCATCTATCTCTGCTGGTCACCCTCAGCCCATCCCATCTATCTCTGCTGGCCACCCTCAGCCCATCCCATCTATCTCTGCTGGTCACCCTCAGCCCATCCCATCTATCTCTGCTGGCCACCCTCAGCCCATCCCATCTATCTCTGCTGGCCACCCTCAGCCCATCCCATCTATCTCTGCTGGCCACCCTCAGCCCATCCCATCTATCTCTGCTGGTCACCCTCAGCCCATCCCATCTATCTCTGCTGGCCACCCTCAGCCCATCCCATCTATCTCTGCTGGCCACCCTCAGCCCATCCCATCTATCTCTGCTGGTCACCCTCAGCCCATCCCATCTATCTCTGCTGGCCAACCTCTTCGGATTTCTATGCAACATATATCTTTCAACAATGTTGTGATGTTTAATGTACAATTTCAATCTATCTAATCGAATAGAATCCACAGATTGCGAGTTGACTAAGAGTATTAGTATATTAGTAATTGACTGACCCGGTCTCTCCAGGTCTCCTAAGAGTACTATTTCTAGTGTCAATTTTAGATCAATGTTATGCATTCTCAGCCATTCCTGAACCTGAGACCAGAAACAGGCTACCTGAGGGCAATACAAAAATAAATGGTCTATTGATTCTGTATCCTCACAACAATATCTGCAGAGCTTCGATGATTTATGCCCCAAATATTCAACATATTGTTGGTGGCAAGAATTCTTGCCAGTCTTGAATCTTGGGTTGTTTTATATATCAACTCATACACCCTGTACCGTGGAATCGGTACATCAAAAATCTCTTGCCAACTATTTTGCAATTCATATGGCAGTTGTCAACATTCTGGTCCTCAAATGAAAATGGTAGAGTTTCCAATTTATGCTATTTTAATTCCTCCGCCAGTTTTGATCCTTTACATTGGGCAGACAGACCAGTTCCCTTCTTCAGCCATGATATTTGTTCTAACATTTCAGGGAGATGATGTCACATCCTGACCTTAGTTCCTTTTGTATGTCTCTATTTTAGGTTGGTCAAGGGCGTGAGTTGGGGTGGGCATTCTATGTTTTGTTCTTGTGTTTATATTTCTATGTGTTTGGCCTGGTATGGTTCCCAATCAGAGGCAGCTGTCATTCGTTGTCTCTGATTGAGAACCATACTTAGGTAGCCTGTTTTCTCACTCTTGTTTGTGGGTGGATATGTTCCGTTTCAGTGTTTTCACCATAGGGGACTGTTTCAGTTTTCCTTTATTCACTTGTTCGTTTGTTATCTGTGTTCAGTGGAATAAATATGACGAACACTTACCACGCTGCATATTGGTCCGATATTTCCTACTCCTCCTCAGAAGAGGAAGTCGACAGCAATTACAGAACCACCCACCACAAGAGGACCAAGCAGCGTGAGAAGGAGGAGAAGAGCTATCTGGAGGAATGGACATGGGAGGAGATTTTGGACGGTAAAGGACCCTGGGCACAGGATGGGGAATATCGCCGCCCCAGGGAAGAGCTGAAGGCAGCTAAAGCCGAGCGGCGGCGATATGAGGAGTTAGCACGGCAGCGCAACAGGGACGAGAGGCAGCCCCAAAAATGTATTGGGGGAGGGGGCACACGGGAGTTGTGGCTAAGTCAGGTAGGATACCTGAGCCAACTCCCCGTGCTTACCGTGGTGAGAGGTTGACCAGGCAGGCACCGTGTTATGCCGTGAGGCACACAGTGTCCCCAGTGTGCAGGCATAGCCCGGTGTGCTACATCGCAGCTCCTCGTATCGGCCGGGCTAGAGTGGGCATCGAGCCAGGAGTAATGAAGCCGGCTCAGCGCATCTGGTCTCCAGTGCGTCTCCTCGGCCCGGGTTATATGGCACCAGCCCTACGCACGGTGTCCCCGGTTCGCCAGCACAGCCCAGTGCGGTCTGTTCCACCCCGCTACAGGGGGTATCCAGCCAGGACAGGTTGTGCAGGCTCGGTGCTCGAGACCTCCAGTGCGCCTCCACGGTCCGGTACATCCGGTGCCTCCTCCACGCACCAGGCCTCCTGTGGCAGCCCCACGCACCAGGCTGTCTCTCCGTCTCCTCTCCAGGTGCTCCCGCCTGTCCAGCGCTTCCAGAGTCTCCCTCCTGTCCAGCACTTCCAGAGCCTCCCTCCTGTCGGGAGCCGCCAGAGCCGTCCGTCAGCCAGGAGCTGCCAGAGCCGCCCGTCAGTCAGGAGCTGCCAGAGAATAAGGCTGTAACCTAACAACATGTGGAAAAAGTCAAGGGGTCTGAATACTTTCCGAAGGCACTGTATATCCATAGCCTTATGAGCCAGTTTGATCTCTCTTAAGCTTGATCTCTTAAGCTTGATCTCTTTTGATTGATCTCTTTTGATTGAAATACAAGTACTAGATGTAAGCTCGTAAGATCAAGCTGCCAAGGTCTTAAACCTCACTAGAGTTGATGTCAGCGCCCCAGTGAAAGAAATACTTATAGAAATATATCCCCATATAAATCTGTCAGTTTAAGCTAGAGATATCTTTGCTGGTGACAGAGCTATAGCGGTGTTTGTCAGACCACGAGACATCCTGAAAATCGGTCTTTTCACAAAATCGTCTGTAGCGGCCTACAAACTATTGTGACCCCTCTATGGAGAGGTGAGACTCTCACGAACACGACGGTGTTCTCCGTTTTGCTCTACTCGTCTGAAGATGGTTCAGCCGGTACGGCCGGTATAGTCGGTACAGCCGGTATAACCAATCTGCCAACTTCTGTCCGTAATTTCACCAGTTTCTCACAGCAGGAAATTCCTGCAGCAAAAGGAAATTTGAATTATTATGTGGATTTAAATGAATGGCCATTTGTTGATAAATGTTTTGATAAATGTTTTGATAAATGTTCACGTCTGACACTTTTAAGTGGAAATTACAAACTTTAGAAGCCTTTTTAAACCTTGAATACACTACAAGTTTGCATTTCCTGCTGTGTAGGATGAAATTTCCAGCAACAGCAGGGTGATCAAATTAAGACCCTACATCTGTAATAATGGTGTAATCTGAAACTGTGTTCAGCCACCCTAACAAGCTAACGCCTCTAAAAGTCTTGTCTTCCTAAATGCATTGGGATCTGACTGACTGCCACCACCAAGTAAATACTCCACACAGACAGAGACAGTGTGTGTGTGTGTGTGTGTGTGTGTGTGTGTGTGTGTGTGTGTGTGTGTGTGTGTGTGTGTGTGTGTGTGTGTGTGTGTGTGTGTGTGTGTGTGTGTGTTTGTGTGTGTGTGTGTGTGTGTGTGTGTGTGTGTGTGTGTGTTTGTGTGTGTGTGTGTGTGTGTGTGCGTGTGTGTGTGTGTGTGAGAGAGTCCTGGGCCACTCTGACAGCCCAGCATACTTGAGAAAGATCAACTGTCTTCTATCTTTGTTGGACAAGGAGAGGACAAACAAGGGCTACTCCTGTGTTTACCTGCAGGACGGATCCGGCTAGCGGGCGGGTTGCATTTCAGTCCGTTTTTTTCGGTCTGTTGTTACTGTAATGTTAGTTCATGTTTCAAACCACAGGCTTATTGCAGCATTCATTGATGCGGAGTCACACAAATCCAAATCAACAAATTCATAAACAGTGCAGTGCTCTATATTGGAATTTAGAATTTACAATGTGGAATTCAGAATATAGAATTTAGCATTTGGAATCTGTTCCATTTCAACTTTATATCTTCTTCTCTCTCTGAATTTTCTAGCTACATCACTCTGTCCCCCAGCCGCTGTCCTATATGGCCCACAGCTCTATTTACCCTGGGGGTAAGGAAGGGGGTAAGGAAGGGGGAAAGGAAGGAGGTAAGGAATGGGGGTAAGGAAGGGGGAAAGGAAGGGGGGAAAGAATGGGGGTAAGGAAGGGGGTAAGGAAGGGGAAAGGAAGGGGAAAGGAAGGGGGTAAGGAAGGGGGAAAGGAAGGGGGGAAAGAAGGGGGAAAGGAAGGGGGAAAGGAATGGGGGTAAGGAAGGGAACGTACTGACAGACACACTAAACAAAAGTTAAAGTAGTATTTATGTTGTATTACTGACTGGGGTTAAACAGAGAGACCTTCATTCATCCATCATTCATTTGTTTAAGAGTATGGTCAATAGATTTTACTGTCTGACTGTTGACAAAATGCCTTTCACTGCCTCACTGCCCATTACCTGTCTGTCTGTCTAGAGGTTAGAGAGGAATAGTCCCAGCATGTCAGATATGTGACCTGACCTACCTGATAACATCTTTATGGGATTATAATGACCTTGTTTCCTAACCTATGTTATTGTTGAAGAGACAAATAAAAGAACCTATGGAAAAATGTTTCAATAAATACCCTACTGTCTGTATATACTTCAATACAACTGTGTTAAGTATCTGTGTTTGGTTTCATTTGAATTGAAATATCTAATTTTATTTTAAAATTTTATATAAAACAATTTCATTTTGAGGATTGAGAAAATTCCCCCCTGCAGATTATCCAGTTCATGAATCATGATTTTAAAAACCGGTCCTGCTTCCATTGCTTTGGTTGACGGCTTAACTAAATCCTGAATAAACAATTAAATGCTACTCAAATGTAAAAAAACATTGCGTAACTGATATCTATATCTATATCTATATCTATATCTATATCTATATCTATATCAATATCTATATCTATATCTATATCTATATCTATATCAATATCTATATCTATATCTATATCTATATCTATATCTATATCTATATCAATATCTATATCTATATCTATATCTATATCTATATCAATATCTATATCTATATCTATATCTATATCTATATCTATATCTATATCTATATAAAATGCCGTGTTGTTTCTTCATCAGCATTAGGACTGATGCTGTGTGCTGCTCTTAATCCTCACCCTGAAGGTGTTCCTCTACTGACAGGTGCCCCTGCTGCTGCTGGCCCAGTGCCCACCTTCTGTTGTCTTTGTAGGCCATACTCTCTTCCCCCTGACGTCCATGTGTTCACTGTGCCCCTGGAAATATCAGGTCCTGGCACTGTCCTCGTGGCCTGCTTACGTGAACCACAATGCCTGGAGGAACTGACGAGGGACCGAGTCGGCGGTTCTGTTCTGACTCTCTCACTCTGGCGTTTGTACCCTGAGGTGTTCTAACAATAAAGTATTGACTTCAAATGTCTTACGACCTTTTAGTCTTTTTCATCTTCAGTCCGCTGTTCCTGCACCTGGGTTAGAAGGAGAGGTACGGTTCCGTTTCTCACTGTATCCTGAACCGTGTTGACACCTCACAGTGTCAACACTAACCCCACGGGGAAGACTGAGGACAGGTCCTAACGTCGTTCTAATATTTCGATGCGATCCCCTCCCTGAGAGAATCAAATATCCCCTTTAGCTCTGGTGAGTTCATCTCATTTGACAGCCTCGGGTAATTTGCTGAGAGTTGTACTGAGCATGTGCGGTGTGCCACTGTTTACACAACAATAAGACAAAGTCTGTTGACCTGAGGGTGTAAGCAGCAGAGCTACAGCAGAACTACAGAACTACAGAACTACAGCACTACAGAACTATAGAACTACAGCACTGCAGAACTACAGCACTGCAGCACTACAGAACTACAGAACTACAGCACTGCAGAACTATAGAACTACAGTACTGCAGCACTACAGCACTACAGCACTACAGAACTACAGCACTACAGCACTACAGTACTACAGCACTGCAGCACTACAACACTACAGAACTACAGAACTACAGCACTACAGAACAACAGCACTACAGAACTACATCACTACAGCAGAACTACAGCACTGCAGCACTACAGAACTACAGAACTACAGCACTGCAGCACTACAGCACTACAGCACTACAACACTACAGAACTACAGAACTACAGCACTACAGTACTACAGAACTACAGCACTACAGCACTACAGCACTACAGCACTACAGCAGAACTACAGCACTACAGCACTACAGAACCACAGCACTACAGAACTACAGCTCTACAGCACTACAGCAGGACTACAGCACTACATCACTACAGAACTACAGCACTACAACAGACCTACAGCACTACAGCACTACAGAACTACAGCACTACAACACTACAACACTACAACACTACAGTGTGCCACTGTTTACACAACAATAAGACAAAGTCTGTTGACCTGAGGGTGTAAGCAGCAGAACTACAGAACTACAGAACTATAGAACTACAGCACTGCAGAACTACAGCACTACAGAACTACAGCACTACAACACTACAGCACTACAGTACTACAGAACTACAGCACTACAGCACTACAGTACTACAGCAGAACTACAGCACTACAGCACTACAGAACTACAGCACTACAGCACTACAGTACTACAGCAGAACTACAGCACTACAGCACTACAGAACTACAGCACTACAGAACTACAGCTCTACAGCACTACAGCAGGACTACAGCACTACAGCACTACAGAACTACAGCACTACAGCAGGACTACAGCACTACAGTACTAAAGAACTACAGCACTACAGAACTACAGCACTACAGTACTACAGAACTACAGTACTACAGTACTACAGTACTACAGAACTACAGCACTACAGCACTACAGGGTGCCACTGTTTACACAACAATAAGACAAAGTCTGTTGACCTGAGGGTGTAAGCAGCAGAGCTACAGCAGAACTACAGAACTACAGAACTATAGAACTACAGCACTGCAGAACTACAGCACTACAGCACTACAGAACTACAGAACTACAGAATTACAGCCCTACAGCACTACAGCACTACAGCACTACAGAACTACAGCACTACAGCACTACAGAACTACAGCACTACAGCACTACAACACTACAGCACTACAGAACTACAGCACTACAGAACTACAGCACTACAGCACTACAGCACTACAGCACTACAGCACTACAGCACTACAGAACTACAGCACTACAGAACTACAGCACTACAGCACTACAGCACCACAGAACTACAGCACTACATAACTACAGCACTACAGCACTACAGCACTACAGAACTACAGCACTACAGCACTACAGCACTACAGCACTACAACACTACAGCACTACAGCACTACAGCACTACAGCACTACAGCACTACAGAATTACAGCACTACAGCACTACAGCACTACAGCACTACAGAACTACAGCACTACAGAACTACAGCACTACAGCACTACAGCACTACAGCACTACAGAACTACAGCACTACAGAACTACAGCACTACAGAACTACAGCACTACAGAACTACAGCACTACAGCACTACAGCACTACAGCACTACAGAACTACAGCACTACAGCACTACAGCACTACAGCACTACAGCACTGCAGAACTACAGCACTACAGCAGAACTACAGCACTACAGCACTACAGCACTACAGCACTACATAACTACAGCACTACAGCACTACAGCACTACAGAACTACAGCACTACAGCACTACAGAACTACAGCACTACAGAACTACAGCACTACAGCACTACAGCACTACAGCACTACAGAACTACAGCACTACAGAACTACAGCACTACAGCACTACAGCACTACAGCACTACAGAACTACAGCACTACAGAACTACAGCACTACAGCACTACAGCACTACAGAACTACAGCACTACATAACTACAGCACTACAGCACTACAGCACTACAGAACTACAGCACTACAGCACTACAGCACTACAGCACTACAACACTACAGCACTACAGCACTACAGCACTACAGCACTACAGCACTACAGAATTACAGCACTACAGCACTACAGCACTACAGAACTACAGCACTACAGAACTACAGCACTACAGCACTACAGCACTACAGCACTACAGAACTACAGCACTACAGAACTACAGCACTACAGAACTACAGCACTACAGAACTACAGCACTACAGAACTACAGCACTACAGCACTACAGCACTACAGCACTACAGAACTACAGCACTACAGAACTACAGCACTACAGAACTACAGCACTACAGAACTACAGCACTACAGCACTACAGCACTACAGCACTACAGAACTACAGCACTACAGCACTACAGCACTACAGCACTACAGCACTGCAGAACTACAGCACTACAGCAGAACTACAGCACTACAGCACTACAGCACTACAGCACTACATAACTACAGCACTACAGCACTACAGCACTACAGAACTACAGCACTACAGCACTACAGCACTACAGCACTACAGCACTACAACACTACAGCACTACAGCACTACAACACTACAGAACTACAGCACTACAGAACTACAGCACTACAGAACTACAGCACTACAGAACTACAGCACTACAGCACTACAGCACTACAGCACTACAGAACTACAGAACTACAGCACTACAGAACTACAGCACTACAGCACTACAGCACTACAGCACTACAGAACTACAGCACTACAGCACTACAGCACTACAGCACTACAGCACTACAGCAGAACTACAGCACTACAGCAGAACTACTGCACTACAGCACTACAGCACTACAGCACTACATAACTACAGCACTACAGCACTACAGCACTACAGCACTACAGAACTACAGCACTACAGCACTACAGCACTACATAACTACAGCACTACAGCACTACAGCACTACAGTACTACAGCACTACAGTACTACAGCACTACAGCACTACAGCACTACAGCACTACAGTACTACAGCACTACAGCACTACAGAACTACAGCCCACAATAGATCACTACCTTTTGGCATTCCAGCTAACAGAGAGCTAATGTTTTGGTCTTACTCTGTCGCTCAGTGTTTGATAGATTAACTCCTATGGATGACACGTAATTCATTAGGATCTTAATTTGATCAGTGTTGTCACAGAAAAATAATCCCGCAGCAACAGCATTTGAATGTTTAGTTCATAATGTTGCTTGATGGTGTTTAGACTATTTGCTGACAAGAGCAAGCCAGGATTTAATTTCTCAAACCTGCGAGTTAGACTATCCAAACAGGACAGGCACACCAACAACTATTGTTTCAATACACACCCTGAGAGCACTGAGCACTTCTCTGGCCCCAGCCCAGAAGGCTAACATGAAAGAACCAGCCCACAATCTGTGCACAGGCACCCGTGTGTGTGTGTGTGTGAGTGTGTGTGTGTGGGTGTGAGGGACGGAGGGAGGGAGGAGGTGAGGGAGGAGGGGACAGTGTGAGAAGTGGGAGGGGACCGTGGAGTTCCTCAGGGAGCTAGGAGTCTCTTAGTACTCTCCTGCAAAGCTCCTGAGTATAATAGATGTGAGTAAAGTTAACTAGCCGGCTATTGACACTGACAGAGTTCACAATATTGCATGTGTGTTTTTTTTCTTCCCACGAGAGACACTATGGAAGAACAACAGTGCTTGTCACTCTCGTTTTGCTGGATCTGCAAAATCCTTAAAGCATAAAGGAGGGAAATAATAACAAGAAATATTTCAGAAGGGGTCAACTTAGAGAACCTTGGGTAAGTTTCTGTCATGCCAGTGTTGACTGATGCAAGCTGAATTCACGTGCAACTTTAGTTACTGAAGTTTCTAAACACTTCTAAGCAGTTCGTTTTTTACAACTCTTAAAGTCTTACAAAATGAAAAGCCTATATAACATGTTTCATAAGTTATAACGCATTAAAAAAAAAAGGCATTTCTAAACAAGTCTAATCAGTGATAAAGGCTGATTCATAAAAGTGTTACCCAGTTACTTACTGTAAACGTACTGTTTAATCCTGCGTGCTAAGTGTCATCATGGTTTGTTTTATTGACTCGACACAGCTTCTAGAACAGCCTGGGCTTAGGGTGTGTTCCAACATTTTGCATATCGTGCTCTATTTGGGACTATTTCCATTCACTATAAGTCGTTTTCTATAGTTTTGTATGTATGCATTGCGTGGGAGATGAGTAATTGCTGTGAAATATGCATGGGAATTGAGCTAAACTTGTTTGTGGAGGAAATGCCTGGTTTAACTATTTTTTTTTTTATCCCAAAAACTCTTTTATATAAACTTGCTTTATTCATAAGATTGTAGCTTAGTATTATTATTCATATCTACCTCTCCCCCTCTCTCTCTACCTCCCCTCTCTCTCTACCTCTCCCCCTCCCTCCTTCTGTTGACCCCAGTTGACCCCTGTTTACTGACATGAAAACATATTTCCAAGAGTGGCATCATGTGGCCCCAGTAGGATCATTTGACTTCTGTCACTGAGATGTGTTGACTTTCGTATTTTACATAATAAATAAATACAAAAATGGTCATTTAGCAGACGCTCTTATCCAGAGTGACTTACAGGAGTGGATGCATAATTTAATAAAAATAAAAAACTTGGTCATACTGGTCCCCCATGGGAATTAAACCCACAATCCCTGGTGTTGCAAATGCCATGCTCTACCAACCTATGAAATCTGTAAGAGACGCTGATGGTCTGAACATTCAACTTTATTACCTATGACAGACGGATGGCCCATCAGATAACCTCCTGGAAGCCCACTCGTCCGTTTCCATGACGGAGACTTCCCTGTCTTCCCATTGGCTGTAAAGTTTTTTCCTCCATTCATATTCCTGCATAATTCCTGAAACAAATGAGCATCTAGGAGTTGATGAGTTCCTATTGATACATCACATTCCTTCAACCTGGAATAACCTGAGATTGCACTGTGATGTTACTGTAATGAGTGCTTTACCAATAGATAGGTGTGTGTGTGTGTGTGTGTGTGTGTGTGTGTGTGTGTGTGTGTGTGTGTGTGTGCACGCGCACTATAAATGGCATTGTCTTAAGCCAGTCTTGTCCATTAGAATGAATGTACTGGGGCGGCAGGTAGCCTAGTGGTTGGGGCGGCAGGTAGCCTAGTGGTTGGGGTTGGGGCGGCAGGTAGCCTAGTGGTTGGGGCGGCAGGTAGCCTAGTGGTTGGGGCGGCAGGTAGCCTAGTGGTTGGGGTTGGGGCGGCAGGTAGCCTAGTGGTTGGGGATGGGGCGGCAGGTAGCCTAGTGGTTGGGGTGGCAGGTAGCCTAGTGGTTGGGGTTGGGGCGGCAGGTAGCCTAGTGGTTGGGGCGGCAGGTAGCCTAGTGGTTAGGGCGGCAGGTAGCCTAGTGGTTGGGGCGGCAGGTAGCCTAGGGGTTGGGGTTGGGGCGGCAGGTGGCCTAGTGGTTGGGGTTGGGGCGGCAGGTAGTCTAGTGGTTGGGGCGTTGGACTAGCAACCGAAAGGTTGCAAGATCAAATCCCCGAGCTGACAAGGTAAAAATCTGTCGTTCTGCCCCTGAACAGGCAGTTAACCAACTGTTCCCAGGCCGTCATTGAAAATAAGAATTTGTTCTTAACTGACTTACCTAGTTAAATAAAGGTCAAAAAGAAAGAAAAAAAGACCTGGCAATACATTACTGTCCACTCCCAGTGATTTAGGTGATTAGTCTGCCTGTGGCACTGGGTGGTAGAGGTAACTAATGGCTGATGTCCAGATTTACTGGGTGGTAGAGGTAACTAATGGCTGATGTCCAGAGTTACTGGGTGGTGGAGGTAACTAATGGCTGATGTCCAGAGTTACTGGGTGGTAGAGGTAACTAATGGCTGATGTCCAGAGTTACTGGGTGGTAGAGGTAACTAATGGCTGATGTCCAGAGTTACTGGGTGGTAGAGGTAACTAATGGCTGATGTCCAGAGTTACTGGGTGGTAGAGGTAACTAATGGCTGATGTCCAGAGTTACTGGGTTGTAGAGGTAACTAATGGCTGATGTCCAGAGTTACTGGGTGGTAGAGGTAACTAATGGCTGATATCCAGAGTTACTGGGTGGTAGAGGTAACTAATGGCTGATGTCCAGAGTTACTGGGTGGTGGAGGTAACTAATGGCTGATGTCCAGAGTTACTGGGTGGTAGAGGTAACTAATGGCTGATGTCCAGAGTTACTGGGTGGTGGAGGTAACTAATGGCTGATGTCCAGAGTTACTGGGTGGTAGAGGTAACTAATGGCTGATATCCAGAGTTACTGGGTGGTAGAGGTAACTAATGGCTGATGTCCAGAGTTACTGGGTGGTGGAGGTAACTAATGGCTGATGTCCAGAGTTACTGGGTGGTGGAGGAAACTAATGGCTGATGTCCAGAGTTACTGGGTGGTAGAGGTAACTAATGGCTGATGTCCAGAGTTACTGGGTGGTAGAGGTAACTAATGGCTGATGTCCAGAGTTACTGGGTTGTAGAGGTAACTAATGGCTGATGTCCAGAGTTACTGGGTGGTAGAGGTAACTAATGGCTGATATCCAGAGTTACTGGGTGGTAGAGGTAACTAATGGCTGATGTCCAGAGTTACTGGGTGGTGGAGGTAACTAATGGCTGATGTCCAGAGTTACTGGGTGGTAGAGGTAACTAATGGCTGATGTCCAGAGTTACTGGGTGGTGGAGGTAACTAATGGCTGATGTCCAGAGTTACTGGGTGGTGGAGGAAACTAATGGCTGATGTCCAGAGTTACTGGGTAGTGGAGGAAACTAATGGCTGATGTCCAGAGTTACTGGGTAGTGGAGGAAACTAATGGTTGATGTCCAGAGTTACTGGGTGGTGGAGGAAACTAATGGCTGATGTCCAGAGTTACTGGGTGGTGGAGGTAACTAATGGCTGATGTCCAGAGTTACTGGGTGGTGGAGGTAACTAATGGCTGATGTCCAGAGTTACTGGGTGGTGGAGGTAACTAATGGCTGATGTCCAGAGTTACTGGGTGGTAGAGGTAACTAATGGCTGATGTCCAGAGTTACTGGGTGGTGGAGGTAACTAATGGCTGATGTCCAGAGTTACTGGGTGGTGGAGGTAACTAATGGCTGATGTCCAGAGTTACTGGGTGGTAGAGGTAACTAATGGCTGATGTCCAGAGTTACTGGGTGGTAGAGGTTACTAATGGCTGATGTCCAGAGTTACTGGGTGGTGGAGGTAACTAATGGCTGATGTCCAGAGTTACTGGGTGGTGGAGGTAACTAATGGCTGATGTCCAGAGTTACTGGGTGGTGGAGGTAACTAATGGCTGATGTCCAGAGTTACTGGGTGGTAGAGGTAACTAATGGCTGATATCCAGAGTTACTGGGTGGTAGAGGTAACTAATGGCTGATGTCCAGAGTTACTGGGTGGTGGAGGTAACTAATGGCTGATGTCCAGAGTTACTGGGTGGTGGAGGAAACTAATGGCTGATGTCCAGAGTTACTGGGTAGTGGAGGAAACTAATGGCTGATGTCCAGAGTTACTGGGTAGTGGAGGAAACTAATGGCTGATGTCCAGAGTTACTGGGTGGTGGAGGAAACTAATGGCTGATGTCCAGAGTTACTGGGTGGTGGAGGTAACTAATGGCTGATGTCCAGAGTTACTGGGTGGTGGAGGTAACTAATGGCTGATGTCCAGAGTTACTGGGTGGTGGAGGTAACTAATGGCTGATGTCCAGAGTTACTGGGTGGTGGAGGTAACTAATGGCTGATGTCCAGAGTTACTGGGTGGTAGAGGTAACTAATGGCTGATATCCAGAGTTACTGGGTGGTAGAGGTAACTAATGGCTGATGTCCAGAGTTACTGGGTGGTGGAGGTAACTAATGGCTGATGTCCAGAGTTACTGGGTGGTGGAGGAAACTAATGGCTGATGTCCAGAGTTACTGGGTAGTGGAGGAAACTAATGGCTGATGTCCAGAGTTACTGGGTAGTGGAGGAAACTAATGGCTGATGTCCAGAGTTACTGGGTGGTGGAGGAAACTAAATGGCTGATGTCCAGAGTTACTGGGTGGTGGAGGTAACTAATGGCTGATGTCCAGAGTTACTGGGTGGTGGAGGTAACTAATGGCTGATGTCCAGAGTTACTGGGTGGTAGAGGTAACTAATGGCTGATGTCCAGAGTTACTGGGTGGTGGAGGAAACTAATGGCTGATGTCCAGAGTTACTGGGTGGTGGAGGTAACTAATGGCTGATGTCCAGAGTTACTGGGTGGTGGAGGTAACTAATGGCTGATGTCCAGAGTTACTGGGTGGTAGAGGTAACTAATGGCTGATGTCCAGAGTTACTGGGTGGTGGAGGTAACTAATGGCTGATGTCCAGAGTTACTGGGTGGTGGAGGTAACTAATGGCTGATGTCCAGAGTTACTGGGTGGTAGAGGTAACTAATGGCTGATGTCCAGAGTTACTGGGTGGTAGAGGTAACTAATGGCTGATGTCCAGAGTTACTGGGTGGTAGAGGTAACTAATGGCTGATGTCCAGAGTTACTGGGTGGTGGAGGTAACTAATGGCTGATGTCCAGAGTTACTGGGTGGTGGAGGTAACTAATGGCTGATGTCCAGAGTTACTGGTTGGTGGAGGTAACTAATGGCTGATTTCCAGAGTTACTGGGTGGTGGAGGTAACTAATGGCTGATGTCCAGAGTTACTGGGTGGTAGAGGTAACTAATGGCTGATATCCAGAGTTACTGGGTGGTAGAGGTAACTAATGGCTGATGTCCAGAGTTACTGGGTGGTGGAGGTAATCTAATGGCTGATGTCCAGAGTTACTGGGTGGTAGAGGTAACTAATGGCTGATATCCAGAGTTACTGGGTGGTAGAGGTAACTAATGGCTGATGTCCAGAGTTACTGGGTGGTGGAGGTAACTAATGGCTGATGTCCAGAGTTACTGGGTAGTGGAGGAAACTAATGGCTGATGTCCAGAGTTACTGGGTAGTGGAGGAAACTAATGGCTGATGTCCAGAGTTACTGGGTGGTGGAGAAACTAATGGCTGATGTCCAGAGTTACTGGGTGGTGGAGGTAACTAATGGCTGATGTCCAGAGTTACTGGGTGGTGGAGGTAACTAATGGCTGATGTCCAGAGTTACTGGGTGGTGGAGGTAACTAATGGCTGATGTCCAGAGTTACTGGGTGGTAGAGGTAACTAATGGCTGATGTCCAGAGTTACTGGGTGGTGGAGGTAACTAATGGCTGATGTCCAGAGTTACTGGGTGGTGGAGGTAACTAATGGCTGATGTCCAGAGTTACTGGGTGGTAGAGGTAACTAATGGCTGATGTCCAGAGTTACTGGGTGGTAGAGGTAACTAATGGCTGATGTCCAGAGTTACTGGGTGGTAGAGGTAACTAATGGCTGATGTCCAGAGTTACTGGGTGGTGGAGGTAACTAATGGCTGATGTCCAGAGTTACTGGGTGGTGGAGGTAACTAATGGCTGATGTCCAGAGTTACTGGGTGGTGGAGGTAACTAATGGCTGATGTCCAGAGTTACTGGGTGGTGGAGGTAACTAATGGCTGATGTCCAGAGTTACTGGGTGGTAGAGGTAACTAATGGCTGATATCCAGAGTTACTGGGTGGTAGAGGTAACTAATGGCTGATGTCCAGAGTTACTGGGTGGTGGAGGTAACTAATGGCTGATGTCCAGAGTTACTGGGTGGTAGAGGTAACTAATGGCTGATATCCAGAGTTACTGGGTGGTAGAGGTAACTAATGGCTGATGTCCAGAGTTACTGGGTGGTGGAGGTAACTAATGGCTGATGTCCAGAGTTACTGGGTGGTAGAGGTAACTAATGGCTGATGTCCAGAGTTACTGGGTGGTGGAGGTAACTAATGGCTGATGTCCAGAGTTACTGGGTGGTGGAGGTAACTAATGGCTGATTTCCAGAGTTACTGGGTGGTGGAGGTAACTAATGGCTGATGTCCAGAGTTACTGGGTGGTGGAGGTAACTAATGGCTGATGTCCAGAGTTACTGGGTGGTGGAGGTAACTAATGGCTGATGTCCAGATTTACTGGGTGGTGGAGGTAACTAATGGCTGATGTCCAGAGTTACTGGGTGGTAGAGGAAACTAATGGCTGATGTCCAGAGTTACTGGGTGGTGGAGGTAACTAATGGCTGATGTCCAGAGTTACTGGGTGGTGGAGGTAACTAATGGCTGATGTCCAGAGTTACTGGGTGGTAGAGGAAACTAATGGCTGATGTCCAGAGTTACTGGGTGGTGGAGGTAACTAATGGCTGATGTCCAGAGTTACTGGGTGGTGGAGGTAACTAATGGCTGATGTCCAGAGTTACTGGGCGGTGGAGGTAACTAACGGCTGATATCCAGAGTTACTAAATGGTAGAGGTAACTAATGGCTGATATCCAGAGTTACTAAATGGTAGAGGTAACTAATGGCTGATATCCAGAGTTACTAAATGGTAGAGGTAACTAATGGCTGATATCCAGAGTTACTAAATGGTAGAGGTAACTAATGGCTGATATCCAGAGTTACTAAATGGTAGAGGTAACTAATGGCTGATGTCCAGAGTTACTGGGTGGTGGAGGTAACTAATGGCTGATATCCAGAGTTACTAAATGGTAGAGGTAACTAATGGCTGATATCCAGAGTTACTAAATGGTAGAGGTAACTAATGGCTGATATCCAGAGTTACTAAATGGTAGAGGTAACTAATGGCTGATATCCAGAGTTACTAAATGGTAGAGGTAACTAATGGCTGATATCCAGAGTTACTAAATGGTAGAGGTAACTAATGGCTGATGTCCAGAGTTACTGGGTGGTAGAGGTAACTAATGGCTGATGTCCAGAGTTACTGGGTGGTGGAGGTAACTAATGGCTGATGTCCAGAGTTACTGGGTGGTGGAGGTAATTCACTGGTCCAGACAGGGTGTTACCATGGCTCAGGGCAGTGGTCTATGGAATAACTTACCATCATAGGTCTACTGCTGCTGAACTACTTTGTAACTCAACAAATAGGTTGGGATTGAACATTTGGCCACTTCCCCACTTGATCAAGTTGAGCCAATATACTGAATAATGAAATACACTATACTGTGAGATGTGCTTATTATGTTCTAGAATAACCATAATCAACAACACTTCACATTAAGTGTTAAACTTGAGAAAATATTTAGTAGGATAAGGAATTCATAACTGCCACAATGTAGTTCCAAAGTAACCTGGTTGCCTGGTAGACACAGTACAAAGTAACCTGGTTGCCTGGTAGACACAGTACAAAGTAACCTGGTTGCCTGGTAGACACAGTACAAAGCAGCCTGGTTGCCTGGCAGACACAGTACAAAGCAGCCTGGTTGCCTGGCAGACCACAGTACAAAAGCGTCAAAAGAGGTATGTACATAAATGCACACTGGAATTTCCAAAGAAAAGTACATGTAGGTATTCATTTATTTTCTGCATGACTGTTGGTGGGAAGACATGTTGACTCATAGCTAGATTCTAACCACACATCTTAAAAGCCTGATGATGATGATGATGATGATTGTAGAAGGCCTGATGATGATGATGATGATGATGATGATGATGATTGTAGAAGGCCTGATGATGATGATGATGATTGTAGAAGGCCTGATGATGAATGATGATGATGATGATTGTAGAAGGCCTGATGATGATGATGATGATGATTGTAAAGGCCTGGTGATGATGATGATGATTGTAGAAGGCCTGATGATGATGATGATGATGATTGTAGAAGACCTGGTGATGATGATGATGATTGTAGAAGGCCTGATGATGATGATGATGATTGTAGAAGGCCTGATGTTGATGATGATGATGATGATGATGATGATAGTAGAAGGCCTGATGATGATGATGATTGTAGAATACCTGATGATGATGATGATGATTGTAGAAGGCCTGATGATGATGATTGTAGAAGGCCTGATGATGATGATGATGATGATGATGATGATGATGATGATGATGATGATGATGATGATGATGATGATGATGATTGTAGCAGGCCTGATGATGATGATGATTGTAGAAGGCCTGATGATGATGATGATGATTGTAGAAGGCCTGATGAGGATGATTGTGGGGAGAGATTCACGTCAACTCTACTATCTGGATCACTATCTGGATCACAAGCGTTACAGACGATAGAAATTCAAAGGTCATATGCAGCGTTTACCATGAATGCAGTCTCCGCCAACGCATGAATTTCCTTTAAATATTGCCTTTGGTGCTGAACTTCCACGATACGGATTGAATAGAGCCCTAAGGCAATATAACATTTCACAGAAATAAATAGTAAAACAGAGAGAGAGGGGGGAGGGGGGGGAGAGGGAGAGAGAGGGGGGGATGAGAGACAGACACACACATGAGAGGGGAGAGGGGTGAGAGGGAGGAAGATGAGAGAGAGGGGGAGGGGGAGGGGGATGGGAGACAGAGACAGAGAGAGAGAGAGAGGGGGGGGTGAGAGACAGACACACACAGAGAGGGGAGGAGAGGTGAGAGATAGAGAGGAGAGAGAGAGAGAGAGAGAGAGAGAGAGAGAGAGAGAGAGA
>NC_034188.2:9377809-9637845 GCF_002021735.2 Oncorhynchus kisutch | reverse complement strand
GGGGATGGGAGACAGAGAGAGAGAGAGAGAGGAGAGAGAGAGAGGCGAGAGAGAGGGGGGAGTGAGAGGACAGACACACACAGAGAGGGGAGGAGGGGTGAGAGACGAGGACACAGAGAGAGAGAGAGAGAGAGAGAGAGGGAGAGGGAGAGGGAGGGAGGGGGATGAGAGACAGAGACAGAGAGAGAGACAGAGAGACAGAGACACAGAGAGAGAGAGAGAGAGAGAGAGAGAGAGAGAGAGGAGAGAGAGAGAGAGAGAGAGAGAGAGAAATCAATGAGCTGTTTAAAAATCATGACTCAGAAACACTGCAAACTTTGCCCCAAATAAATACATTTACAGGTACAATACCATGGAGGTGATGTTGAAATTTGATCTGTTCTGAGCAGCATGGCGTGTAGCAACAGGTCCTGACTGCGGGGGTTTGAATGAGGAGGAGGAGGACAGGCTGGAACACACAGGAACATGAACAGGAGAGCATCCCACAGCTAACAGCAGACAGACCTCAGTAATCAATGACTGCCTGAGGATCTTACCCACCAGCAGCACTGCCAGCCAGAAAAACATTTCATTTTAACCCCTACATCTGGAAATGAAATGGTTTAGTGCCATGTCCACGGCCTTACTTCGACAAATGACACCAATTCCCTACATTGCGCACTACATTTGACCAGAGTGCCCTGTATATAGGGAATAGGGTGTAATTTGGGACTCAACCCATGTTCATGTAAAGGATAAGGTTCATTTAGAATGATCTGAAGACTGTAAATTGATATGGCATCAAATTGAAAGAGATGACAGGAGCTGTTTAAACCAAGACAATATCAATACTGTGGTCCTTTGTAGCTCAGTTGGTAGAGCAGAGTAAACACCAGTGTAGAGGGTTCAATTCCCAGGATCACCACCAGGTTAAATTGAATTCCATATTTTTTATTATTATTTCACCAGGCAAGTCAGGTAAGAACAAATTGTGATTTACAATGACGGCCTACCCCATTTGTGCACCGCCCTATGGGACTCCAAATCACCAGGATGGATTTGAACCAGGGACTGAACTGAGAAGCGGTACCCGAGACCGCTGCGCCACTCAGGAGCCTTACGCATGCATGACTGTCGCTTTGGATAACAGCGTCTACCAAATGACATATTATATTATGATGTCACCAGCACGGCCTAGTTAAGACAAACCACACCTACAGTTGAAGTCGGAAGTTTACATACACTTAGGTTGGAGTCATTAAAACTCATTTTTCAACCAATCCACAAATTTCTTGTTAACAAACTATAGTTATGGCAAGTCGGTTAGGACATCTACTTTGTGCATGACACAAGTAATTATTCCACCAATTGTTTACAGACAGATTATTTTACTTATAATTCATGTATCAAAATTCCAGTGGGTCAGAAGTTTACATACACTAAGTTGACTGTGCCTTTAAACAGCTTGGAAAATTCCTGAAAATGATGTCATGGCTTTAGAAGCTTCTGATAGGCTAACTGACATAATTTGGATGTATTTTAAGACCTATCTTCCAACTCAGTACCTATTTGCTTGACATCAAAAATAAATCAGCCAAGACCTCAGAAAAATAATTGTAGACCTCCACAAGTCTGGTGGAGCAATTTCCAAATGCAATTTCCAAATGTCTGAAGGTACCACGTTGATCTGTACAAACAATAGTACGCAAATATAAACACCATGGAACCACGCAGCCGTCATACCGCTCAGGAAGGAGACTCGTTCTGTCTCCTAGAGATGAACGTACTTTGGTGTGAAAGTGCAAATCAATCCCAGAACAACAGTAAAGGACCTTGTGAAGATACTGGAGGAAACAGGTACAAAAGTATCTATATCCACAGTAACAAGTCCTATATGGACATAACCTGAAAGGCCACTCAGCAAGGAAGAAGCCACTGCTCCAAAACCGCCATAAAAAAGCCAGACTACAGTTTACAACTACACATGGGGACAAAGATTGTATTTTTTGGAGAAATGTCCTCTGGTCTGATGAAACAAAAATATAACTGTTTGTCTATAATGACTATTGTTATGTTTGGAGGTAAAAGGGGGACGCAGCATCATGTTGTGGGGGTGCTTTGCTGCAGGAGGGACTGGTGCACTTCACAAAATAGATGGCATCATGAGATGGGAAAATTACATGGATGTATTGAAGCAACATCTCAAGACATCAGTCAGGAAGTTAAAGCTTGGTCGCAAATGGGTCTTCCAAATGGACAATGCCCACAGCATACTTCTAAAGTTGTGGCAAAATGGCTTAAGGACAACACAGTCAAGGATTTGGAGTGGCCAACACAAAGCCCTGATCTCAATCCCATAGAAAATGTGTGGGCAGAACTGAAAAAGCATGTGCGAGCAAGGAGGCCTACAAACCTGAATCAGTTACACCAGCTCTGTCAGGGGAAATGGGCCAGATTTCACCCAACTTATTGTGGGAAGCTTGTGGAAGGCTACCCGAAACATTTGACCCAAGTTAAGCAATTTAAAGACAATGCTACCAAATACTAATTGAATGTATGTAAACCTCTGACCCACTGGGAATGTGATGAAGGAAATAACAGCTGAAATAAATCATTCTCTCTACTATTATTCTGACATTTCACATTCTTAAAATAAAGTGGTGATCCTAACTGACCTAAAACATGGAATTTTTTACAAGGTTTAAACGTCGGGAATTGTGAAAAACTGAGTTTAAATGTATTTGGCTAAGGTGTATGTAAACTTCCTACTTCAGCTGTACCTGACTCTGGCTGTCACCCCCTTTAGCAGTTGTTTTACGAGAGATGGCTGAGGAATGACTAATTTTAAAACATTTGATTAGTCAAATCATAATTTATAATAATGTGTAAAACCTTGTGTTCTTGTATGAGCATGTTTGTCTAAGCTAGTAATGATTCTACGGACCAAAACGATCGATCACTTTCTACGAGTGATGACACACTGAAAGTGAAAGGTTAGTTAGGTAAACTGTCGTTTTGTTCGTCGCCACAGTAACAGATTGACAGGTATTTTATGTACATTTTCTAAGGAGCAGCTAATTATTATGCGTTCCTCTCACTCCAGATCTCTCTGATATCTCCGGTAAACTTCAGGTGTAAGAGAAATGAAAAGGTAGCAGTCATGAAGCAAGAGCTATGGGCTTTTAAAGTGCTGAGAGATGGTCAAATCACCATGCAGGAATACTGGAGTCTTTATTTTTGCCAAGTACAGCACTAAAAACTAGACCATTTCACCTGAAGGCCAATTATATATTTTATTTATTTTGAGGATAATATCTGTAGTTCTTTGTTTTTATTGGCAAATATACATTTTTGTTATCCACTAGAGAAAAGGGCTTATGAATTGTTGAGCTTTAAATGTGTTTACATTTAGGAGTAAAAGGGTAATGTCTGAACAGCCTACGCTGAACAGAAGACCGCTCAGAACACAGACAAAAGGTGGAAACAAACCACCAAATCCTGTTTTACATCTGTCATCACGTAACAAAATCCAGTTTTATTAACACATGTTGACAAAGGCTTTATAATAATGATTTGATTATCAGTTGTTGCACTCAAGGGAAAGAAATAATGACATGGGGGGGGGGGGGGGCACCACCTGTCTAATGCTGCTCTGAGGCTGTTTCTTGTCATCAAACAATGTATTGCTTTGCTTTGGTCAAGGCATGTTAGAACAGGAGACAAATACCTCACAGCAGGCTTTCACTGTGGTGTTGTGTCATTGGATCATTATTCTCACATTGTACTGCTCAGACAGGAGCAGGCACTAGGGAAATGACTGATGTGTTCATAATCTGGTCAAAGAGATGTATTTTGTATGGAATGGACGCAATTTTCGTAGATGATTGAACTATAAGTTAAGATGTATATGTTTCCTCGCCATATGAACTCAAATCTAATTCTCTCTCTCTCTCTCTCTCTCTCTCTCTCTCTCTCTCTCTCTCTCTCTTTCTCTCTCTCTCGCTTTCTCTCTCTCTCTCTCTCTCTCTTTCTCTCTCTTTCTCTCTCTCTCTCTCTTTCTCTCTCTCTCTCTTTCTCTCTCGTAGAGCTGAGGATCCTGGTGATGACAGTGAAGATGGTTAAAACAGACACAAGTACACTACTCTTAGTGGTAGCGGTCTTACTAACCCTAGTAGCAAGTAACGAGTATCACAAAATACCAACAAAATGGAGTTTGGGAAAGGTGCTTGGAAAGGACAGCTCTCCCATGAGGTTCACTTATCATCTCTACAATGCCACCATTAATGAGAACTCAGCCCCCAGGACTGCTGTGGAGAGTCCCATCAAGATGGGCATCGTAGTGACCGATCCTTTCTGGGACATCAAGTTCAAACTCGTCTCTGGAGACGACGACGGCCTATTCAAAGCGGAGGAGGTCAGAGTAGGGGATTTCTGCATTCTGCGAATCAAAACGCGAAGCAGTAATTCTGCATCACTAAACAGGGAAGTAAGAGACAGTTATACTCTCACCATTGAAGCCACTGAAATCACGTACGACATCCAGGCCAGGACCAAGGTATTGGTTCAGGTGATTGACACCAATGACCTGAAACCGCTCTTCTACCCAGCCTCGTACAATGTAGTCATCAGGGAAGACGCTCCGTTGAAGTCAAGCGTGGTCAGGGTCAGTGCGACGGACGCAGATATTGGCTGCAATGCTGAGTTCTATTACTCCTTCATGAGTAGAGCTCATCCGTTCGCCATTGATCCTTTCACAGGCACCATCAGCCTCGTCAAGAGACTGAACCACAGCCGAGCAGAAACATACGATCTCACTGTATTAGCCGAGGACAGGACCAAGAAGATATCTGGGGTTCAGAAGTTTGGCAACGTGGCCAGGGTTAAAGTTACCATAGAAAAGGTCTCTTCGACCGGCCCCACCATCAAACCTCTCCCGGTTGTCCTGGCTCAGAAGGATGAAGAGGAGAAGATAACTATTGATGTCCATGTAGAGTCGGGTGTAAAGCAGGTTGAGTCCGTTAGTATTGTTGGTGGGGATCCACAGAGGTATTTTGAAATGATTCCATCCAGCCTGCAAGGCAATGGATTCCAAGTGGTCTCCACCAAGAGAATGAACTGGTCCCAGAGCCCATCTGGATTTAACCTCTCCCTTCAAGCTAAAGACAGGAGCAGTCCACCTTTAGTTTCTCCAGTTTCAGAAATCCATATCCCTCCCTATAAACAAAGCCTGTTTAGCTTTCTGGAAGACACTTACATTCTCACACTAAGTGAGTTTTCACCACCAAAAACACATGTGGTCAGAGTTAGTGTGAATCCGGCATATTTGAATGTTAGATACCACATTAAAAGTAACTCTGATAGCTCCAAATTTAAGATTAACCCCAAAACAGGAATAATCGTTACCTCAGACTCCTTTGACTTCGAGAAAAAGTATCGTTATGAATTCGACGTGATAGCGAATCACGGCGAAGCCGAGACCCATATAGTTGTTGAGATAACTGACGAAAATGACAACGCCCCCATATTCACCAAACCTTCATACCAAGCCACACTACCAGAGAACGTACCTATAGGCAGCAGCGTTCTAACAGTCTCTGCAATAGACGAGGACAGGGAACGAAATGGTTTTGTGACCTATGCCATAGCCAACTCAGCTCCTTCCCCATTCACAATAGACCCAATCAGTGGAGTGATCTCTACATCTGAGGATCTGGACTACGAGTTGATGAAGAGGTGGTATCATCTTAGAGTATGGGCTTCGGACAGCGGCAGTCCCTTCAGTCATGTTTCTGAATGCGCTGTGACGATCACCATGAGCAACGTCAACGACAACACCCCTCTGTTTGAGCAGGTGGGATGCAATGCCACCATACCTGTAGATTTAGCGGTGAGAGAGCCAATCGCAGAGCTGTCAGCTGTTGACCTGGACGAACTACAACAGCTCAGATATGTGATCGAGTCAGGGAATGACCAAAAACTGTTTGACATCGATGCTGTATCAGGAGTCATTACACTGATCAGACAGATACCCACAGCTTCGATAGAGACTGAATTACCTTCGTTCAGACTCAGAATCACAGCAACCGACGGTAAACATACCTCTGATCCCTCTGTTGTTACTGTTACTATCGGTAACCAGGGCACTGAAGCCACCGTCAGTTGTCAGGAGACTGGGATTTTCAAACGGCTTACAGACAAACTGATTGAATCCATAAAGCCAGGGCTGACTTTCCAGGAGGAGGAATCCTTCTCGGACGTTCATATCATCAACCGCTACTCTCCTAAGTTCAACTCTGGCATCCCGAGTACTATTGACATCAGAGAGGACTTCCCTTTGAATTCAACTATCCTTTACTTCAAGGCTACGGATAACGACACTGGATTCAACAGCAAGCTTGTGTACGCTATCTCAAGTGGAAATGAAGATGGGTGTTTCTCCATTGGTATTTTCTCTGGGGAGCTTCAGCTTGTGTGTCCTTTAGACCGAGAAACCAAAGAGTTCTACATTTTGAATGTTACTGTCTATGACTTAGGAAGCCCACAAACCTCAGCATGGAAATTTCTCGCTGTGAATCTGTTGGATGTTAACGACAACCGACCTGTATTTGACCAATCCAGGTATGTCGTGCACATCCCAGAGAACACGGAGGTTGACACAAGGATATTCCAAGTGCACGCAACAGATTTAGACTCTGAGGACAATGGAAACATATTATATTCGATGCTAACTTTAACTGATCTTTTCAAGATCAATGAACTCACTGGCGAAGTGAAAGTGTCTGATCGTTTAGACAGAGAGGCCTTTCCCAGACATAACCTGAAGATAGAGGCTAGAGATCAGTCTAAAACAGACCCACAGCTCTTCTCTATGACCGATCTGGTGGTCGTGTTGGAGGACATCAACGACAATCCTCCCAAGTTCGTCCCCAAGATCTACAACATCAAAGTCCCCGAGGACATTCCCTTGGGGACGGTGCTACTGTGGGTCGAGAGCTACGACTTAGACCTGGGCAGCGCTGGACAGGTCAGCTACAACCTAAAGAACAGTGAGAACGGGGCCTTTTTTCTGGACGCGTCGACGGGATCTCTAACCCTTGAGAAGGAACTGGACTTCGAGAGGAGACAGTCTTACAACCTGACGGTTCGAGCGGTTGACCATGGCCTTCCTCGGTCACTCTCCTCCTCCTGTTTCATCGAGGTGGAGGTCCTGGATGTGAATGAGAACCTCAATAAGCCGGTCTTCTCCATGTTTGTCTATGAGGCCTCAGTGAGGGAGGACGCTCCTGTGGGAACCTCAGTGTTCACGCTGACAGCAGCAGACAGGGACCTGGGGAGAGATGGAGTCGTCAGGTACCACATCCACGATGGATCTGGCCTGGGAGTTTTCATGATCGATGAGGAAACAGGTAAATATATATGTGTGCCCGTGTGCGTGTGCGTGTGTGTGTGTGTGTAATAATAGTAATGAGCAATGTAAAAAAATAACCTGAGCCTCCTTGGGACCCGTCTATGTTCCTACATAATGGATACTTTACAGCTGATAGCCTGTGACCTCACAAATTATCACGTTTCATTAGTATGCTTGACTCCTGTTGGAAAAATGCTCTGTCATTATAGTGCTGAACACCTGCACTGACGCACCAGGCCTCCCTTTCAGAATATTACTCATACTTATAATCTGACAGTGTAGTATCCAGTTTTAACCAAATAGCTATTTTTTGGGGTCAACCTAGATGATTTAACAAAGTTGTTCATCACCACACAAAAATGGAAATACAGATGGATGACATTATAAACGATTTCTCCTTATGTTTTGCAGGTGTAATCCGCACGGCTGAGACATTGGACCGCGAGGCCGTCCCACACTACTGGCTATCGGTCTATGCCAAAGACATTGGCACCATTCCTCTAGTGACCTGGACAGACATATTTTTGGAAGTCCTGGACATCAATGATAACCCTCCCCAGATGTCCGAGCCGGTCTACTTCGGCTCCGTCCTGGAAAACATGCCTAAAGACAAGTCAGTGGTTCAGGTCACTGCTACTGACGTGGACAGCTCCTCTGAGGGGAAACTCACCTTCCAGCTGTTGGAGTCACCGCGGATGTATTTCACCATCAACACCAAGACAGGTAACTGACACATTTCACAAGGAAACACGGACCGATGTGATTTTTAAAGAGATTTTAAAGTGATTTTTAAAGTGATTTTTAAAGTGATTTTTAAAGTGATTTTTAAAGTGATTTTAAAGAGATTTTAAAGTGATTTTTAAAGTGATTTTTAAAGTGATTTTTTAAGTGATTTTAAAGTGATTTTAAAGTGATTTTTAAAGTGATTTTTAAAGTGATTTTCTGTAGTAGAAGTCTTAACACTTTTCAGGAAAGATAGACTGCTGTTTTGTGCCCATATTACATTCGACAACTCTACGCCAAATATACATCTCAATATAAAGTTTAACGAGCTGTCATTTCTCAAGTTGAGTAGAAAATTGTATATTATAACATGTCTCAGCAGCACTGTGCACAGGCATCCCTCTGGGTGTGTCATAACCTGTGGTGAAAACCGGCCAAGGTTAAACTGCCCTTATTTTCTACCTATAAATGTACACAAAAACACAACAAATGATGCAGTCATGTCAGGGTGTGGGAGGGCAGTGAGTGTAAAATATCAACTTCTCAACCAGAAAGTTAAACCCAAAATCTCTGACAGTTTAGTCATGCAGCTGAGTGTCTGTCACACAACAACATAGCATGGGCATGCTGGGCTCTGTGTGTGTGTGTGTCTGTGTGTGTGTGTGTGTGTGTGTGTGTGGTGTGCCTCCCTACCCTAGGCTTACACCAAAGGATTAAGGCTGAAAAGGAGCTCCATTAATGCCTTGGAAGATGTACAATAGATTAGATGTTTTATAGAAACCCCCAGTGTAATCAAGACACAGGTTAGTTTCGCTGAGACTGCCTGGAGTGATCTGAGTGCGGAGGGGAAAACTGAAAACTAGCTGTTATTTGCAGCAGGTTCGCAACTCTCTTTCTTATTGAGTCTATTAACTCGATTATGGTCTGGTGATGTCAAAACTCTGTCCCACCGAAACAGGCTGAAATTTCAGGTGGTCTTTTCAAACAGCTCTTACACTAAAATTACAGTATCCTAATTTATACTGAATGTACAAGATAATAGTCCAGGTAAAGTCAGGTGAAAGCCATGGTCCCTTATTGATGTCACTTGTTAAATCCACTTCAACAAGTGTAGATGAAGGGGAGGACAAAGGTTAAAGAAGGATCTTTAAGCCTTGAGACAATTGGGACATGTATTGTTAATGTGTGCTATTCAGAGGGTGAATGGACAAGACAACATATTTAAGTGCCCTTGAACAGGGGATGGTAGTAGGTGCCAGGCCGGTTTAAGTGTCTAACGCTGATGAGTTTTTCACGCTCAACAGTTTCCCATGTGTGTCAAAAGGACATCCGGCCAACTGGAGTCAACATGGGCCAGAATCCCTGTGGAACGCTTCGACCCCTTGTAGAGTCCATGCCCTGACGAATTGATGCTAGTTCAGAGGGCAAAAGGGTGTTCAATATTCCGAAGGTGTTCCTAATGTTTTGTACATTCAGTGTATATAAAACACAGGAAAATCAGGCCTTTAAACTCATTACTACGACACAGGCCTTGTTCTTCTACAAAGTGAAAAGTACAAGTGGAATAAAACACTATATGAATAAAGTGAAAACTCAACTTGTATCACTCAACAGCATGGTAGATTAATGGCTCGTCGTGAGAGGATATGAGCTGTGCTCCTCATGTCTCAACAGGATACACATGACTCAGAGAAGTCTGACTAAGATCTCAGTTCAGGAGTGTAGCAGCAAAGTGCACACACAGTACAGTATCTGTAGAGATGTCCCAACAGAACGTCAGCTAAGAACCAATAATACATTTCAATACAAGCAGTGTAGCTGTATTACCAGCTGGAAGATACACAAAAACAAAAACTCGGAAAATAAGTCATATTTTGGGGGATGCTTATATTTGTCCTGTTATTCATTTGTAGACGTGTGTAACAGAAATGCCTTTCTTGCATATCCTAACTCCCCCAGTGCGTGGAGTCACCATTGTCCAGCACCCCTGGAGAAACTGGGAATAACTGCACAGAAAAATATTTATTTGTGGGCTCCAGGATTTAAACCAGCGACCTTCCGGTAAACTGGCCCAACGCGCTAACCTTGTTGGCCACCTGCTATCCCAGAAAAACCCTATGAGGTCAAGAGTCCTCTTTACAAGGCAACTCCATTACGAAAAACACTGACACAGGATGTGAACCGACAAGTCTCAGCTAATGATAAAAACAACAGCAAAATTTCTAACGCGTCTCCCGTAAAGACCCAGCAGGATGGGTTTTGAGTGCTGTAAAAGCATTTCGCACCCCCCCCCCCCGTCCGCCCACCAAACACACAATGTGTAATTAGTCCCTGGGGTGTCACTTGGGGCAGTCGGATGGTGAACTAAACTGAACTCTGATATATACTGATATCAACTCAGGCTGTGATCCAGACAGCCACACCCAGATTTCAACACAAAAGACTAAAAAAGTCCAAACCAGTCATGTAACCTGTTTTGTCAGTTTTTCTGATCACATAGTCGCTTTAATTTGGTAGGAGAATTATCCTACTAAAGGAATAGAATCAGCATGGCAGGTGAATTAGCCTACTAAAGGAATAGAATCAGCATGGCAGGAGAATTAGCCTACTAAAGGAATAGAATCAGCATGGCAGGTGAATTAGCCTACTAAAGGAATAGAATCAGCATGGCAGGTGAATTAGCCTACTAAAGGAATAGAATCAGCATGGCAGGAGAATTAGCCTACTAAAGGAATAGAATCAGCATGGCAGGAGAATTAGCCTCCTAAAGGAATAGAATCAGCATGTCAGGTGAATTAGCCTACTAAAGGAATAGAATCAGCATGGCAGGTGAATTAGCCTACTAAAGGAATAGAAGCAGCATGGACAATCTTTACCAAATGACAATACAGTTGCATAGCTTATCAGTGGATAGATTGGGAAAGGGGAAAGGGAAAGTGGGCTACCTAGTCAGATTGTAGCAGGTTGATGTTTATTGTCAAATGATTTGTCCTGGGGGGAGAGCTGAGCGATTTCCCTTTAGGCTAGCTGCAATGTGAAAATTGGCTGTTTTGTAAAATGTGTGATATCAAAATGATCTTTTTGTTCTTAATTTAAGGTTAGGGTTGGACATTAGGGTTAGCAGTGTGGTTAAGGTTAGGGTTAAGTTTAGGGTTAGGTTTAAAATCTGATTTCATGACTTTGTGGCTGTGCTAGCTAGTGACCACTCTGCAGACTCCAGAACATCATTCACCATGAAAGATGTTAACCTGCTTGACTGTATTGGCTCTTGCTACACACATTATAATAGTAAAGTGACCACAGACCTAAAAGGTTGAGTATTTTATGAAAATAAGAGGCTCTGGAAAGCTCTCAGAGGTTTCTTTAGTGAAGACTATAAAGCCAAATAAACACTGTTAGAAAAACAGACTTGTGGGAAGGAAGAAGAGTGAACCAGCTGCCTGGGGCTCGGACAGTGACAGGTGTGCTGGGTCATTCCGCTATTTAGGTGTCTTTTGAGAAGCGTAACTTGGTTTAAAAAAGATGTAACTTTTGATTTCAGCACATTTTACCATTCTGTCACAAAGAGCGCATGTTCAACAATAAAAAACACGTTTTCCTATCTCAAGAGGTTTATAACAAAACGACTGTAGTAAGTGCCTATTTTTGTATTTATTTATTTATTTATTTTACCTTTATTTAACCAGGTAGGCAAGTTGAGAACAAGTTCTCATTTACAATTGCGACGTGGCCAAAGGCAGTGGTGGGAAAAGTACCCATTTGTCATACTTGAGTAAAAGTAAAGATACCTTAATAGAAAATGACTCAAGTAAAGATGAAAGTCACCCAGTAAAATACTACTTGCGTAAAAGTCTAAAACGATTTGGTTTTAAATATACTTAAGAATCAAAAGTAAATGAAATTGATAGAATATACATAAGTATACAAAAAATAAAAGTATAAATCATTACAAATTCCTTATATCAAGGGGATATATCAGGATCTTTTCAGAGTCAGATATATTAGATGAACTCATGGATACCATATTTATTTCCCTGTGACCAATATATATTATTATATAATATGAAGGAAATTAGAGGAAGTTTTGCGAGCCAATGCTAATGCTAGTTAGCAATTATGCTAGTGCTATTTAGCAATTTCCTTCAAACTACAGTCTGAGACATACAGTGAATTTTCTCCACATTTTGTTAAGTTACAGCCTTATTCTAAAACGGATTAAATCGCCCCCCCCCCCCTCCCCCATCAATCTACACACAGTACTCCATAATGACAAAGCAAGGTTTAGACATTTTAGCAAATATATACAAAAATATATATTTAAGTATTTACATAAGTATTCAGGCCCTTTACTCAGGACATTGTTGAAGAATCTTTGGCATAGATTACAGCCTCGAGTCTTCTTGGGTATGATGCTACAAGCTTGGCACACTTGTATTTGTGGAGTTCATCCCATTCTTCTCTGCAGATCATCTCAAGCTCTGTCAGGTTGGATGGGGAGCGTCGTTGCACAGCTATTTTCAGGTCTCTCCAGAGGTGTTTGATCGGGTTCAATTCCGGGCTCTGGCTGGACCACTCAAGGACATTCAGAAACCTGTTCCGAAGCCACTCCTGCATTGTCTTGGCTGTGTGCTTAGGGTCGTTGTCCTGTTGGAAGGTGAACGTTCGCCACAGTATGAGGTCCTGAGCTCTCTGGAGCAGGTTTTCATCAAGGATCTCTCTGTACTTTGCTCCGTTAATCTTTCCCTCGATCCTGACTAGTCTTCCAGTCCCTGTCGCTGAAAAAAATAGCCACCACCATGCTTCACGGTAGGGATGGTATTGACCAGGTGATGAGAAGTGCCTGGTTTCCTCCAGACGTGACGCTTGGCATTCAGACTAAAGAGTTCATTCTTGGTTTCATCAGACCAGAGAATCTCATAGTCTGAGTGTCCTTTAGGTGACTTTTGGCAAACTCCAAGCGGACTATCATGTGCCTTAAACTGAGGAGTGGCTTGCGTCTAGCCTCTCTACCATAAAGGCCTGATTGGTGGAGTGCTGAGGTGATGGTTGTCCTTCTGGAAGGTTCTCCCATCTCCACAGAGGAACTCTGGCGCTCTGTCAGAGTCACCATTAGGTTGTTGGTCACCTCCTTGACCAAGGCCCTTTTCCTTCAATTGCTCATGTTGGAAGGGCAGCCAACTCTAGTGGTTCCAAACTTCTTCCATTTAAGAATGATGGCGGCCACTGTGTTTTTGGGGACCTTCAATGCAACGTTTTGATGGTGCTGGAAGGTGGTGTTGGTCAGTAGGAGGCACTCTTTCCTCTGGTCTAAAATAAATTATCCCAATGCCCAAGAGCAGTGATTGGGGACATTGCCCTTTGTAAGGGCAATGGGACATTAAATGGGATATCGGATGGGACATCGGGTGGGACATTAAATGGGTGTCCTGGCTCTCTGTGGTCACTAAATATCCCAAGGCACTTATTGTAAGAGTATGGGTATTTACCCCGGTGTCCTGGCTAAATTCCCAATCTGGACCTCATACCATCATGGCCACCTAATCATCCCCAGCTTCCAATTGGCTCATTCATCCCCCCCCCCCCCTCTCTCCCCTGTAACTATTCCCAAGGCTGTTGTTGTAAATGAGAATGTGTATTCAGTCAACTTACCCGGTAAAATAAGGGTAAAATAAATCAATCAAAATACAATTAAATATTGGTGCACAATTTCTACTTAAAATACCAAAGAGACTCAAAAGACACTCATTTCGTGGAACTACCCTGCTACTGCTGTCCATGTGGGAAAGATTCCTTACTGATGACCCTGCTCCTTCTTCCTCCTTCCCTCCCATCTCCTCCACCCCCCCCCCCCTCTCTGACCCCTCCCCCTCTCTCTGACCCCTGCCCCTCTCTCTGACCCCTCCCCCTCTCTCTGACCCCTCCCCCTCTCTGTTTTCTTAGGCGTCATCAGCACTCTGACCTCTCTGGACCGGGAACTGAAATCTGAGCACAGTGTTGAGGTGAGAGACTGAACCACCTGCTTGTGATTAAACAACATGTGCATTTTTTATGAGATCGTTAAAAGGCCTAACCATGAGAGCTTGCACTAGACTATTATTTATCCATCATGTGTGTAGTCTTTATAAAGAACATTGCTCACAAAATACATGTGATTTATGATACATACCATTTTTTATTTTAATTTTAAATGTCAATCAATACTCCACAGACTAAACCCTCCTACTCCTTATCCTACTGTTAGACTAAACCCTCCTCCTCCTTATGCTACTGTTAGACTAAATCCTCTTCCTCCATATCCTACTGTTAGACTAAATCCTCTTCCTCCATATCCTACTGTTAGACTAAACCCTCTTCCTCCATATCCTACTGTTAGACTAAACCCTCTTCCTCCATATCCTACTGTTAGACTAAACCCTCTTCCTCCATATCCTACTGTTAGACTAAACCCTCCTCCTCCATATCCTACTGTTAGACTAAACCCTCTTCCTCCATATCCTACTGTTAGACTAAACCCTCTTCCTCCATATCCTACTGTTAGACTAAACCCTCCTCCTCCATATCCTACTGTTAGACTAAACCCTCTTCCTCCATATCCTACTGTTAGACTAAACCCTCTTCCTCCATATCCTACTGTTAGACTAAACCCTCTTCCTCCACATCCTAATGTTCGACTAAACCCTCCTCCTCCATATCCTACTGTTAGACTAAACCCTCTTCCTCCACATCCTACTGTTCGACTAACTAAACCCCTCTTCCTCCTCTCAGGTGATAGTGTCGGACAACGGAGCCCCTCCTCTCCGCTCCACCTCGACAGTGATCATCCAGGTGCTGGATGAGAATGACAACAGACCCCAGTTCAACCACAAGCTCATCCAGGTCTGCTTTTGTTGGCTCTTTGGGGTCTCCTACATTTATAAACACAGCCTACATAGGGCAGCCCAATTCAGATTTTTTTTTTCAACTAATTGCTGTTTTGACCAATCACATCAGATCTTTTCACATCATATATTTTTCAGAGCTGATCTGATTGGTCAAAATGCCATTGTGCATTACTTCTGACAAGGACCATGTAGGGATCTGGCAACAAGAAGTGCACTATTTATGGAATAGGATGCACATTGTGACAACTAAAAAGGGCTTTTGTAAATAAATGTGACTGATTGATTCATTGATTATTTCCAGGTCAAACTACCTGAGCAACACAAGGGTCAGGGGGTGAAGCCACAGGTGGAGGTGTGTCGGATGGTTGCCCAGGACGACGATGAAGGGCCTAATGCTGAGGTCACCTTCAGTCTCCAGGACAACCAGAACGAGAAGTTTGAGATCCATCCAGACACTGGGGTGGTGACGGCACGGGGAGATTTCACAGCAGGCAACTACAGCATCCTCACGGTAGGTGGACAATATTATGATAGAACACCACAATTACCATGTTCCACTGATTCTTCTGCTTTTCACATTCACACAAAATGGTGGAACACTCTTTAGGGACACCTGCTATCCCTAAATAAATACAATCACACCTTCTTTCATGGCTCTCATTCACATGCAGGGAGTGTGTAAACTTGCATGTGAATACCATTGTGATGTACCCTGTCATTTTCTTATGTACTGTGATGAGTAACACAAAGATCCACACCCCAGCGCAATAACATTAACAGTGTCCTCTCCATCCCAACCCTTCCCTCTGTCAGATCAAAGCAAAGGACCATGGGAGCCCGGTGAGATCGTCGACAGTCCGCCTCGACGTAGAGTGGGTCTCCAAGCCGACGCCCACCTCAGATCCGCTGACGTTTGACGAGCCACACTTCACCTTCGCTGTCATGGAGACGGATCCTGTCACACACATGGTGGGGATCATCCTCACGGAGACACAGAGGCTACTGTGGTATGACATCACAGGTGAGGACTAACATCTGACGGGTGGAGATGTGCAGTATGTTGTGTGCATCGTGTTGTGTGCAGTGTGTTGTGTGTTGTGTGTTGTGTGCAGTGTGTTGTGTGCAGTGTGTTGTGTGCAGTGTGTTGTGTGTTGTGTGCAGTGTGTTGTGTGTTGTGTGCAGTGTGTTGTGTGTTGTGTGCAGTGTGTTGTGTGTTGTGTGCAGTATGTTGTGTGCAGTGTGTTGTGTGCAGTGTGTTGTGTGCAGTGTGTTGTGTGCAGTGTGTTGTGTGTTGTGTGTTGTGTGCAGTATGTTGTGTGTTGTGTGCAGTATGTTGTGTGTTGTGTGCAGTACGTTGTGTGCAGTGTGTTGTGTGTTGTGTGCAGTATGTTGTGTGTTGTGTGTTGTGTGCAGTGTGTTGTGTGTTGTGTGCAGTGTGTTGTGTGCAGTATGTTGTGTGTTGTGTGTTGTGTGCAGTATGTTGTGTGTTGTGTGCAGTGTGTTGTGTGTTGTGTGTTGTGTGTTGTGTGCAGTATGTTGTGTGTTGTGTGTTGTGTGCAGTGTGTTGTGTGTTGTGTGTTGTGTGTTGTGTGCAGTGTGTTGTGTGCAGTATGTTGTGTGTTGTGTGTTGTGTGCAGTGTGTTGTGTGCAGTATGTTGTGTGTTGTGTGTTGTGTGCAGTGTGTTGTGTGCAGTGTGTTGGTGATATGGACCACGCAAAAGTAGAGAAGTGTTTTTTTAGTGAATAGAATTACACCGTATTTTCTAGAAACTAAAATATGATCAGATTTGTGTAACTTGATGTTGTTATAGCAATAGTTATATTACTCACAATAAAGGCTTCGAGTAAAGTTAGCCGTTTTATTACACTGACCAAATGGGATGAGTCAAAATGAAGATGATTTGTCAACATGTACAAAACCTGACCCGTCAAAAGATTGCAAATGGATTGCGAAGGAAAGGAGATTATTATTGAGGAGAATGTGGCATGTGAGTCGTGTTTTGCTGTGCTCTGTGTGTTCTGCTGTGCTCTGTGTGTTTTGCTGTGCTCTGTGTGTTTTGCTGTGCTCTGTGTGTTTTGCTGTGCTCTGTGTGTTCTGCTGTGCTCTGTGTGTTTTGCTGTGCTCTGTGTGTTTTGCTGTGCTCTGTGTGTTTTGCTGTGCTCTGTGTGCTTTGCTGTGCTCTGTGTGTTCTGCTGTGCTCTGTGTGCTTTGCTGTGCTCTGTGTGTTTTGCTGTGCTCTGTGTGTTTTGCTGTGCTCTGTGTGCTTTGCTGTGCCCCATGTAAACTATGATGGTAATACATTGAGTTCATGTCAGCCTGCTGTTGAACAAAGTAGAGCAGGCCTGGTCTCGGTGTGGCAGATAACACCTCAGCTAGAGGCAGTTGCTCAATGTGTGTGTGTGTGTGTGTGTGTGTGTGTGTGTGTGTGCGCATGCGTGCATGTGTGTGCCCTACACCCCAGCACGAGGAGAACACAGACATATTTCCTCAGATGAAGGGCCAGGACACGACAGGATAGATAGAGCCTAACTCTGATGGATGATCTACCTCACGTGGCCACGTGGCAGAGCACGCTGCTGACCCTTTGCTAAAGTATTCATCCAGCTCTTTGACAATTAAATGAACTTGGATTAACATGGAAAAGATAACAATTGATACCAAAAATCAAGTACGGTAGCACTTACATTTAAATTATTTTATTGAACCTTTATATAACCTTTATAAATCCTTTATATAACCTTTATATAACCTTTATTTAACCTTTATATAACCTTTATAAAACCTTTATAAAACCTTTATTTAACCTTTATATAACCTTTATATAACCTTTATATAACCTTTATTTAACCTTTATATAACCTTTATTTAACCTTTATTTAATTAGGCAAGTCAGTTAAGAACAAATTCATATTTACAATGACGGCCTACCCCGGCCAAACCCGGACGACTTTGGGCCAATGGTGCGCCACCCTACGGGACTCCTAATCACGGCCGGGTGGTGATACATCCTGTAACACTATAGTGTTACAATTCCTGCTGCAGAGATATGTTTGTGAAAATATTCCAATGAAAGCATGAAAGCTTTGCGATGGGACATGCATGAACTCAAACATGGCAATTTAGATGGCGCCTTCGAAAAGCGTTTGATGGCTGAGTGTGGCAGCCAATGCAGTTCTAACGTGTTGAGGTTTTCAGCTTTTCATTTGACTTGTTCTTCGACTGTGCCAGCTGCTGTTCAACCCTCCATCTGGTCAACTAATATATATTTAAACAATCTATTTCTTCTTTGTCTCTTTCAATATCTTTTAATCTGGGCATGGAATACATTTGATGTTTGTTTTCCCGCAGATTAGCGTTTTTCATCATGAATGTTGTTCTAAAGGCAGCTTCACAGTCATCAAACCTCTAACCTCTAACCAATTATAACTTTGCAGCTGGCCTATCTAAGGGGAAATCGCTCAGTTCTGCCTCCAGAACAACCAACTGGTTGAATCAACATGGTTTCCACATAACTTCAATGAAATTACATTCAACCAACGTGGAATAGACGTTGAATTGACGTCTGTATCCAGTGGGAAGACTCATGACAATAAACACCAACTTGCGTTTTGTTTTTCACTTGTGGCAAAAGCACCAACTAGAAATCTAAACATTTGATTAATTATTCCATAATGTGATTTTTTTCTTTTTTAGGTTGTATTTAAACGTGGTCCCCACCGGTGGTATAAAAAAAGGGAAAGCTTGTTTAAAATGGAGTCATGTGAGCCTTGAAAAGGTGCATCTATTTCTTAATAAACACCATCTGGCTGAACAAGCATGAGCTTTACCCCTACTGTTCCCGACGTCTGTTCGAAGTGTGTCGCTGCCAAACGTTTCCCCTTAAAACAATTGTGTTACACTTATTCTGCGACACTTGGACACAGGGGGCCAACCCTTTGCTGCAACCTTGTTTTCTGTCATTAATACATACATGGCTGAGCATGTGAGGATGACGGTGGTTCGTTGGCCCCATACTGGCACATCGTTTTTGATTTAGTCTCAGTAAATGAGGCATAGTATGCACAGGGAGTAATACGGGTTCAAAACAGTACCTGTTTTTGTGTCCATATTCAGTGAGGGGAGAGGCCTTTTTAGCTCATATTCTGTATTCACAAGCACGCATGCAGGACGATGGCCAACAAGATTCGAAGGGGTGAAATTAGGTATTGACCTCTCTCAGTAGCTTTGGGATGTTATGTTGTTGTTCTTGTCTTTCCACCTGTCCTGACTGGGCAAACTCCGTTTCCAGTGGACGCTCCAATGCCCACAAGTCCATCTGTTGAAAGAATGATCCTCCAACCACGGCCAAGTCATTATGGTTCTGGATGACACACCTGTGTGTCACAACTGCCGTATGGGCTTTCACTCACTCCTCCCATAAGACTATTGGTGCCAGTCTCAGTGACAGACACATATGAAGCCAAACATCCTGAGGGACTCTGGGCAGGCTTCTATTGAGGCCTTTCAACTGTCAAATTTCAAACGGTCAAACTTGAAACGGTCCTTGTATGGGATGATTGAATGATATTGATTTATTTCTACCATCTCCTATCTATTGTGTTGTTCTACCCCAGGGGGCGATGAGGAGCAGGACTTTGACATTGAGAGGAACACAGGCAGCATCGTGATCGCCAGGCCTCTGGATGCAGTGAAGAAGTCCAACTATAATCTGACTGTACAGGTTACAGACGGGCATCAGGTCGCAACCACACAGGTGATACACATATGAAATATATCGTAAATCAGTAGTTATCGTAAAACTTTAGATTAAGTTTCTCTTCCTGTCTGTATGTCTCCTAGGCATATATCCGTGTGCTGGTCATGAACGAGCATCGACCCATGTTCATGAAGTCCATCTACGAGGTCAGTGTACCGGAAGACACCTCTCCATGGAAGGACATCCTCCACATCTCTGCTCAGGACCAAGACAGCAACAGCAAACTCATCTACTCGCTCCACGGCAGCGTCCATCCAGACAGCCTGAAGATCTTCCATCTGGACCATAAGAGTGGTGTTCTGGTCATGACTGAGCAGCTGGACCGTGAGAAGCTTTCTGTGCACACCCTCATTGTGATGGTAATGTTGTTGATGTTTTTTAGTTATCTCCCTTACCATTTGAAAACATGGAGGATCTAAAGTACAGTGTATCTATCATAACAGTTTCACAAAGCAAAGTCATCTCTGTCTGATTATAGCAATAATTTTTGCTGGTTATCTAGGAATTTGATTTTGATTAAGTTAATGTCCCTATACTGTCCTGCTCTCACCATCTCCTTTAAATGCGTAGGTTCGAGATCAGGAGATCCCAGTGAAAAGAAACTTTGTGAAGGCAGTGGTTTATGTGGAGGACTGCAACGACCACTCTCCTGCCTTCCTGGCGGCCGGCTATGAGGGAACTATCACCAATCTGGCTGCGGCTGGGACAGAGGTGCTGCGTGTCAAGGCTGTGGATAAGGACACGGGGAGCAACGCTCAGATTATCTACTCCCTTCACTCAGGTACAACACAGATCAGAGATTATGAGTGGTAGATTATGATGGATTTGAATTGTGAAAAATCTTCAAATATGATTATCTATTTTTAGCATTCTTTATAAGAGTGCTACAGCATAAGTATATTATATATTTGAGAATGTTTTTAACTTGATTGATCACTCACATTCTGGGGGTGGCAGGTAGCCTAGTGGTTAGAGCATTGGGCCAGTAACTGAAAGGTTGCTAGATCAAATCTCAGAGCTGACAAGGTAAAAATCTGTACTTTTGCCTGTGAACAAGGCAGTTAACCCACTGTTCACATATAGGCAAATGGGTTGACAATTTCAAACATTCAACAATATTTGTTGATTTGGTCTTTGATTCATCTTTACAGGGAACGTCGACAACACCTTTGACATTGATGGCGAGCTGGGGAGTATCACTATTGCCAAACCTCTGGACAGCCTACCCCAGGAGCAGTTTCATCTGACAGTGAAGGCCACAGACCAGGGTTTTCCCCAGCACAGCGATCTCTGTTCTGTCTCCATCACCGTCCTGCTCTCAGACAGAACCCCTCCCAGGTTAATATGTATATAAACTAGTATTATGTTGTTTGATAATTCTTAAATGCTTTGATTTGTAAATTGCATCAAATAATTCAACTTCAGGTACTGTTGATATTATATACTGCTTTTCTAATTGTTAATAAAAGCCATTCTCTCTTCTCTCTCCCAGGTTCCCCTCTGATGAGTTATTCTCAGAAGTCAGTGAAGCCAGTCCTCTGGGAACTCCCGTGATCACTGTCTCAGCAGCCAGCCCATCCGCAGTCCACTACAGCATCAAAGATGGAGACCCTAACGGAACGTTCCACATCAATGCAGAGTCCGGAGTTCTCTCTGTCCAAGCAAGCCTCAACTTCGAGAGGTGTTTCTCTTACAAACTCAAAGTGCATGCCAGCACCTCGGCAGGAGCCTCGTCAGATACGGTTGTTTACGTCTATGTGATAGATGAGAATGATAACCCTCCGGTGTTCCTCCAGGAGAAATTCCATGGCCAGATTAGTGAGTCTGCTCACATAAACAGCATGGTGATGGGGGAGAGCAACACACCTCTGGTGATACGAGCCTCTGATGCTGACAGGGACTCTAACTCTCTCCTAGTCTTCCAAATCCTGGAGCTGGAAGCGATGAAAGTCTTCAAGATAGATCCCAGCATGGGTACACTCTCTGTGATATCTGAGGTGGACTTTGAAGAAACACCTGAGTTTCACTTCAGCATTCAGGTACGGGACTCAGGGGAACCGTCGCTGTACGCAGCAGAGCCAGCCAGAGTCACCATCCGTGTCCTGGATTTCAATGACTGTTCCCCCATATTCTCTAGGCCGGTGTACGAGTCGTCCATCATCTTCCCTCCCGTCAGAGAGATGGAGGTTGTACGGGTTACGGCACAAGATGCAGATTCAGCTGTCTCGTACAGCATCACAGAGGGCAACATTCACAATGCTTTTCTCATTCATCCTTCCACTGGTGCTATCTCTGTAAACAATGTTTCAGAGTTTAAATCCTTTTACCAGCTGCTGGTCAAAGCCTCTGACGGCCTGTACAAAGACCTTGCTACAGTTAAGGTAAACGTCACCAACATAACAGCAGGCGGCCATCTTCAATTTGAGCAGGGATTGTATGCAGCCACCAGTGTGGAGAATACGATGTCGGTCAACATGTTAGTTGTTTTGAGAGCATCAGGTAGCTACTTGAACGAGCCTCTGATTTACTCTGTATTGAACCCAATGGGACGGTTTTCTATAGTCCCGACATCAGGGGTGCTTGAGACCACCGGCGTCCCCTTCGACAGAGAGGAGCAGGATGTCTATGACATAGTGGTGGAGGTGAGAGACATGAGGAGTCCCCCTCGCAGGGCAATAACCCACGTCAACGTTTACATAGTTGACGTCAATGATAATCCACCAAGGTTCTTGAACCTGCCTCACTCCATGATGATCTCGGAAGACACAGACCCAGGAGATGTAATCTTTCAAGTGATGGCGTCTGACAGGGATCTTGGAGAAAATGGCTCTGTTATATACTTGTTGGAGGAGGATTTTGATCTCTTTAGGATAGACCCTTATGTTGGTGACGTGTCCCTTCAGCGGCCTATAGACTTTGAAGCTGCTAATAAATATACCCTGACTGTCCTGGCCACAGACGAGGGCTCGCCCAGTTTGACCACTTCAGCAGAACTGAGTATCACGGTGAGAAATCGCACCAACCCCATTTTTCAGACTTTGCTCTATCCTCTAAAAGTCCCTGAAAACATATCTCCCTTCACCACCATCTTGCATGTACAAGCAAGAAACCCAGAGGGATATCGGCTTATTTACAATCTGGAAGAGGAGAATGCCTCGAAAAACTTTCACATAGATTTTAAAACAGGAGTGTTGAGTGTCACTGATTTATTGGACTACGAGAGCCAGACAATGCATCTATTGACGGTACGAGCCACTGACTCTGTGACAGGCTCCTTTTCAGAGGCCGCTGTCGAAATAGAGGTTGAAGATGTTAACGATAACGCTCCGGTCTTCTCCAAGCTGACTGACACAGTGGATATACCTGAAGGATTACCCATAGGCACGTCTGTATTACAGATATCAGCCACAGATAGAGACTCCGGCAGAAATAGAGACTTAACCTTTCATATTTTGGGGATGGGGGAAAATGAAACGGACTTCTTTAACATTGACCCCCAGAGTGGTCTAATTGTTACGACACAGGTGTTGGACTATGAGAAGACAAAACACTTCCAGTTAAAGATCACAGCCAAAGATAATGGCACGAACCCGTTGAGCAGCGATGCCTATGTCATTGTTAACGTAACCGATGTCAACGATAACCCTCCAAACTTCTCCAAGACCCATTATCAGGCAACACTGGATGAAATGGCCAAATGTGGCCACATCGTCATAAAAATCCAAGCTTCGGACCCCGACACCAAAGACTTGAACAATCTACAGTATAAGATCCTCTCAGGTAATGAGGGAAGATACTTCGCCATCAACGAATCCTCCGGGATTATCTCCTTTTCTAACGTCTGCAAGAGAAATGTGGACCCATACTACAACCTCACCGTGGCTGTGTCAGATGGAGTTTTCCAGAACACAGCCCCTGTGAACATTGATATGATGAACACTAATAAACACAGTCCCTATTTCAACAAAAACATCTACGAGGCGGAACTAGCTGAGAACGCTGAGGCTGGAACACGTGTGATTCGCCTGGCCGCTATAGACCCTGACGATGGACCTTACGGCAGCGTGGACTACACCATCATCAACAAACTGGCAGATGAGAAATTCTCTATAGACAAGAATGGACAGATCATAACATCTCAACCTTTAGATAGAGAGAACCCATCCCAAAGAGTGATCGCCATCAAGGTGATGGCTAAAGATGGTGGAGGGAAAGTAGCGTTCTGCACTGTGAAGATTATCCTGACAGATGAGAATGATAATGCCCCTCAGTTCAAAGCTACAGAGTACCAGGTGTCAATCCAGTCTACTGTAAACAAAGGCTCTCCCGTGATTCAGATAGTGGCGTACGACGCAGACGACGGCAAAAATGCTGACGTCACCTACACGGTGGACGAAGCAGAGGAAGTGACTGAGGACATCATTGAGATCAACCCCTTCACTGGCATTGTCAGCGTCAAAGAGAGTCTGATAGGTCAAGAGAACAAGATATTCAACTTCAAAGTCAAGGCTCGGGACAGCGGATTACCATTCTTCAACTCCACGGTTCCGGTGCAGGTGAAAGTAGTCCCACCTGAGGTCCCTCTTCCGAAGTTCTCCGAGCCGCTCTACACCTTCTCCGCAGCCGAGGACATCTCCATGGGAACAGAGATCGGGACGATCAAGGCCGACTCCGACATGCCAGTCATCTACAGCCTGGTCAATGGCAACACAGTGGAGAGTAACAGAGACAGAGTGTTTGCTCTGGATAAAGAGAGCGGTACTCTACTCGTCCAGAAGAGCATTGACCACGAGAAGACCAAGTGGTATCAGATAGATGTTATTGCTCAAGGCAACCACAACGGGACCGACGTAGCCTCGCTGGTGTCGGTCAGCATCCAGGTCCAGGATGTGAATGACAACGTGCCGGTGTTCGAGGCCAACCCTTACAAGGCCTTCCTGGCTGAGAACATGCCACCAGGAACCACCGTCATCCAGGTATGTTCTTTTTCAGATATATATATTTTTTAATTAATCTTATATTTTTGTAATTGAATGTTGTATACAATTCTTTACGATTTCTGTGTTCATATGATGTGCAAATCAAATTCTCATTTAGGGCAATAACAGTTTAGTTTTAATTAATGAATGAATCCATCCATCCATCCAGGTGACGGCCAACGACCCTGACCAGGACACTAATGGACAGGTGACCTACACCTTGGAAGCCGAACCCGATGACATCACCGATGTCTTCTCCATCGACAGTGAGAGCGGTTGGATAACTACTCTGAGAGAAACGGACTGTGAGACGACTCAGCACTACAGCTTCACAGTGGTGGCTACTGACCACGGGGGGGAGGTGAAGCTCTCGTCCTCAGTTCTAGTGGAGGTGACGGTGACTGACGAGAACGACAACCCTCCTCGGTTCAAGGAGGACGTGTACCATGGGTCTGTCATGGAGAACACTAGGCCTGGGGATGTCATCATGAGCCTGACGACCGTTGATATGGATGTGACTAAAGAGAACAGGCAGATCACGTGTTACATCACAGGTGAGTCTTGTTGATTGATTAATTTGGTTGATTGAATGATTGATCACATACACTTTTTTGAAGTAGTTGAATGGTAGTTTTTCAGGTCTATCAGCATTATGGACAACATTTTAATAAGAAACAGATGGGCTCAGTATTTCTCCAGAGCAATACACAGTATCTACTATAACAACGGCTTATTATAAGAGAACAATATATTGTCTATACTGGATCATTATAACAGAGAAATATATATATATATGGTTCATTCTAAGTGTAAAAGTGACTACAATGACAGGAAGAAATGTGATGGACATGATCAAAACCCATATAGGCCCCCAGGTAGCATTGACATGCATGTATTACATTCAAATGTTTTTCCTTAGACGGAGACCCATTAGGCCAGTTCTCCATTGTGCAAGAGGGAGAGGAATGGAGGCTGGTCCTCAAAGAGTCTCTTGACCGTGAAGCTAAAGATAACTACTCCCTGAAGATACGAGTTACTGACGGGAGATTCGAGGCCCCTGCCACTGTCGAGGTCCATGTCCTAGACATCAACGATAACAGTCCTCTGTGTGAGCAGGTATGTCAGTCAGCCATGACAGTAGACACTTAGATTCCTGTAGATAGCGGTAACATGTTGTACCTACATCAGGACTTTATAACAGTTCATACATACGTAACACATTAATGAGCAGTAGCCTACCTAAAGCATGAATAAAATATCAACAACTGCACTTTGACCTAAGACGTAGCTAACTATCAATGTTTCTGTCCAGTTGCTGTACACAGAGGTCGTCATGGAGAATTCCCCGTCAAGCATGTTCATACTGAAGGTTTCAGCGTCGGACCCAGACATCGGCACCAACGGACTAGTGTCCTACACCCTCCACGGCCCCAACGCAGACAAGTTCCATCTTGATCAAAAGACAGGTTAGAGACTACTTTTATGTGAGGTCTAAAAAAATGGAGGTCCTAAGTGAAATCCATTATTTGTTTGGTTTGACAGATAGCATCTCCATTCTTACAAAATACTTAAACGGAGGTCTTCAAGAAGACAAGATGGTGCACTGTCAGACCACCATAAATAGTTTTTTTTCCATGTTTGGTGCTTTGGCTTCTCATCAAACATACTTCCTGTTTGTCATAGCACTAGCCTAGCTTCATTATTGTAAGCCAATCAGAGCTCATAATCTCAATAATTTGTCCTATCACAATACATATATGCTAGGAGAAGCTTTAACATGGCCTTCAACCCAAAGTAATGGTTTGGCGCTGGTAGAACTGTGAACGACTACCAGAAATGTAAATATGTTGTGATTTATTTGTACTTCTCATGGTTTCTTTTTGATAGATTTCAGTAAATATTTTGTAAACTGTGATGCTATTTTTAAAGAATGCATAGGCCTACTGTCTGGCCCTTTTTTCCCATCCTTTTGAAATACTGTACCAGTCAAATGTCTGGACACACCTACTCAATGCAGGGTTTTTCTTCATTTTTTGTTATTTTCTACATTGTAGAATAATAGTGAAGACATCAAAACTATTGAAATAACACACAGAATCACATATGGAATCATGTAGTAACCAAAAAAGTGTTAAACAAATCTAAATATATTTTATGTTTGAGATTCTTCAATGTAGCCACCCTTTGCCTTGATGACAGCTTTGCACAGTCTTTGCCTTCTCTCAACCAACTTCATGAGGTAGTCACCTGGAATGCATTTCAATTAACAGGTGTGCCTTGTTAAAAGTTCATTTGTGGAATTTATTTCCTTCTTAATGCTTTTGAGCCAATCAGTTGTGTTGTGACAAGGTAGGGCTGGTATACAGAAGATAGCCCTATTTGGTAAAAGACCAAGTTCATATTATGGCAAGAACAGCTCAAATAAGCAAAGAGAAACAACAGTCCATCATTACTTTAAGACATGAAGGTCAGTCAATCCGGAAAATTTAAAGAATTTTGAAAGCAGTCACAAAAACCATCAAGCTCTATGATGAAACTGGCTCTCATGAGGACCGCCACAGGAAAGGAAGACCCAGACTTACTTCTGCTGCAGAGGATAAATTCATTAGAGTTATCTGCATCTCAGATTGCAGCCAAAATAAATGCTTCATAGAGTTCAAGTAACAGACACATCTCAACTTCAACTGTTCAGAGGAGACCTGAATCAGGCCCTCATGGTCAAATTGCTGCAAAGAAACCACTACTAAAGGACACCAACAAGAAGAAGAGACATGCTTGGGCTAAGAAATACAAGCAATGAGCATTAGACTGGTGGAAAGTCCAAATTTGAGATTTTTTGGTTTCAACAGCCGTGTCTTTGTGGGATGCAGAATAGGTGAACGGATGTTCTCCATATGTGTGGTTCCCACCACACTTAACCAGCATGGCTACCACAGCATTCTGCAGCGATAAGCCATCCCATCTGGTTTGTGCTTAGTGGGATTATCATTTGTTTTTCAACAGGACAATTACCCAAAACACACCTTCAGGTTGTGTAAGGGTTATTTGACCAAGAAGGGGCGTGATGGAGTGCTTCATCAGATGACCTGGCCTCCACAATCATCCGACCTCAATCCAATTGAGATGGTTTGGGATGAGTTGGACCGCAGAGTGAAAGAAACCAGCCAACAAGTGCTCAGCATATTTGGGAACTCCTTCAAGACTGTTGTAAAAGCATTCCTCATGAAGCTGGTTGAGAGAATGCCAAGAGTGTGCAACGCTATCTTCAAGGCAAAGGATGGCTATTTTGAAGAATCATAAAAAAATATATTTTAATGTTACTTTTTGGTTACTACATGATTCCATATGTGTTATTTCATAGTTTTGATGTCTTCACTATTATTCTACAATGTAGAAAATAGCAAAAAAATAGTAGGTGTGTCAAAACTTTTGTCTGGTACTGTACATCTAAGGGTTTTTCCCCCACCATTTTGATATACATCTCAGTGTCTGTCAGTCAGTCAGTCAGTTTCCATCTATACATTTACTGTACTGTATGCCCTCTGCTCCACTAGGAGATAGAAGGAATAAGTTAAGTCCATCTTTTATGTTCATCTAATTATTTGTCATTTTTATTTGTGACAAGGGGAATTGTTCACTCTGGCCCAGTTGGACCGGGAGAAGGTGAGGGAGTATGATCTGGTAGTTAAAGTCACAGACGGTGGAGGCCGCTCCTGCCAAGCAGACATCTTACTTATGATCCAGGATATGAATGACAACCCTCCCAAGTTCTCGAACAACCACTATGAAGTCACTGTGTTCGACAACACCACCATCAGGACACCCATCGCTGTCATCTACGCCAAAGACCCTGACACTGGTAAGTCATATTATTGAGATAAAATGAATAGAGTGGACATTCCCATTCTGAGGGATAGTCTGAAATGGGATTTGTTGATCTAGTTATTCTATTTCTATGGGCCAAAATATATAGAATCAGAATGACTAGAATGGACATTGACGTTTTGAGGTATGGTTTGAGGGGCATTGTCTGACCTAGTAATTCTATTTCTATGGTCAAATCTAAATCTCCCCTTTATGTAGCAGATGCTCTACACCAATATACTTACCAAGGTAGAGACTGTTTTCCTATCCCCCAAGTCATAACATAGAGACTATTCTCCTATCCCCCAGGTCATAACATAGAGACTATTCTCCTATCCCCCAGGTCATAACATAGAGACTATTCTCCTATCCCCCAAGTCATAACATAGAGACTATTCTCCTATCCCCCAGGTCATAACATAGAGACTATTCTCCTATCCCCCAAGTCATAACATAGAGACTATTCTCCTATCCCCCAAGTCATAACATAGAGACTATTCTCCTATCCCCCAAGTCATAACATAGAGACTATTCTCCTATCCCCCAGGTCATAACATAGAGACTATTCTCCTATCCCCCAAGTCATAACATAGAGACTATTCTCCTATCCCCCAAGTCATAACATAGAGACTATTCTCCTATCCCCCAAGTCATAACATAGAGACAGTTCTCCGATATACTTCCTGACCACCACCCACCCGCCCTTCATCCACACAATATTTCATGAGTTTAAATCTGCCTGCCCTGTGGATATAACCACCGAGACTACGGGTTATGAGTCAACAAATGCATCACTAATTTATGCATTGTTCGGGTGCCCACTTATAAATATCTGCGCATCTGAATTGACGAAAAGCTATCTTTCAAAAATCATGTTGATGAGTTGGTTAAGAAATTAAGAATTCAAATAGACGTCTTCTATGGGAACAGGTCCAGTCTTTTGTTAAATAGTAGAAAACAAATAATTCAGTCAACATTCCTGATGGCTTTAGACAATGGCGACACCATCTATATGAATACAGCTGCCAATACACTGAAATCATTGGATGCAGTTTATCACAGTGCACTATTGTCACGCCCTGACCATAGAGAGCCTTGTTTATTCTCTATTTGGTTAGGTCAGGGTGTGACTTGGGTGGGCAAATCTATGTTTCTATTTCTTTGTTGGCCTAGTATGGTTCCCAATCAGAGGCAGCTGTTTATCGTTGTCTCTGATTGGGGATCATACTTAGGCAGTCTTTTTTCCCACCTTGGATTGTGGGATCTTGTTTTTGTATAGTTGCTGTGTTAGCGCTACAAAACTTTACGTGTCGTTTATCTTTCTTGTTTTTTTGGTGGTCATTTAATAAATTCAAAATGTACGCCTACCATGCGGCACCTTGGTCCAATCCATCTTTAAACGATCGTGACAGCTATGCTTTATTACGGGCAGCAGGTTCAGGACACATCGCATGCATTCTGTATCAGAAAGTAGGCTGGCCCTCTTTGAAGTCTCCTGGATCGATACATTGCTCTCATTTTGTCTATAAAGCCCTCTTGCATAAACTTCCCCCATGCCTTACCTCATTGTTAACCTTCAAACACATACTTAATCATGTATTATCCTGAGGAACAGGGCCACTCCTGTATGTGTGTAGAAACACATAGCTAATCATGTATTACCCTGTGGCTGTTTATTATTGATGTTTATTATGGATGTTTATTATAGATGTTTATTATAGATGTTTATTATGGCTGTTTATTATTGATGTTTATTATTGATGTTTATTATTGATGTTTATTATTGATGTTTATTATTGATGTTTATTATTGATGTTTATTATTGATGTTTATTATTGATGTTTATTATTGATGTTTATTATTGATGTTTATTATTGATGTTTATTATTGATGTTTATTATTGATGTTTATTATAGATGTTTATTATTGATGTTTATTATTGATGTTTATTATTGATGTTTATTATAGATGTTTATTATTGATGTTTATTATTGATGTTTATTATAGATGTTTATTATTGATGTTTATTATTGATGTTTATTATTGATGTTTATTATTGATGTTTATTATTGATGTTTATTATAGATGTTTATTATTGATGTTTATTATTGATGTTTATTATTGATGTTTATTATAGATGTTTATTATTGATGTTTATTATTGATGTTTATTATTGATGTTTATTATTGATGTTTATTATTGATGTTTATTATTGATGTTTATTATTGATGTTTATTATTGATGTTTATTATTGATGTTTATTATTGATGTTTATTATTGATGTTTATTATTGATGTTTATTATTGATGTTTATTATTGATGTTTATTATTGATGTTTATTATTGATGTTTATTATTGATGTTTATTATAGATGTTTATTATTGATGTTTATTATTGATGTTTATTATTGATGTTTATTATTGATGTTTATTATAGATGTTTATTATTGATGTTTATTATTGATGTTTATTATTGATGTTTATTATTGATGTTTATTATTGATGTTTATTATTGATGTTTATTATTGATGTTTATTATTGATGTTTATTATTGATGTTTATTATTGATGTTTATTATTGATGTTTATTATAGATGTTTATTATTGATGTTTATTATTGATGTTTATTATTTTATTGTTCTTCATAATTGCACAATGCATATTGTTTTGATACAGCTTTGATAAGGCCATTAACTCCTAGCATACTTTGGAAGAAACCCAAATTCGCCGTGCCAAACCAACCAGACTGATAATTCCTATTCTCCTCCGGCAGATATGATCTCTGAGGTGAAATGTCATAGAGATAATAGTAGCTAGATAGTGTCCTGTCTCTATATGAAATAGTCTCTGCTCAGAACAACCAGACTGACTCCTTATTCTCTCCTCTCCTTCTGCAGGTATAAACTCAGAGGTGAAGTATTCTCTACTCGAGGACAACAGCGGCCACTTCTCATTGGAAGAGTTCTCCGGTATCCTGCGCCTGGAGAGGTCGCTGGCCGAAAACACCCGGTCGACCTTTGAACTCAAGGTCAAAGCCACAGACCGGGGGCTTCCCCGACAACTGTACTCCGTTGCCACAGTTACGGTGCACGTTGTCGACCTGAGCGACTACCAGCCGGTGTTCCTGAGCCAGGAGTACTCCGCCCAGATCCCAGAATCCACCTTAGTAGGAACAGAGGTCATCAGCGTCTCTGCCCTCACTAGAGACGGGACCGAGACGGAACCCATCGTCTACTCCATCGTCTCTGGCAACGAGGGGGGAAGGTTCTACCTGCACCCGGCAACTGGTAAGGTTCTGTTCCGTTACTTCCTTGAGTTCCATGGGTCAGTAAGGTTCTGTTCCGTTACTTCCTTGAATTCCATGGGTCAGTAAGGGTCTGTTCCGTTACTTCCTTGAGTCCCATGGGTCAGTAAGGTTCTGTTCCGTTACTTCCTTGAATTCCATGGGTCAGTAAGGGTCTGTTCCGTTACTTCCTTGAGTCCCATGGGTCAGTAAGGTTCTGTTCCGTTACTTCCTTGAGTCCCATGGGTCAGTAAGGTTCTGTGAGATTCCGTGAAATTCCGTAAGGTTTCATAAAGTTTTTTTGAGTTCATTTGTGCAAATTCACATATTTATGAAGCGCCAACCAATCTCTGTATTAGTTGTCAAACCATTCAGTAGCCGGGTTGTGTATAGTTCCATCCCAAGAGTAATCATCCCACCACACGGTTGTTTTGAACCCTAAAACGTACACCAACATCAGCAAGAAAGAACTGGGAGCAGGCAGAGAAGCCCACTTATGAGGTTGTTGCAACGCTAAAGGGTAAAAGCACATACCTATTCACCTGGTCGTGCTGCTGACTGCAATGAAGTACCATTTCTTGAATGTTTTGGCAGAGATAAGTCTGCTTTCTATTGCCACTCAGAAGTCAGATATCGGAGCAGTATTGCACAGCGAGGCAGAGAAGTGATTGAAAGTACATTGTCACTGCCGGTGCACTTTTGATAGATTTTGTAAAGGTCCTGCTGATATACAATGTACAGCAACCAGCTACTCTGGAGGAGTATAAACATAGTCAGTACGGTATCATATTGCCTGGTCCAGCACTGACATGCACCTATATACCGTACCTACTGTTTTCTCCCTGACTTCTCTTGGTATCCCATTCATTACAAATCCTCCCTGGTTTGATCTACCTGTAGCAGGGCAAGGAGTCTCATTGAGCTTGGTTGGACTGAGTGAAAAACCAATCTCCGGGCTTGTCAGCAACTTAATCAATTTGTGTATATAGTTCCATTATCGCACCACACAGTTGTTTTGTTGTCATTGCTACATGTGTCAAAGTAAAGAAGTGGCTTTTTTAGTTATGTTGTATCTATGGAGACAGACGTGGAAGCTTAATGTTATGTATTAGATGTTGTATCAATGGAGACAGACGTGGAAGCTTAATGTTATGTATTAGATGTTGTATCAATGGAGACAGACGTGGAAGCTTAATGTTATGTATTAGATGTTGTATCAATGGAGACAGACGTGGAAGCTTAATGTTATGTATTAGATGTTGTATCAATGGAGACAGACGTGGAAGCTTAATGTTATGTATTAGATGTTGTATCAATGGAGACAGACGTGGAAGCTTAATGTTATGTATTAGATGTTGTATCAATGGAGACAGACGTGGAAGCTTAATGTTATGTATTAGATGTATCTATGGAGACAGACATTGGAAGCTTAATGTTATGTATTAGATGTTGTATCAATGGAGACAGACGTGGAAGCTTAATGTTATGTATTAGATGTTGTATCAATGGAGACAGACGTGGAAGCTTAATGTTATGTATTATATGTTGTATCTATGGAGACAGACGTGGAAGCTTAATGTTATGTATTAGATGTTGTATCTATGGAGACAGACATTGGAAGCTTAATCTTCTTTTCTTTTTTAACTTTGGTCTTTGGTCTGCAGGTTGAGGCCATGTGGCAGAGAGAGATGCGGGCACATGAAAGAGAAAGTTTAGAGGTTTGAATGAGTTTGAATTCATGATTCTCTTTGTTGTTGTACTTCAGAGCAGAGCCCTGCAGTATGACATAATACATTAGTTTGTTTTCTTTAGTTTGAAAAATAGTTTATCTAAATGTTGAAAGTGCGTGGGGTGACGGAGAGAAACAAAATGGTGCAGGTTGAGGCCATGTGGCAGAGAGAGATGCGGGCGCTGGAGATGTGTGTAGGAGGGAGTATGAGAGAGAGAAAAACAGAGAGAGAGAAAGACAGATGTGTGAGCAGGTGGGTCTGGGCAGGGGTGATGTTGTGGATGTTGGTGAGCGTCTGTATGTTGCCATTTGTCTATGGATGTTTTGTATTGTTTTAAAAATGATACAAAACAAATTCAGAAAAAGGCAAATAGCACTGAGGGGTCCGGTACCTACGCCAATCCCCCTGTCTGTCTGTCTGTCCCCCTGTCTGTCTGTCTGTCCCCCTGTCTGTCTGTCTGTCCCCCTGTCTGTCTGTCTGTCTGTCTGTCTGTCTGTCTGTCTGTCTGTCTGTCTGTCTGTCTGTGTCTGTCTGTCTGTCTGTCTGTCTGTCTGTCTGTCTGTCTGTCTGTCTGTCTGTCTGTCTGTCTGTCTGTGTCTGTCTGTCTGTCTGTCTGTCTGTCTGTCTGTCTGTCTGTCTGTCTGTCTGTCTGTCTGTCTGTCTGTCTGTCTGTCTGTCTGTCTGTCTGTCTGTCTGTCTGTCTGTCTGTCTGTCTGTCTGTGTCTCTGTCTGTCTGTCTGTCTGTCTGTCTGTCTGTCTGTCTGTCTGTCTGTCTGTCTGTCTGTCTGTCTGTCTGTCTGTCTGTCTGTCTGTCTGTCTGTCTGTCTGTCTGTCTGTCTGTCTGTCTGTCTGTCTGTCTGTCTGTCTGCCTTATTTACTGATCACAGATGAAGGACAATATCCTAGCTACTCTGTTGAACAAGGGTCAGCTCTAGAAGTTTTTAACTAGCTCAGCAAACAGAGAATTGTACCTGTGTGATATAATTGCACATGTTGAAACCTGGTTTGGTTGTAAGAGGAATGCAGGTGGCAGTTATGTCTGTTGTTATGTTGTCATCTTGTCTTGTGTTTATGAAGTGTGTAAACCAGACTGGCAGACGGCCCAGGAACCCAGGAACTCTCTCTCTCTCTGCCCCATTTAAATGCGGAGAGATAGATAGAGAGATAGAGATAGATAGAGAGATAAAGAGATGGAAGGAAGGAAGGAGATGGAGAAAGAGAGGGAAGTGAGGGAGAGGAGGGAGGAGTGGGAGATTAAGAGAGGGGGGGTGAGAGAGAGAGGGAAGTGAGGGAGAGGAGGGAGGAGTGGGAGATTAAGAGAGGGGGGGTGAGAGAAAGAGGGAAGTGAGGGAGAGGAGGGAGGAGTGGGAGATTAAGAGAGGGGGGGTGAGAGAGAGAGGGAAAGTGAAGGAGAGGGGGGAGAGAGAGAGGGGGGGGGGGGGGATATTGAAAGGGCGCTGTCAAAAAAAACCACCAGGTGGAAACATGTCAGCATTGTAGTTTTTAACAAAAGCACCACAAGATGAATTGAATATATTGTTACTGTGGTAATCTTTGTAAATCGCTGTAATTTGTCCTATTGTTTTTGAAGGCTTCGAACATATACTCAAAACCCACACGTCAACCCAGGACTGTGTCAGTGTGCACAAGACCAAGTTAAAACACAGCTGTCAGTTAAATTAATAGAGTTTGTGTTGTGTGTTTTTCAGGTGTTCTGGCTGTGAATGGCTCTTTAGACTTTGAGCGGTGTCGTGAATACTACCTGTCATTGGAGGGGACGAGAGGCAAGTCGACTCTGAGCGACATCACCATGGTGATTATCAACATCACGGATGTCAATGACAACACGCCCGTGTTCGGACAGCGAGACTACAGTGCTGACGTCTCAGAGGACCTGTCGCCTGGTGATGTGGTGATGCAGGTAGCTATCACTCTCAACTGTCACTTCAGAAACCAGTGATTGTAGGACACAATTCAATGTGCTCAAGTCATTTCCCTGAGGGGACAAATAAAGTTGTTTTGAATTTGAATTTGGCATTTGGATAGAAACACATCTAAGTACTTATAGAACATGGCAGTTTGGTTGAGATAATAATAATACGACTGTCATTTCATTTGGTGTCAATAAGAGCCAAGCAGCTCAGTTCAATGAGGCTTACTGTTTCCTCTCCTCTCAATCCCCTCTCCTCTCATCCCCCTCTTCTCTCAATCCCCTCTCCTCTCAACCCCCTCTTCTCTCAACCCCCTCTCCTCTCTACCCCCTCTCCTCTCTACCCCCTCTCCTCTCTACCCCCTCTCCTCTCATCCCCCTCTCCTCTCAACCCCCTCTCCTCCCAACCCCCTCTCCTCTCTACCCCCTCTCCTCCCAATCCCCTCTCCTCCCAATCCCCTCTTCTCTCAACCCCCTCTCCTCTGCCCCTTATCTCTCCTCTCAAACCCCCTTTCCTCCTCCTTCCCCCTCCTTCCCCCTCCTTCCCCCACTCCAAGGTGACAGCCATCGACCTGGATGGGCCGTTGAACAACCTCATCCACTATTCCATCTCCAGTGGAGACCCTCAGGGGCAGTTCAGCATCGACCCTCGCAGTGGAGAGATCATAGTCAGGGCCACGCTGGACAGAGAGGAGGTGAGGAGGAGTGGGGTGGGGGTGGGGGTGGGTGGGGAGGAGTGGGGGGGGGGGGTAGTTTAGGCTTTTATATGGGGAAGGGATCACCTGGAATCAAGTTGAAAAAAACTACTCAGAACAGGGTTCCCTGGAGATTAACTGTCGAAGCCCTTTGCTCTCCTAGGAGCTAAGACAAAGCTAAGAGAAAGAAGTCAAGGAAGTCGTAGAACCCTGATATCCTGTATCTAACTGGTCTCTCTCCCTGTCCCAGATCACTCACTACTCTCTGACGGTCCAAGCAGCCGATGAGGGAGACCCTCCTCTGTCTACCGCGGTCCAAGTGACCTTGACCGTGTCCGATGTCAACGACAACCCACCTGTCTTCTCCCAGATTAAACACAACCTGGTCCTTCAGGTACCCAACACAGGCCACTTACCCTTTACACACACACGGACGCACACGCACGCACACACACACGCACACACACACACACACACACACACGGACGCACACGCACGCACACACACGCACGCACGCACACACACACACACACGGACGCACACGCACGCACACACACACACACGCACGCACGCACACACACACACACACACACGGACGCACACACACGCACGCGCACGCACACACACACACACACACATATATATATATAGACACACACAGGCACACGCACGCACGCACACACACGCACACACACACACACACGCACGCACGCACACACACACACACATATATATATAGACACACACAGGCACACGCACGCACACACACACACACACACACATATATATATAGACACACACAGGCACACGCACGCACACACACGCACGCACGCACGCTTACACACAGTCTCCCTCTCTCTCCCTCTACACGATCAGCATCCTAACAGCCGACCATCCCGGCTGCTTCTACACACCAGGCAGGCAGGAGTGGAATGGTTGATAGCTGAAGAACCAATCAGGCGTGTGCCATCTATTGATTAATTACTGAAATAATGAATTGATCTGATTCATTATATTTGATGAATTTGTTTATGCCAGGGGCACCATTAAGGGTTGGATATAGAGAGAGAGAGACCCTTGAATTAACTTCAAGACCTCAAGAACCCAATAAACTCAGTACTACGAATAATGATTTAAAATGTTTTACGAGATAATGAGGTAGTTAAGAGATACGCTATAGAGGGAAGGTATAACGGGATACACCACCGTTATTGAGGTTGAGTCTCCACAGGTCAATATAAATGAACTTCTGTACTCAACACAGGCAAATACAACAGTACATTCACAAGACTTTTGAGGATTAGATGGTCTTATTAAGAGAAAATGTGCGTGGGCTACATTAGCCACATAGGCTTTCACAACCGTTGAATCTAAAGAGAGTTTCACCGACCAGGAATAGACACTGGGCTAGGCTATCAGTTAGCATCATTAGCCACATAGGCTTTCACAACCGTTGAAACTAAAGAGAGTTTCACCGACCTGGAATAGACAATGGGCTAGGCTATCAGTTAGCATCATTAGCCACATAGGCTTTCACAACCGTTGAAACTAAAGAGAATTTCACCGACCAGGAATAGACAATGGGCTAGGCTATCAGTTAGCATCATTAGCCACATAGGCTTTCACAACTGTTGAAACTAAAGAGCGTTTCACCGACCAGGAATAGACAATGGGCTAGGCTATCAGTTAGCATCATTGGCCACATAGGCTTTCACAACCGTTGAAACTAAAGAGAGTTTCACCGACCAGGAATAGACACTGGGCTAGGCTATCAGTTAGCATCATTAGCCACATAGGCTTTCACAACCGTTGAAACTAAAGAGAGTTTCACCGACCAGGAATAGACAATGGGCTAGGCTATCAGTTAGCATCCGGTGTGGAAAGTGCAGAGACAGTATTGATCATTCGTTTGTAAATTAGACCTGCTGTCCTACAGCTGTCCTACAGCTACTCATTGACTTCCACCACACACTTTCTTATTAGTAACGTAGCAACGTTACTTGTATGTCATTGTTGCCTCTCGGTGGGATTGCATTTAAGAGAGGATAAGTGGTTGGAGGATGGTTGTCAGGCACACCTGTTACTGACAGGTGTATAAAACCCATTTGGCTATTTCAGCCACACCCGTTGCTGTTGCTGTTTTCCAGCCGCCTCAAACTGAGGGGGTGTGACTTTACTTTGTGGACTCTCGTCAACACGTGTTTAATTCAGCTACAGTATGACATCAGCTCTATGCTTTTCCTCTCCGGCTGACTATACACACCATCTACCTCCACTCTGTGTGTCTACAGAGGCTGACTATACACACCATCTACCTCCACTCTGTGTGTCTACAGAGGCTGACTATACACACCATCTACCTCCACTCTGTGTGTCTGTGGAGGCTGACTATACACACCATCTACCTCCACTCTGTGTTTCTGCAGAGACTGACTATACACACCATCTACCTCCACTCTGTGTGTCTACAGAGGCTGACTATACACACCATCTACCTCCACTCTGTGTGTCTACAGAGGCTGACTATACACACCATCTACCTCCACTCTGTGTGTCTACAGAGGCTGACTATACACACCATCTACCTCCACTCTGTGTGTCTACAGAGGCTGACTATACACACCATCTACCTCCACTCTGTGTGTCTGTGGAGGCTGACTATACACACCATCTACCTCCACTCTGTGTTTCTGCAGAGACTGACTATACACACCATCTACCTCCACTCTGTGTGTCTGTGGAGGCTGACTATACACACCATCTACCTCCACTCTGTGTGTCTGCAGAGACTGACTATACACACCATCTACCTCCACTCTGTGTGTCTGCAAAGACTGACTATACACACCATCTACCTCCACACTGTGTTTCTGCAGAGACTGACTATACACACCATCTACCTCCACTCTGTGTGTCTGCAGAGACTGACTATACACACCATCTACCTCCACTCTGTGTGTCTGCAGAGACTGACTATACATACCATCTACCTCCACTCTGTGTTTCTGCAGAGACTGACTATACACACCATCTACCTCCACTCTGTGTGTCTGTGGAGGCTGACTATACACACCATCTACCTCCACTCTGTGTATCTACAGAGGCTGACTATACACACCATCTACCTCCACTCTGTGGGTCTGTGGAGGCTGACTATACACACCATCTACCTCCACTCTGTGGGTCTGTGGAGGCTGACTATACACACCATCTACCTCCACTCTGTGTTCCTGCGGAGGCTGACTATACACACCATCTACCTCCACTCTGTGTGTCTGTGGAGGCTGACTATACACACCATCTACCTCCACTCTGTGTGTCTGTGGAGGCTGACTATACTCACCATCTACCTCCACTCTGTGTGTCTGTGGAGGCTGACTATACACACCATCTACCTCCACTCTGTGTGTCTACAGAGGCTGACTATACACACCATCTACCTCCACTCTGTGTGTCTGTGGAGGCTGACTATACACACCATCTACCTCCACTCTGTGTTTCTGCAGAGACTGACTATACACACCATCTACCTCCACTCTGTGTGTCTACAGAGGCTGACTATACACACCATCTACCTCCACTCTGTGTGTCTACAGAGGCTGACTATACACACCATCTACCTCCACTCTGTGTGTCTACAGAGGCTGACTATACACACCATCTACCTCCACTCTGTGTGTCTACAGAGGCTGACTATACACACCATCTACCTCCACTCTGTGTGTCTGTGGAGGCTGACTATACACACCATCTACCTCCACTCTGTGTTTCTGCAGAGACTGACTATACACACCATCTACCTCCACTCTGTGTGTCTGTGGAGGCTGACTATACACACCATCTACCTCCACTCTGTGTGTCTGCAGAGACTGACTATACACACCATCTACCTCCACTCTGTGTGTCTGCAAAGACTGACTATACACACCATCTACCTCCACACTGTGTTTCTGCAGAGACTGACTATACACACCATCTACCTCCACTCTGTGTGTCTGCAGAGACTGACTATACACACCATCTACCTCCACTCTGTGTGTCTGCAGAGACTGACTATACATACCATCTACCTCCACTCTGTGTTTCTGCAGAGACTGACTATACACACCATCTACCTCCACTCTGTGTGTCTGTGGAGGCTGACTATACACACCATCTACCTCCACTCTGTGTATCTACAGAGGCTGACTATACACACCATCTACCTCCACTCTGTGGGTCTGTGGAGGCTGACTATACACACCATCTACCTCCACTCTGTGGGTCTGTGGAGGCTGACTATACACACCATCTACCTCCACTCTGTGTTCCTGCGGAGGCTGACTATACACACCATCTACCTCCACTCTGTGTGTCTGTGGAGGCTGACTATACACACCATCTACCTCCACTCTGTGTGTCTGTGGAGGCTGACTATACTCACCATCTACCTCCACTCTGTGTGTCTGTGGAGGCTGACTATACACACCATCTACCTCCACTCTGTGTGTCTACAGAGGCTGACTATACACACCATCTACCTCCACTCTGTGTGTCTGCAGAGCATGACTTTACACACCATCTACCTCCACTCTGTGTGTCTACGGAGACTGACTATACACACCATCTACCTCCACTCTGTGTGCCTGTGGAGGCTGACTATACACACCCTCTACCTCCACTCTGTGTGTCTGTGGAGGCTGACTATACACACCATCTACCTCCACTCTGTGTTTCTGTGGAGGCTGACTATACACACCATCTACCTCCACTCTGTGTGTCTACAGAGGCTGACTATACACACCATCTACCTCCACTCTGTGTGTCTACAGAGGCTGACTATACACACCATCTACCTCCACTCTGTGTGTCTACAGAGACTGACTATACACACCATCTACCTCCACTCTGTGTGTCTGTGGAGGCTGACTATACACACCATCTACCTCCACTCTGTGTGTCTACAGAGACTGACTATACACACCATCTACCTCCACTCTGTGTGTCTACAGAGGCTGACTATACACACCATCTACCTCCACTCTGTGTCTGTGGAGGCTGACTATACACACCATCTACCTCCACTCTGTGTGTCTGTGGAGGCTGACTATACACACCATCTACCTCCACTCTGTGTGTCTGTGGAGGCTGACTATACTCACCATCTACCTCCACTCTGTGTGTCTGTGGAGGCTGACTATACACACCATCTACCTCCACTCTGTGTGTCTACAGAGGCTGACTATACACACCATCTACCTCCACTCTGTGTGTCTGCAGAGCATGACTATACACACCATCTACCTCCACTCTGTGTGTCTACGGAGACTGACTATACACACCATCTACCTCCACTCTGTGTGTCTACGGAGACTGACTATACACACCATCTACCTCCACTCTGTGTGTCTGTGGAGGCTGACTATACACACCATCTACCGCCACTCTGTGTCTGTGGAGGCTGACTATACACACCATCTACCTCCACTCTGTGTGTCTGTGGAGGCTGACTATACACACCATCTACCTCCACTCTGTGTTCCTGCGGAGGCTGACTATACACACCATCTACCTCCACTCTGTGTGTCTGTGGAGGCTGACTATATACACCATCTACCTCCACTCTGTGTGTCTGTGGAGGCTGACTATACTCACCATCTACCTCCACTCTGTGTGTCTGTGGAGGCTGACTATACACACCATCTACCTCCACTCTGTGTGTCTACAGAGGCTGACTATACACACCATCTACCTCCACTCTGTGTGTCTGCAGAGCATGACTATACACACCATCTACCTCCACTCTGTGTGTCTACGGAGACTGACTATACACACCATCTACCTCCACTCTGTGTGTCTACGGAGACTGACTATACACACCATCTACCTCCACTCTGTGTGTCTGTGGAGGCTGACTATACACACCATCTACCTCCACTCTGTGTGTCTGTGGAGGCTGACTATACACACCATCTACCTCCACTCTGTGTGTCTGTGGAGGCTGACTATACACACCATCTACCTCCACTCTGTGTGTCTACAGAGACTGACTATACACACCATCTACCTCCACTCTGTGTGTCTACAGAGGCTGACTATACACACCATCTACCTCCACTCTGTGTCTGTGGAGGCTGACTATACACACCATCTACCTCCACTCTGTGTGTCTACAGAGGCTGACTATACACACCATCTACCTCCACTCTGTGTGTCTACAGAGGCTGACTATACACACCATCTACCTCCACTCTGTGTGTCTACAGAGACTGACTATACACACCATCTACCTCCACTCTGTGTGTCTGTGGAGGCTGACTATACACACCATCTACCTCCACTCTGTGTTTCTGCAGAGACTGACTATACACACCATCTACCTCCACTCTGTGTGTCTGTGGAGGCTGACTATACACACCATCTACCTCCACTCTGTGTGTCTGCAGAGACTGACTATACACACCATCTACCTCCACTCTGTGTGTCTGCAAAGACTGACTATACACACCATCTACCTCCACACTGTGTTTCTGCAGAGACTGACTATACACACCATCTACCTCCACTCTGTGTGTCTGCAGAGACTGACTATACACACCATCTACCTCCACTCTGTGTGTCTGCAGAGACTGACTATACATACCATCTACCTCCACTCTGTGTTTCTGCAGAGACTGACTATACACACCATCTACCTCCACTCTGTGTGTCTGTGGAGGCTGACTATACACACCATCTACCTCCACTCTGTGTATCTACAGAGGCTGACTATACACACCATCTACCTCCACTCTGTGGGTCTGTGGAGGCTGACTATACACACCATCTACCTCCACTCTGTGTTCCTGCGGAGGCTGACTATACACACCATCTACCTCCACTCTGTGTGTCTGTGGAGGCTGACTATACACACCATCTACCTCCACTCTGTGTGTCTGTGGAGGCTGACTATACTCACCATCTACCTCCACTCTGTGTGTCTGTGGAGGCTGACTATACACACCATCTACCTCCACTCTGTGTGTCTACAGAGGCTGACTATACACACCATCTACCTCCACTCTGTGTGTCTGCAGAGCATGACTTTACACACCATCTACCTCCACTCTGTGTGTCTACGGAGACTGACTATACACACCATCTACCTCCACTCTGTGTGCCTGTGGAGGCTGACTATACACACCCTCTACCTCCACTCTGTGTGTCTGTGGAGGCTGACTATACACACCATCTACCTCCACTCTGTGTTTCTGTGGAGGCTGACTATACACACCATCTACCTCCACTCTGTGTGTCTACAGAGGCTGACTATACACACCATCTACCTCCACTCTGTGTGTCTACAGAGGCTGACTATACACACCATCTACCTCCACTCTGTGTGTCTACAGAGACTGACTATACACACCATCTACCTCCACTCTGTGTGTCTGTGGAGGCTGACTATACACACCATCTACCTCCACTCTGTGTGTCTACAGAGACTGACTATACACACCATCTACCTCCACTCTGTGTGTCTACAGAGGCTGACTATACACACCATCTACCTCCACTCTGTGTCTGTGGAGGCTGACTATACACACCATCTACCTCCACTCTGTGTGTCTGTGGAGGCTGACTATACACACCATCTACCTCCACTCTGTGTGTCTGTGGAGGCTGACTATACTCACCATCTACCTCCACTCTGTGTGTCTGTGGAGGCTGACTATACACACCATCTACCTCCACTCTGTGTGTCTACAGAGGCTGACTATACACACCATCTACCTCCACTCTGTGTGTCTGCAGAGCATGACTATACACACCATCTACCTCCACTCTGTGTGTCTACGGAGACTGACTATACACACCATCTACCTCCACTCTGTGTGTCTACGGAGACTGACTATACACACCATCTACCTCCACTCTGTGTGTCTGTGGAGGCTGACTATACACACCATCTACCGCCACTCTGTGTCTGTGGAGGCTGACTATACACACCATCTACCTCCACTCTGTGTGTCTGTGGAGGCTGACTATACACACCATCTACCTCCACTCTGTGTTCCTGCGGAGGCTGACTATACACACCATCTACCTCCACTCTGTGTGTCTGTGGAGGCTGACTATATACACCATCTACCTCCACTCTGTGTGTCTGTGGAGGCTGACTATACTCACCATCTACCTCCACTCTGTGTGTCTGTGGAGGCTGACTATACACACCATCTACCTCCACTCTGTGTGTCTACAGAGGCTGACTATACACACCATCTACCTCCACTCTGTGTGTCTGCAGAGCATGACTATACACACCATCTACCTCCACTCTGTGTGTCTACGGAGACTGACTATACACACCATCTACCTCCACTCTGTGTGTCTACGGAGACTGACTATACACACCATCTACCTCCACTCTGTGTGTCTGTGGAGGCTGACTATACACACCATCTACCTCCACTCTGTGTGTCTGTGGAGGCTGACTATACACACCATCTACCTCCACTCTGTGTTTCTGTGGAGGCTGACTATACACACCATCTACCTCCACTCTGTGTGTCTACAGAGGCTGACTATACACACCATCTACCTCCACTCTGTGTGTCTACAGAGGCTGACTATACACACCATCTACCTCCACTCTGTGTGTCTACAGAGACTGACTATACACACCATCTACCTCCACTCTGTGTGTCTGTGGAGGCTGACTATACACACCATCTACCTCCACTCTGTGTGTCTACAGAGACTGACTATACACACCATCTACCTCCACTCTGTATGTCTACAGAGGCTGACTATACACACCATCTACCTCCACTCTGTGTCTGTGGAGGCTGACTATACACACCATCTACCTCCACTCTGTGTGTCTGTGGAGGCTGACTATACACACCATCTACCTCCACTCTGTGTCTGTGGAGGCTGACTATACACACCATCTACCTCCACTCTGTGTGTCTGTGGAGGCTGACTATACACACCATCTACCTCCACTCTGTGTTCCTGCGGAGGCTGACTATACACACCATCTACCTCCACTCTGTGTGTCTGTGGAGGCTGACTATACACACCATCTACCTCCACTCTGTGTGTCTACAGAGGCTGACTATACACACCATCTACCTCCACTATGTGTGTCTACAGAGACTGACTATACACACCATCTACCTCCACTCTGTGTGTCTGTGGAGGCTGACTATACACACCATCTACCTCCACTCTGTGTGTCTACAGAGACTGACTATACACACCATCTACCTCCACTCTGTGTGTCTACAGAGGCTGACTATACACACCATCTACCTCCACTCTGTGTCTATGGAGGCTGACTATACACACCATCTACCTCCACTCTGTGTGTCTGTGGAGGCTGACTATACACACCATCTACATCCACTCTGTGTGTCTGTGGAGGCTGACTATACACACCATCTACCTCCACTCTGTGTGTCTGTGGAGGCTGACTATACACACCATCTACCTCCACTCTGTGTGTCTGTGGAGGCTGACTATACACACCATCTACCTCCACTCTGTGTGTCTGTGGAGGCTGACTATACACACCATCTACCTCCACTCTGTGTGTCCATCCACTTTCAGACCAGGGTTCAAAATCCTTTAAAATCCTTCATCTGGGATTGATTGAGTTTACCTGGCTTAATGGATTCAACTGGAAACCCGCACATCTGGTACTCCAGGCAGACTAGAGCAAAGTTCAACCTATTTCAGATTTCAAATAGTATTTGAACCTGTATTTGGTGAAAATGTACCATTATGTAGAAATGATGTTGAATATAATCAACTATTTTCATCAATCTGACTCCATTATTATGTGACTAAACTCAACAGGCCCTGTGGTTCTATTCAAAGCCTTTCTTAGTAGTGTGACTATATTGAACATGTGCCTTTCTTGTACGGTTATGCAATTATTAATTAAGAGACTTGTTTTTTCTTACTTAAAAAAAAAAACTCTGTGTTGCTGGTTAAAACGCTCGTAACTAAGCATTTCACGGTAAAAGTCTACACCTGTTGTATTCAGCACACGGTGACAAATCAAATGTTATTTGATTTGAGATAGAACCCTGGCGACCCAATGTACTAGCGTTATCATTTATTGAGGCAAGCAGATCAGAGATTTCAAGTTGGAACCCAAGCACATGCTGTGTGTACAGTGTGAATAACGACTATCAATATACATACTAATACACACCATCACTATCAATATACACTAAACTAAATGATGAGCACAATGGGCAATCAAAGAATTACTCTGTAAAACAAGGAATACATTTACTCAATTCAACTAAGAGGAAGGGTGGCAGGGTAGCCTAGTGGTTAGAGTGTAGAGGTGGCAGTGTAGCCTAGTGGTTAGAGTGTAGAGGTGGCAGGGTAGCCTAGTGGTTAGAGTGTAGAGGAGGCAGGGTAGCCTAGTGGTTAGATTGTAGAGGTGGCAGGTAGCCTAGTGGTTAGAGTGTAGAGGTGGCAGTGTAGCCTAGTGGTTAGAGTGTAGAGGTGGCAGGGTAGCCTAGTGGTTAGAGAGTAGAGGTGGCAGGGTAGCCTAGTGGTTAGAGTGTAGAGGTGGCAGGGTAGCCTAGTGGTTAGAGTGTAGAGGTGGCAGGGTAGCCTAGTGGTTAGAGTGTAGAGGTGGCAGGTAGCCTAGTGGTTAGAGTATAGAGGTGGCAGGGTAGCCTAGTGGTTAGAGTGTAGAGGTGGTAGGGTAGCCTAGTGGTTAGAGTGTAGAGGTGGCAGGGTAGCCTAGTGGTTAGAGTGTAGAGGTGGCAGGGTAGCCTAGTGGTTAGAGTGTAGAGGTGGCAGTGTAGCCTAGTGGTTAGAGTGTAGAGGTGGCAGGGTAGCCTAGTGGTTAGAGTGTAGAGGTGGCAGGGTAGCCTAGTGGTTAGAGTGTAGAGGTGGCAGTGTAGCCTAGTGGTTAGAGTGTAGAGGTGGCAGGGTAGCCTAGTGGTTAGAGTGTAGAGGTGGCAGGGTAGCCTAGTGGTTAGAGTGTAGAGGTGGCAGTGTAGCCTAGTGGTTAGAGTGTAGAGGTGGCAGTGTAGCCTAGTGGTTAGAGTGTAGAGGTGGCAGGGTAGCCTAGTGGTTAGAGTGTAGAGGTGGCAGGGTAGCCTAGTGGTTAGAGTGTAGAGGTGGCAGGGTAGCCTAGTGGTTAGAGTGTAGAGGTGGCAGGGTAGCCTAGTGGTTAGAGTGTAGAGGTGGCAGGGTAGCCTAGTGGTTAGAGTGTAGAGGTGGCAGGGTAGCCTAGTGGTTAGAGTGTAGAGGTGGCAGGGTAGCCTAGTGGTTAGAGTGTAGAGGTGGCAGTGTAGCCTAGTGGTTAGAGTGTAGAGGTGGCAGGGTAGCCTAGTGGTTAGAGTGTAGAGGTGGCAGGGTAGCCTAGTGGTTAGAGTGTAGAGGTGGCAGGGTAGCCTAGTGGTTAGAGTGTAGAGGTGGCAGGGTAGCCTAGTGGTTAGAGTGTAGAGGTGGCAGGGTAGCCTAGTGGTTAGAGTGTAGAGGTGGCAGGGTAGCCTAGTGGTTAGAGTGTAGAGGTGGCAGGGTAGCCTAGTGGTTAGAGTGTAGAGGTGGCAGGGTAGCCTAGTGGTTAGAGTGTAGAGGTGGCAGGGTAGCCTAGTGGTTAGAGTGTAGAGGTGGCAGGATAGCCTAGTGGTTAGAGTGTAGAGGTGGCAGGGTAGCCTAGTGGTTAGAGTGTAGAGGTGGCAGTGTAGCCTAGTGGTTAGAATGTAGAGGTGGCAGGGTAGCCTAGTGGTTAGAGTGTAGAGGTGGCAGGGTAGCCTAGTGGTTAGAGTGTAGAGGTGGCAGGGTAGCCTAGTGGTTAGAGTGTAGAGGTGGCAGGGTAGCCTAGTGGTTAGAGTGTAGAGGTGGCAGGGTAGCCTAGTGGTTAGAGTGTAGAGGTGGCAGGATAGCCTAGTGGTTAGAGTGTAGAGGTGGCAGGGTAGCCTAGTGGTTAGAGTGTAGAGGTGGCAGGGTAGCCTAGTGGTTAGAGTGTAGAGGTGGCAGGGTAGCCTAGTGGTTAGAGTGTAGAGGTGGCAGGGTAGCCTAGTGGTTAGAGTGTAGAGGTGGCAGGGTAGCCTAGTGGTTAGAGTGTAGAGGTGGCAGGGTAGCCTAGTGGTTAGAGTGTAGAGGTGGCAGGGTAGCCTAGTGGTTAGAGTGTAGAGGTGGCAGGGTAGCCTAGTGGTTAGAGTGTAGAGGTGGCAGTGTAGCCTAGTGGTTAGAGTGTAGAGGTGGCAGTGTAGCCTAGTGGTTAGAGCGTTGGACTAGTAACTGAAAGGTTTGCAAGTTCAAACCCCTGAGCTGACAAGGTATAAATCTGTCGTTCTGCCCCTGAACAGGCAGTTAACCCACTGTTCCTAGGCCGTCATTGAAAATAAGAATTTGTTCTTAACTGACTTGCCTAGTAAAATAAAGGTAAAATAAAAATGTGTTATGAAATAATTAACACTCAAACAATTACAGTGTAAACACATGACACATTACAGGATAACTCAGAGTAAATGTCCCTCAACTAAATAAGATATTACATGACACATTACAGGATAACTCAGAGTAAATGACCCTCAACTAAATAAGATATCGTCTGATACACACAGGCGCTTGCTAACAAGTTCTGAAAATATGAGCAAATTCATTTGCCTTTTAACCAAATTCAAGCAGGAAGTCACCACCAACCTGAAGTAACATTTCGTAGCACTTTGCCAGTAAAAACAATAGACAGGAACAACACATCCAGATTCTAATCAACTTCTATTTAAATAGTAGGAGGCCACATCTGCGTCGCTCCTCTTTGAACGGACCGACGTCCCGACAAAACAGAATAACACAGTGTCTTTGTAACAGTAACTCCATAGCACTTATCAGTAACAATGAAACATACAGTATGTCATAGCTCTTTATGAACTCCTGAAATAATCCTAACATGAAAATGTTATTCACACAGTAACGTTCATTTCCTGTCGTCGGTGACCCAAACACTTCCGTGGTAACGTCAAATCAAATCAAATCAAATGTATTTATATAGCCCTTCGTACATCAGCTGATATCTCAAAGTGCTGTACAGAAACCCAGCCTAAAACCCCAAACAGCAAGCAATGCAGGTGTAGAAGCACGGTGGCTAGGAAAAACTCCCTAGAAAGGCCAAAACCTAGGAAGAAACCTAGAGAGGAACCAGGCTATGTGGGGTGGCAAGTCCTCTTCTGGCTGTGCCGGGTGGAGATTATAACAGAACATGGCCAAGATGTTCAAATGTTCATAAATGACCAGCATGGTCGAATAATAATAAGGCAGAACAGTTGAAACTGGAGCAGCAACGTCTCTTTCCCAGAGATTGTCACGGCAACGGTGTGAGACGCAAATATAAGTCTATCCATACGGACAATGCCGTATTTAATCAACACGCCGGGCTGGCGTCAACAAGTCGCCTAGACGTATCTTCATCGCTGGCCTTCATCCTCCTTCCCATATCTCTACCAAAACACGGCACTCTGTTTCAAGGACCCGTTCCAGCTAAAATAGAGAGGCCTGAGGAGAAGGCTAGGTGTGTGTGCTTGTTGTGCCAAATTGTAGCACATCGCATAGTACACACTGTGGTATGAGCTTGTCTGCTTTCAAGCACCTCAGCCAAGTACTGTAGCATTCGGGGCAGGTGGAAACTTCCGGCAAGTCACTGGAAACTTTTGACATTTTTCCCCTCTTCGAGATAAGATCGCAATCAGCACGTTTTTTGTTGTTGTCGTAAAATCATTAGGCGCTGTCTTGTTTTAGACACTTGTGGAACAAGGTGCTATGAAAGGCTTGACCTAGTTTCTATGACTACTTAACTAACGATGGTACCGTATGTTCCTTGTCAGGAGGGCGAGGCCATCGGTAGCAGCATCCTCCAGCTGGTGGTCACAGACAGAGACACCCCTCAGAATGGACCTCCCTTCACATTCCACATCGCGTCTGGGAACGAGGACCGCCGCTTCCACGTAGACCAGGGTGGTCTGTTGTCCATCTCTGTCCCTCTGAAGAAGAAGATCAAGCCACAGCACCTTCTGAAAATACAGGTAACGATTTTTCCTCGTAAAAAAAGCACAAGATGGCGCACCACCCAGAGATCATTATTTAGTGTAGAGGTGCTGACTAATGGTGAATAAACTTTGAACTATAGTTGCACATTCCATATGGAAAACATCCCAGTCATTTATTGGGTAACAACAACAAAAAACATTTTGTCATCACTGTTCCTTGTTATGGGTGAAGAAGACACAGTGATGCTGAAACGTTGCAAGCAAAACATATTTACCTGGTTGTAATCTGTTTATCTGACGTCTATACAATGCCCACTGGTTATTTGGGATGTTAAAATAGAGTCAAACTTTATACCTACACAGCACTAGCAGATACGGACATTTGATAATGTATGTTTCTATTCATGTCCTTACCTCAGGTGACAGACAGCGGACACCCTCCTCTCTCCTCCATTTGCGTGGTGAAGATCAACGTCACTGAGCAGAGCAAGTACCCTCCTTCTGTGATGCCCCTGGAAGTCTTCATCACCACCACAGGAGACACTTTCTCCAACCGAGTCATAGGCAAGCTCCATGCCTCCGACCAGGACCTGCACGACATCCTAAACTACAAGCTGATCTCGGAGTCTCCCGATGGGGGAGACCCAGGTCCGAGCTCAGACCCCTCTGGAGGCCTCTCCAGGTTCTCTGTGGACCTGGTGGATGGGAAGATTTGGGCCGACGAAGACTTGAAACCTGGTCTCTACTCCCTCAATGTCAGCGTCTCCGATGGGAAGTTCAGCGTGTGGGCCGGGGTGAAGGTCCATGTATGGAAACCCACACAACAGGCCCTGGACGCTGGGCTCACTCTGCAGCTGGCTGGGCTTTCCCCGGAGGAGTTCCTGGGGGACCTCTGGAGAGGCCTCCAGAGGAGCCTCAGCACAGCCCTGGGTATAACCAGGCAAGACCTCCACCTGGTGAGCCTACAGCAGCAACCCAACTCCCTGGACCTGGAGGTTCTGCTGCTATGGAGGCCGCATGGTGGAACTGTAGAACCGTTACCAACCAACCGGCTGGCAGGGATCATCGCTGACATAGAAGACTCGTTGGGACTGAGTGTTCTCAGGGTGCATCACAATGGGTGTCTAGGGACAGAATGCCCTCCTAGAGGATGCAGGAACTCAGTCCAGATGAGAGGAGAGAGGCTGAGCCACTACGCCACAGCCAGGGCCGGCTTCATCACCCCACAACACACCTGGGAGAGTGTCTGCCCCTGTAACGGTAGGTGTACTGGGAGCATGTCTGGCTTTGCAACGGTAGGTGTAACTTGTGTAAGATGTGCCTGAGACGTGAACAATTGCATTAGCTCTACAAGTCCATGCCTAGGCTTTGGTTTAGTGGGCTAACTGGTACTTTTAACACACAGTAGACCCTGGGTTTGAACCCTATCAGTCAAATAGTCTCCTACCTTCTCTATGATCACAGTAGGAGCCTGAAGTCACCCCCTTCATGATCTAACTCACTTCACATTCCTATGGGGATTATCTGGGTGCAGGTGGCAGCTAGGAGCCACCAGCATAGTACTAGTGATTATCTTGTTGTCGTGGGTCTTCTTAGTTACTGTTGTCTGTCTGGCAGACATATTTCCATTGAGGTTATCGTCTCTTTATTAGACTATTTTAGCTAAACCCAGAGCCTCAACAAACCAAATGTCTCTAGGAAAGCGACATGGAAGATCTGAGACAGAAATATAATACATGAGGGGATTTTTTTTTTGTCTGTTTCAATCAAAGAGATTTGATGATGAGAACAAATTTGAGTGACTATTCATAATTTGACGGCCAGATCGTCATCCAAAATAAGTGCTTTGAATATTAGGCCTACATGTCAGTTAGACATGTTCTACAAATCATATTTAATATTTGCACCGTTTTTTTTCAACTTCAGAGTCTGCTGTGAGTTTTGACGGGACGGGCTATCTGAAATACCTGTATCAGACTGAGGAGGAGGAGGAGGGTCAGAACTTCCGTCTCTCTCTGCGCATCAAGACCTTCCAGCAACAAGGCGTTGTCATGAGTACCAATGCAACCAACTGGGGGAGCTTGAAGGTATTGTACAGCTCACATGCATTCATTATTATCGGAGATGAAAAAACACACGTCGTTATTTGCTTTCTTTTGTTAATCTCTCACATCTCATCCAATCAGGTCCATTTGATCTATAGCCCATTTTACATCATTGCATCACAGTATCAAACAAACTATGATAATACACTGCATTGTTATCAGAGATCATAAAAGCAACATGTTCTTTTTCCTCGGAAAGCCCCGTCCCCCCGTCCCCTGTCCTGTAGCAGTTTACATATGCCCTAATCTAAAAATGCCTGATTGCATATCAGAGGGCTGGCTTTATCGAGAACAAAACATTTCCGTGTGGATTCCAGGGTCAAACCATACGGATCTCTTATCATATTAGTCCCTCTGCTGGCTTTGTCTGTGTCAGTTGATCAATGGGACTTTTTAACTGATCCAACCATGTTGTGGTAAAGACTGTCTCTATCTTCATGTCCCCGTTTCCATCAATTTCTTTCATAGCCTGGTCCCAGATCTGTTTTCAGTATTGACAAACTCAATACTCTGAGTTTAATGTTTTTTTTTTTTTTAAAGGACCAGCACATTCTTCAGACACTTCTGGAATTTAAATTAAAGTGTTGGCAAGACATTAAAAAAAAAGCTCCAGATCGGGTACATCGGCTAATTCTTGCTGGGGTTTGGAATGTTGAGCTAGAGTCAGTTTTGTGCTGATGTAGGTTAGCCACAAAGTTTAAAGGGAATATTAAATGATTGTATATTTTGAAGAGAGGGATAAAGAATTCTCAGTGCTCAGATGAAACTTCTTGACACGCATGCAACATCCATCTCCCAATGGATTTCTCTTCATTTGTGTGGCATTGAATACATATAGATGGAATATTACATTTGTTCACTCTTGAAACATCAAAAGTAGCATTCACTTTTTTTCCATGCTTAGGCCTATTTCTGGGTTTTACATTCCTGGAACATCGGGGCCTTTTAATTCTAAGAAAATTGCTTCAAAAGGAATTGCTAAACATGGTTATTCAAGAATTTATTTCCAGTTTCTTTCCTCCCCCTTTACTTCACACCGACTTCATCAGAAGATACGACACGATTCATGTGTTTCCCTTGAGAGTTAGGCTTCACAGCACCTTGTACAAATTCTTAGCAATTCCCAAATCTCATCAATATTCTGACCTAAAGGAAAATGGTAGCAGCAGGCACATACATCCTTCAGAAACTTCTGAAATGGAAATTAAGTTTAGGACCTACTCACCGATCACCGGCTAAATCTTTTTCATGTATTCCACATCTTTTAAGTAAATTACCTTTGAAATGGAATAGATTTTTCCCATTTGAACAAAAGTGCCTGAGACAAGCCTGTGGAGAAAGAAGAAAGGGTGACTTGTCACATAAAACAACTGTAGCCTTTAACAATAGTGAGAGATTAGATCTATTATTACCAAGGAGAGGCATGCGGGAGAAGGAGAAGCATGCTAGAGAAGGAGAAGGAGAAGCATGCTAGAGAAGGAGAAGGAGAGGCATGCTAGAGAAGGAGAAGGAGAAGCATGCTAGAGAAGGAGAAGCAGAAACATGCTAGAGAAGAAGGAGAAGCATGCTAGAGAAGGAGAAGGAGAAGCATGCTAGAGAAGGAGAAGGAGAAGCATGCTAGAGAAGGAGAAGGAGAAGCATGCTAGAGAAGGAGAAGGAGAAGCATGCTAGAGAAGGAGAAGGAGAAGCATGCTAGAGAAGGAGAAGCAGAAACATGCTAGAGAAGGAGAAGGAGAAGCATGCTAGAGAAGGAGAAGGAGAGGCATGCTAGAGAAGGAGAAGCATGCTAGAGAAGGAGAAGGAGAAGCATGCTAGAGAAGGAGAAGCATGCTAGAGAAGGAGAAGGAGAAGCATGCTAGAGAAGGAGAAGCATACTAGAGAAGGAGAAGCATGCTAGAGAAGGAGAAGGAGAAGCATGCTAGAGAAGGAGAAGCAGAAACATGCTAGAGAAGGAGAAGGAGAAGCATGCTAGAGAAGGAGAAGGAGAAGCATGCTAGAGAAGGAGAAGGAGAAGCATGCTAGAGAAGGAGAAGGAGAAGCATGCTAGAGAAGGAGAAGCATGCTAGAGAAGGAGAAGTAGAAGCATGCTAGAGAAGGAGAAGCATGCTAGAGAAGGAGAAGCATGCTAGAGAAGGAGAAGGAGAAGCATGCTAGAGAAGGAGAAGCAGAAGCATGCTGGAGAAGGAGAAGCATGCTGGAGAAGGAGAAGCATGCTGGAGAAGGAGAAGCATGCTAGAGAAGGAGAAGCATGCTAGAGAAGGAGAAGGAGAAGCATGCTAGAGAAGGAGAAGGAGAAGCATGCTAGAGAAGAAGGAGAAGCATGCTAGAGAAGAAGGAGAAGCATGCTAGAGAAGGAGAAGGAGAAGCATGCTAGAGAAGGAGAAGCATGCTAGAGAAGGAGAAGGAGAAGCATGCTAGAGAAGGAGAAGCATGCTAGAGAAGGAAAAGCATGCTAGAGAAGAAGGAGAAGCATGCTAGAGAAGGAGAAGGAGAAGCATGCTAGAGAAGGAGAAGGAGAAGCATGCTAGAGAAGGAGAAGCATGCTAGAGAAGAAGGAGAAGCATGCTAGAGAAGGAGAATGAGAAGCATGCTAGAGAAGGAGAAGCATGCTAGAGAAGGAGAAGGAGAAGCATGCTAGAGAAGGAGAAGCATGCTAGAGAAGGAGAAGCATGCTAGAGAAGGAGAAGCATGCTGTTAAGAAGCAGATAGTCTTAATGCTACTAGTCACAGTGGCTGTACAGGACACCCTCTGATCATAATCATCTCCCGTGGGGTGCTAGTAGTGCATTAGGGCTCTGGTAAAAAATAGTGCACTACCCAATTAGGGCTCTGGTAAAAAAGTAGTGCACTACCCCATTAGGGCTCTGGTAAAAAGTAGTGCACTACCCCATTAGGGCTCTGGTAAAAAAGTAGTGCACTACCCCATTAGGGCTCTGGTAAAAAGTAGTGCACTACCCCATTAGGGCTCTGGTAAAAAGTAGTGCACTACCCCATTAGGACTCTGGTAAAAAGTAGTGCACTACCCCATTAGGGCTCTGGTAAAAAAGTAGTGCACTACCCCATTAGGGCTCTGGTAAAAAAGTAGTGCACTACCCTATTAGGGCTCTGGTAAATAGTAGTGCACTACCCCATTAGGGCTCTGGTAAAAAGTAGTGCACTACCCCATTAGGGCTCTGGTAAAAAGTAGTGCACTACCCCATTAGGGCTCTGGTAAAAAGGCAGAGCTGTACATTAGGCAGTCCATAGCTCCTCTCTCCAAAACAACAGAGGGGATCCTTTCATATCCATGTTAGCTCCATGTAGGCTCTCAGTACCCAGCAGCTCAGCAGCCAGGCACTGTGCTAGTTCAACATGTCCACAAAACCCTCAGAAGACTCTGCTGCAGTAGTTACAGTAATATGGAAAAGAACAAACAAAGCAAGAAAAAACCCATTACTCAGCAGTCCATCAATCAGTTGGTGTGTATAAGTGTGTGCTACGATGTTGAAGCTAGGCTTGGCTCTCTCTTCCCTCCAGGGTTTTGGGAGGGAGGGTGGACAATGAGCCTGTTATAGTGGATGTAAGCAATGTCCCCACACTCTCTGGCAGCTTTCATGACTGGGATCAGTTATTTCCTGTTCTGGTGCACAGCTTCAGGATAGTCCTCTTTGACTAATTCTAAAATTCTTGGGTCTTTCCAGAACAGTTACCTTGTACTTGAACCTCAGGAACTTGTCCACGATCGATCTGGGGCCTGTCACCTTGGCCGGTGATGGGATTTCCAGTCCCATCTTCAGTTTTTCCGAGATAATTTCCCTCACTTTGTCCTCAGACTCAATCCAGGTCTCGTGATTACCGTCCACAACAGTGTTGTGTTCCGCCTTGATTGTCCCTTGAGATAATCGGATTTCTCCGTCATGGTTATCATGGATTCACATACAGAAATGATGTCCTCTCTCAAGTAGTTTTGCTGTCATCTTGCTGTTCTCCCGATTAAAGTCTTCTGACCCTAGGAAACTGTAAACTGTTCTTCAGGTCCTGAACCTCCCTGGTCAGGTCCATTATTTTATTAGTTGACTGCAGTATATTAGTTAGTATTAGTATATTAGTTGACTGCACCAGTATTTGGACAAAACACTTGAAGTGATATTCTTGTTGTTGTAACAACTGCTTATATAACTTTTTTGTTTGATTTAAAGATCCTTCACCTGTGATAGGGAGACACGACTGTCCTCAACAGTACTCCCACCAGCTTTGGTCTTTGTTATGGTAGCAATGTAGGCAATGCTGTCACCTTCGCATTTCTAGACACAGCAGGTCGCAGGGCAGATGGAAACAGCAACAAACAGCAGGGATTCAAACAGTCACACTCCTGGGACAATCTGTGGTTCTAGCCTCAAGGGCTGTGGGCTGAGTACAACCTGCTAAGGAAACCTGGCTAGCTTGATAGCTAGCTAACGAGAGTTAGAAGCTAAGCTAGAATTTGCACCAATGAGGGAAAAATTTGCTACTTCTCTGGAGCAAAATTGACCTGATAATGTTGGGTTGGAGATGGCGATAATGTCGGGTTGGAATGGCTGAGATGACGATAATGTCGGGTTGGAATGGCTGAGATGGTGATAATGTCAGGTTGGAATGGCTGAGATGGCAATAATGTCAGGTTGGAATGGCTGAGATGGCAATAATGTCGGGTTGGAATGGCTGAGATGGCGATAATGTCAGGTTGGAATGGCTGAGATGGCAATAATGTCAGGTTGGAATGGCTGAGATGGCAATAATGTCAGGTTGGAATGGCTGAGATGGCGATAATGTCAGGTTGGAATGGCTGAGATGGCAATAATGTCAGGTTGGAATGGCTGAGATGGCGCTAATGTCAGGTTGGAATGGCTGAGATGGCAATAATGTCGGGTTGGAACGGCTGAGATGGCGATAATGTCGGGTTGGAATGGCTGAGATGGCGATAATGTCAGGTTGGAATGGCTGAGATGGCGATAATGTCAGGTTGGAATGGCTGAGATGGCAATAATGTCAGGTTGGAATGGCTGAGATGGCGATAATGTCAGGTTGGAATGGCTGAGATGGCAATAATGTCGGGTTGGAATGGCTGAGATGGCGATAATGTCAGGTTGGAATGGCTGAGATGGCGATAATGTCAGGTTGGAATGGCTGAGATGGCAATAATGTCAGGTTGGAACGGCTGAGATGGCGATAATGTCGGGTTGGAACGGCTGAGATGGCGATAATGTCGGGTTGGAATGGCTGAGATGGCGATAATGTCGGGTTGGAATGGCTGAGATGGTGATAATGTCAGGTTGGAACGGCTGAGATGGCAATAATGTCAGGTTGGAACGGCTGAGATGGCAATAATGTCGGGTTGGAACGGCTGAGATGGCGATAATGTCGGGTTGGAACGGCTGAGATGGCGATAATGTCGGGTTGGAACGGCTGAGATGGCGATAATGTCGGGTTGGAACGGCTGAGATGGCGATAATGTCAGGTTGGAACGGAACCTCTATTATTTCCAGTTTAAACGAATGATCTGCCAAAACTACATTGATTAAAGAGCAATCCAAGTATTATGGGTATTTCTGCAGGCGGCCTACAGCACAAGATTTCGCTTTCAGCGGATGATGTCTTGCTCTACATATCCAACCCTGAGAAATCCATCCCATTTTAGACACAATTGCTCAGTATGGCAAGTTTTCAGGTTATAAGATCAATTTGAACAAATCCACTGTCTGCCCTCTCAATATTACACTCACCAGCTCTATGAAGACACTATGTCCTTTCCAATGGAAAACACAGGGGTTTCAATACCTCGGGATCTTCATAACACCAGATCTGAATAGCCTTTTCAAGGAAAATTATCTTCCACTCATGGATCGAATCAAGAACGATCTCCAAACCTGGATCTCCCTCCCAATTAGCTTAGTAGGAAGAATGAATGTCATCCGTATGAACGTCCTCCCTAGACTGAACTATTTATTTCAGATGCTCCCATGCTATCTCTTAGTTTCCTTTTTCAAAATAACTAACCAAAGAATCACCAAATTTATATGGGGCAATAAAAAAACCTAGGATCAAGTTCTCCACTCTATCGAAACCTGAATCTAAGGGTGGTCTTTCCCTACCCTCCCTTCAATTGTACTACTCGTCTGCCCAAATCCGCAACATGCTAACATGGATCACAAACAGACAAGAGTCAACGTAGATTCAGATAGAAGCCCAATCCTGTGGTTCCTTGCCCTTAAGCTCAATTATATTCATTAATAACTTTAGTGGAGTGGGCAACATAGCCAAAACCTTTGTGATTTACAGCACCCTACTAGCATGGAGAGACTGTAAGAAATACCTGGGCATTTCCTACCAAATATGTTCTCACTTGCCTATAGTAGGCAACCCAGACCTGCCAAAAGCTCTGAGGGATGCCAACTTTAATCTTTGGCATACTCTAGGAATCAGGACCTTTTCAGACCTATTTCATCAGAAAACCACTACACTGAAATCCTTTCAAGAGCTCTGCAGGGAATTCAATGTCCCAAGATCCCATTTAAAAAAATATATATCCTCAAATATCTTCATTTACTTCCAAGAGGAGGTTTAGAACTCAGTTGAATGAAGTTGAAACCCTTCTTGTCACAGCACAATCCATTAAAGGCAAAATATCTTATATCTATAGACTCCTTTCTGAGAAAGGAGGCTCCTCCTTTACTCCTTTAAAAATAATCTGGGAAAAGGACCTGGTCTGACTATTTATTTATTTTAATTTTATTTTACCTTTATTTAACTAGGCAAGTCAGTTAAGAACAAATTCTTATTTTCAATGACGGCCTAGGAACAGTGGGTTAACTGCCTGTTCAAGGGCAGAACGACAGATTTGTACCTTGTCAGCTCGGGGATTTGAACTTGCAACCTTCCTGTTACTAGTCCAACACTCTAACCAGTGATGAGCTATGGGCGGAGGTTTGCAACAGGGTATACTGCACCTCTACTAATGTAAAAATGAAAGAATCTAATTACAATTTTTTGTACAAATTTTATTACACTCCTTTGAGACTCCATAGAATGAAAACAGATATGTCTCCTAACTGTAAAAGATGTACCTCTGAAAGTGGAACCTATATGCATGTATTTTGGAGCTGTAGAGAGATTGCCAGATTCTAAACATACTGCTGCACAGAAAATACTAAATGTACTAGATGTTCGGTTTGCCCAAATCCGCAACATGCTAACATGGATCACAAACAGACAAGAGTCCTTGTATCTATCTTCTTAATGCCCAGCAGGACTTTGTCCTTGATCCTGACAGAGAAAATTTGCTCATGACTATTACCTACTTTGCTAAGAAATGTATTATTCTATTGTGGGCCTCTAATGCCTCTCCTACATTTAAAATGTGGATTGACCAGATTGTTGACTTTCTCCCTCTTGAAAAGCTCACTTATGACCTCCACAAGAGACAGCCCAAGTTTGGTAGACTCTGGTCTCCACTATTCAACTGTATTTCAAACTGGACAGAGTGAACGGGGTGATTAGGGAAATGAGCAGATACATGTTGTGTAAGGTGCTGTAAAATCTAAAAAGGAATTATTGTCTCGTCGTCTCAGCGAAGGCTAGGAATAGCTGATAAGAGCCTTGATAGTGCTGCTGCACGTTTTATATGCTTTTTATTGATCATTTCTTGTTTATTGTTCTTTGTGAGTACGTGTAGGTATGTAGGATATGTGTGTGTGTATGCGTGTGAATGTATGTATGTATATGTGTACGTATGTATGTGTATATATATAGATGTGTATGTATGTATGTATATATATATAGATGTGTATGTATGTATATAGATGTGTATGTATGTGTATATATAGATGTGTATGTATGTATGTATATATACACAAAAAAAAAACATTTTTTTTAAAAAATTTTTATTGTGTTTTTATTATTATAATAATTATTATATATATATATATTTTTTTTTTTAAACCTGTCACATCTGTGAATGTGGAATGTGTTTTGTTGTGTGATTGAAAAACAAGAAAACTTCATAACTTTAAATTGAAGAAGAAAAAAAACTTAATTGATGTGTTGTGTTCTAGTCCACTGTCTCTACTTCAGACTGGTGAGGACTCTGAGGAATAAACGTTTACGAACAGTGAGCACTGTCATATTATCTGCATCAGATGATGGATAGTTGTACCAGCCTGTATATGAACAGTGTTCTATTATCTTCTACAGCTGATGGGTGGAGAGTTGAGGTTCATGTACCTCTGTGGCAACACGCTCCCGGGTTCCCTGCGTATCCACACAGCCCCAGTGGTGTCAGACGGGCGGTGGCACCACGTCCTTCTGGAGGTCAACGGCACCATCCTCAGACTCACCCTGGACCACATTCACTCATCCCAGGTCGTCCTCTCTGAACCCTGCCATCTGATGCAGCCCCATGGGGCTCTGATCCTCGCTGGTCCCCCTGGTCCTGGTTCTTCTCCCACCACCACCACCACCTCTACAGAGACCCAGGCCAGGGCCCAGACCCAAGCACATGGCTTGGTGGGCTGCCTGGAGGCCATGGAGCTGAATGGGGAGCCCATCAGGACAGAAGAGAATAAGGAGTGGAATGGGCCTGGGAGGAGGAGGGTGTTTGGGGTCTACCAGTGCTGTGTCAACCAGGTCAGGATCAACAGCTGTGACAATAACCCCTGTCTGAATGCAGGAACCTGTGAGGAGGAATCAAATGGAGGTCAGTTTCTTAACCTTGACATACTATATCACTCCCCAATAGTGTCAACCTCTAAAAACAACACAAATAGCACACTGTCAGCCTCTATCCACCTCATTCAAGGTCAGGTTCAGGGTTAAGTTAACCGTGTTAGCAACTCATGATATGTGCGGTAATGAAGGCATCACGTGGTATAGGCATGTAATCATATAGTATAGGGTGAGGGTGAGAGAGAGGACATTTGTAGAGAACATTTTCTCAAATGTTTTGCAATGTCATTGTGGTATTTGTCATTGTGATATTTGTCATTGTGATATTTGTCATTGTGGTATTTTGTCATTGTGATATTTTGTCATTGTGATATTTGTCATTGTGATATTTGTCATTGTGATATGTTGTGGCTCTGTGAAACCATAATCTATTTTCTCCGCTTGGTGAGTTGGCTATGAAGGCAAACAACGGGCTGTGAATAATATGCTGTGTATTGGGAACAACACATAACACATTAATAATATGCTGTGTATTGGGAACAACACATAACACATTAATAATATGCTGTGTATTGGGAACAACACATAACACATTAATAATATGCTGTGTATTGGGAACAACACATAACACATTAATAATATGCTGTGTATTGGGAACAACACATAACACATTAATAAAATGCTGTGTAATGGGAACAACACGTAGCAACAAAGCCTACAGGTTTTGAGATGTAGTTAATTGATATTTGATCTGAGATGTACCCACAGTATACTTAAGGTACATTATCTATCATCCCTTCAACAACAACAGATCAGGTAAAACTCTGCGAGGGTAGAAATTCAGTCACCAATATGAGAATACAATGTTGAACAAACTACAATGTTTGAACAGATTGGAGGTGTCCTATTGTCTATAGAGTATTATTATAATTGTTCTACAGGGAAGTTGAAACTAGAGTAGTGAGGTGCAAACTGAATAACCAGACCTCACGACAACGGGATGGAACCAAACGGTCTACCCTGTATTCCACTTTTTGAAATAGTTTGTATCCTATCCTTCCTTTGGAATCCCTCTGTTGTTACTAAGAGAGTGAGAGAACTTAAAAGGTGTTCTAGAACTTTGACCATCTTCGGGAAGGCTGATCTCGCTTCCTGTTTACCCTCCAGGGTTCCGCTGCAGCTGTCCAGTTCCCTTCTATGGCCCCCGCTGTGAGCTGGACAACAACCCCTGTGCCTCCCAGCCCTGTGCCCACGGTGGGGTGTGCGTGCCAAAGAGTCAAGGTTACATCTGTAACTGCCAACTGAATATGGCTGGAATCAGGTATTCTATCTCTCACATAGCTATCCTTCTCATCCCTGCAGCCTCTGTATTAACACGCTGTTAGTCCCCCCCCCCCCCCCACGCATTGCTCCAATGACGATTAGTGTTCAAATGTTTAGAACAAAAAGGCCCACACAATATTCTGTTCCTAACATCACCTTTTATTAATGATAGTGTTCACGTTTCTCTCATTTTTAAGTCCTCCTCAACTGCCATATAGTACTGTTTTTCTGATTCTTTAAGACCTCCTCACCTGCCATATCAAATCAAATGACATTGTATTGGTCACATACACATGGTTAGCAGATGTTAATGCGAGTGTAGCAAAATGCGTGTGCTTGTTCCGACCGTGCAGTAATATCTAACAAGTAATATAACAATTTCACAACAACTACCTCATACACACAAGTGTAAAGGAATGAATAAGAATATGTACATATAAATATATGGATGAGCGATGGCCGAACGGCATAGGCAAGATGCAGTAGATGGTATAGAGTACAGTTAATACATATGAGATGAGTAATGTAGGTTATGTAAACATTATATAAAGTAGCATTAATAATTAGCGTACACATCATAGACAAACTGAATTGGTCCACCCACACGGACAGCATCGTGAAGAAGGTGCAGCAGCGCCTCTTCAACCTCAGGAGGCTGAAGAAATTTTGCTTGTCACCAAAAGCACTCACAAACTTCTACAGATGCACAATCGAGAGCATCCTGTCAGGCTGTATCACCGCCTGGTACGGCAACTGCTCCGCCCACAACCGTAAGGCTCTCCAGAGGGTAGTGAGGTCTGCACAACGCATCACCGGGGGCAAACTACCTGCCCTCCAGGACACCTACACCACCCGATGTCACAGGAAGGCCATAAAGATCATCAACGAGTACAGGAGAGGGCTGAGAATGCACCCTTGTGGGGCCCCAGTGTTGAGGATCAGCGGGGTGGAGATGTTGTTCCCTAACCTCACCACCTAGGGGTGGCCCGTCAGGAGCAACATGTCCGTGTCCGCGACAGGGCTGGTTTTATTTTTATAATCCGTGAATGACTGTAGACCCTGCCACATACGTCTCGTGTCTGAGCCGTTTAATTGCGACTCTACTTTGTCTCTATACTGACGCTCAGCTTGTTTGATAGCCTTGTATTCAGTCATCTTTCCGGTCGCCTTACCGTGATTAAAAGCAGTGGTTCGCGCTTTCAGTTTTGCGCGAATGCTGTCATCAATCCACAGTTTCTGGATGGGGAAGGTTTTTATTAGTCACCGTGGGTACAACATCACCGATGCACTTGCTAATAAACTCACTCACCTAATCAGCGTATCTATCAATGTTGTTGTCTGAGGCTATCCGGGAACATATCCCAGTCCACGTGATCAAAGCAATCTTGAAGCGTTGAATCAGATTGGTCGGACCAGCGCTGAACTGACCTGAATACGTGCGTTTCCTATTTTAGTTTCTGTCTATAGGCTGGACAAAATGGAGTTGTGGTAAGATTTGCCGAAAGGAGGGCAAGGGAGGGCTTTGTATGCATCGCGGAAGTTAGAGTACCAATGATCCAGATGGTACAGTTGTTCTGATTCTTTAAGACCTCCTCACCTGCCACATGGTACAGTTGTTAAGACCTCCTCACCTGCCATATGGTACAGTTGTTCTGATTCTTTAAGACCTCCTCACCTGCCATATGGTACAGTTGTTCTGATTCTTTAAGACCTCCTCACCTGCCATATGGTACAGTTGTTAAGACCTCCTCACCTGCCATATGGTACAGTTGTTCTGATTCTTTAAGACCTCCTCACCTGCCATATGGTACAGTTGTTCTGATTCTTTAAGACCTCCTCACCTGCCATATGGTACAGTTGTTCTGATTCTTTAAGACCTCCTCACCTGCCATATGGTACAGTTGTTAAGACCTCCTCACCTGCCATATGGTACAGTTGTTAAGACCTCCTCACCTGCCATATAGTACTGTTGTTCTGATTCTTTTTGGTTAGTCACGGAAAATGTTACACATGCCGTGCTCCTAGTTTGATTGGCTCAGGTGCTGGAGAACAGCATTCGGCATTTTTGTACATTTACACGTCCCCAAACTGATTAAGTCTAATTCTGTTGTATGTCCTCCTTCCTTCCTTGAGTGGATTATACTGAAAGCAAAACCCTTCATTTCCGTTCTCTGCAAGTTAATGGAAACAATGTCTTATTCTGCTCCCCCTTCTTTAGGTGTCAGAGCCTAATCGACGGATGCTCCCCCAACCCGTGTCTAGAAGGGTACAACTGTACCTTCTCCGGGGGCTCCATCCACTGCGACCCTCTGCCCCAGGTATTGTAACATTCTAAACTAAGGTATACATAATGCTCTGTGTAACATATCTGGTTTGAGTAGGAATAGGGTGAAATTGCCCTAGATGCTGATATTGGGTCAGTTTAGCCTTTTTTCCCACTACTGGTAACGGTTATGATTGGGGGAGGGGAGGCTGATCCTAGACCTGTACCAACAGGAAACTTCACCCCTGGAGAATTTTTGTTAATCCAGGACTGGCTCCGCTAGGGGGCCCATAACCCATAGTTTTATTTTTGTTTTTGGGAACTCAGTCAGGGTTTCAAACTTCTTGTTGAGAGTTGGGGCGGGGGGGTCCCAACCAAATATCAGCCTTAGACAGCCCTGCTTGAAGCTAACCAAAAGGTGTCCTGTCTCATCCTCAATACAGGTGTACGCCGGACTGGGCTACATCGAGATAGTGGAGATATGTGCCAGCTTGATGGGGGTTTTCTTCCTGGTCGGTGTCTTCGTCTGTGTCCGCAAACGTTATGTCCAACAGAAGAAGAAGAAACCTGTCTGTGTTCAGGACTCCAACGGTTACTTCCAACCCAGTCTGGCCAAATCCATGATGGCCGACACTCCAAAAGTCAGCCCAATAGAGATGAACATGCTGATGGGCTCTGGTAACGACCTGGATAACATACACAGTCCCTTCAGATCTCTGAGGCTTCACAGCCAGATGGACCTGGGGCTGGGGTCCCAGGTAAGCCTAAGGGCCGGGAAGCAAAAGCCTCAGGGGCCCGTGGTGTGTAGTGTGGCCCCCAACCTCCCTCCTACACCTTCATCCATCTCTGACAATGAGTCCATCAGGAAACACCACTGGGATCAGGACTATGAAGGTGAGTTCATTGAATAAACTTTAATAATCTCCCAGAGGGGAAATTGAAGTGGATACTTTAAGCTAACTGTCTTAGTTTTTAATTGAGTCTTTATTGATAACTGTGGTAATAACTGTGGTAGTAGCTTACTCAACCTGCCGGGCCAGTCTTCACTTTATCCAACAATAAGTGATAGCATTTCATTGAGATGACCAATGAGACAACCAAAAGGACAAGTGTCTGAAGGTGAATGATCTGGAGATGTGAAGGATATAACAAAGCATTATTCATGTTATACTCCTTCTCACTTTGTCCTTTAGATCAAAACAATGGAGGTTACTCATCCATACATCCATGTAGTCCACTATCAGTTTTGATACATACAGGACATGTGGCGTTGATCAATAGCCTGGTCAGGCAGGCATTTCCTGCAGAGGATAAGTGTCTAGGTGTTGAATTTTAATAGGCTTTTCATCATTCAGAAGTTATAATACCTTACCTATAATGAGTTTAAGGAGTTTTATAACCGACAAGGACACTTTGAAAATTGGTATGAAGATCCTCTGAAAGGCGATAATACCGAAGGACTATAGTGAATGATAATGAGTGTTCTCTCTCTTCTCCCTGCCGTTCAGTCTACCCTGCTGATCCTGACTACTACGGTCGACCCAACCCTGCGGTCCAAGAGTACCCCCAGGTCCAGGAGTTTCCCCAGTTCGACATTGTGGAGGACACCTACGGCTCTGTGACCGCATCAATAGACTCACGTAGAAACTCTCGCTTCGGCGGATTCCCGTTTCCCCTGGAGCGCTCTGACCGCCGCGCTCCCTTACCCCCCTGTTATAGTAACCAGAACCTGGATGACTTCCTGGGGCCTGACGGTCTTCCCTTACCCAGCTCCCAGTGCCCCAATGAGTACACTGCCATCAGTTACTATCCGACGCAACATGCACAAAGCATGGACAATGTGTCGTCAGGCTACCGGCGCCTCAGCATGCGCCTCAGTGTTGCCATGCCGTCCTACGCTGAGTGTAATGCTCCTCCTCCTCCCCCTGCAACACAACAGGCTAGGCATGCAGGACGGAACTCTCGCTGCTACAACGGGTCTGACATGGTGGAGAGCGACTATGGAAGCTGTGAGGAGGTCATGTTCTAGAATGTTTTCAAAGTGTTCTATTCTAGAGTTAAAGATACAGTGCTCCCTATCAGAGGTCTCTTTCAGGGAGAGACTGCAACGTTTCAACAAAAGAGTTGATTCTTGAACATTCTACATTCTACTATTCTATACAGTCAATTCTTAGAATGTTTCCATAAAATGTGATTGATTGGCATCTAAGTGGGCTTGACATTCAGTAGAGTAAATGAAAGAGTCACTCACCTTTTGTTCCACAGGGTTCAACAGTATTACAGGATGTTTATCTGAAACTATGGCAACAAGGCCACGCAACACAAAGATATTCTGTACTAAATGCTGCAGCAATATCGAACTCACTCATCTAGGACCCCTCTGAGGGGGAGAGAGACTGGCTTTGGGTGAAACCGATTCCAATAAGTATGAATATGCCTAGACAACTATGTAACAACAAGGTCACGCAACACTGACCATATTAAAGAGAGTGGATTTACATAAAAAACTATTCCTATAAGAATGAATATGCCTACATTTCATGCAGATAATAGCTCCATTTAATACAATAATAACAACCCATAATAACCAAAAGATGTCACATAGAGTAATACAGATCCTATTTGTGACCTCACCATTCAGTGATATGGGAGTACATCTCAAATAGCCCCCTATACCTATGGACCCTGGACCAAAGTAGTGCACTACGTTTGGGACGGAGGGCATATGTGACAAAATAATACATCATACATTTTAATAATACATTTTATGAATAAGTAGATAATAAATATTCACAAATATTACACGTGTTTGTTGTAAAACAGGTTGTCTTTTCAATATAACTTTAATTGTTGATATTGCCAATTGTGTAAATAGTCTATAGTGTGGACGTTTTCTGACTTTGATCTCAAAAAACTATTCTCGGGAATTGTAACGGTTGGTGGTATTTGGTTGTAAACAGTATTTTGAGTCCGAACACATAAATGTGGTATCTAATCTGACTGTCTATAGCCCAACGCATAAATGTGATATCTAATCTGACTGTCTATAGCCCAACACATAAATGTGGTATCTAATCTGACTGTCTATAGCCCAACACATAAATGTGGTATCTAATCTGACTGTCTATAGCCCAACACATAAATGTGGTATCTAATCTGACTGTCTATAGCCCAGCACATAAATGTGGTATCTAATCTGACTGTATATAGCCCAACACATAAATGTGGTATCTAATCTGACTGTCTATAGCCCAACACATAAATGTGGTATCTAATCTGACTGTCTATAGCCCAACACATAAATGTGGTATCTAATATGACTGTCTATAGTCCAACACATAAATGTGGTATCTAATCTGACTGTCTATAGTCCAACACATAAATGTGGTATCTAATCTGACTGTCTATAGCCCAACACATAAATGTGGTATCTAATCTGACTGTATATAGCCCAACACATAAATGTGGTCTCTAATCTGACTGTCTATAGTCCAACACATAAATGTGGTATCTAATCTGACTGTCTATAGCCCAACAGTACAGAATGTTGTATCTAATATGACTGTCTATAGCCCAACAGTACAGAATGTTGTATCTAATCTGACTGTATATAGCCCAACACATAAATGTGGTCTCTAATCTGACTGTCTATAGCCCAACACATAAATGTGGTATCTAATCTGACTGTATATAGCCCAACACATAAATGTGGTATCTAATCTGACTGTCTATAGTCCAACACATAAATGTGGTATCTAATCTGACTGTCTATAGCCCAGCACATAAATGTGGTATCTAATCTGACTGTCTATAGCCCAACACATACATGTGGTATCTAATCTGACTGTCTATAGCCCAACAGTACAGAATGTTGTATCTAATCTGACTGTCTATAGCCCAACACATAAATGTTGTATCTAATCTGACTGTCTATAGCCCAGCACATAAATGTGGTATCTAATCTGACTGTCTATAATCCAACACATAAATGTGGTATCTAATCTGACTGTCTATAGCCCAGCACATAAATGTGGTATCTAATCTGACTGTATATAGCACAACAGTACAGAATGTTGTATCTAATCTGACTGTATATAGCCCAACACATAAATGTGGTATCTAATCTGACTGTATATAGCCCAACACATAAATGTGGTATCTAATCTGACTGTCTATAGCCCAACAGTACAGAATGTTGTATCTAATCTGACTGTATATAGCCCAACACATACATGTGGTATCTAATCTGACTGTATATAGCCCAACACATAAATGTGGTATCTAAACTGACTGTATATAGCCCAACACATAAATGTGGTATCTAATCTGACTGTATATAGCCCAACACATAAATGTGGTATCTAATCTGACTGTATATAGCCCAACACATAAATGTGGTATCTAATCTGACTGTATATAGCCCAACAGTACAGAATGTTGTATCTAATCTGACTGTATATAGCCCAACACATAAATGTGGTATCTAATCTGACTGTATATAGCCCAACACATAAATGTGGTATCTAATCTGACTGTATATAGCCCAACACATAAATGTGGTATCCAATCTGACTGTATATAGCCCAACACATAAATGTGGTATCTAATCTGACTGTATATAGCCCAACACATAAATGTGGTATCTAATCTGACTGTATATAGCCCAACATATAAATATGGTATCTAATCTGACTGTATATAGCCCAACATATAAATGTGGTATCTAATCTGACTGTATATAGCCCAACATATAAATATGGTATCTAATCTGACTGTATATAGCCCAACACATAAATGTGGTATCTAATCTGACTGTATATAGCCCAACACATAAATGTGGTATCTAATCTGACTGTATATAGCCCAACAGTACAGAATGTTGTATCTAATCTGACTGTATATAGCCCAACACATAAATGTGGTATCTAATCTGACTGTATATAGCCCAACACATAAATGTGGTATCTAATCTGACTGTATATAGCCCAACACATAAATGTGGTATCCAATCTGACTGTATATAGCCCAACACATAAATGTGGTATCTAATCTGACTGTATATAGCCCAACACATAAATGTGGTATCTAATCTGACTGTATATAGCCCAACATATAAATATGGTATCTAATCTGACTGTATATAGCCCAACATATAAATGTGGTATCTAATCTGACTGTATATAGCCCAACATATAAATATGGTATCTAATCTGACTGTATATAGCCCAACATATAAATGTTGTATCTAATCTGACTGTATATAGCCCAACACATAAATGTGGTATCTAATCTGATTGTATATAGCCCAACACATAAATATGGTATCTAATCTGACTGTCTATAGTCCAACACATAAATGTGGTATCTAATCTGTCTATAGCCCAACAGTAGAGAATGTCTATGCAGCTATTATACTGTTTTTGTACAGAACATGCAGGCCTGTTATAATACAAGTGTGTTGTTTGGGACTGTGTGCAGAACAGAATGCATTATTCCACATGAATTGTTTTTACATATAGAACATTTAAAGGTTTAACATTCTACTGGTCAGTCATAGAACATTTAAAGGTTTAACATATTCTACTGGTCAGTCATAGAACATTTAAAGGTTTAACATTCTACTGGTCAGTCATAGAACATTTAAAGGTTTAACATTCTACTGGTCAGTCATAGAACATTTAAAGGTTTAAAATTCTACTGGTCAGTCATAGAACATTTAAAGGTTTAACATTCTACTGGTCAGTCATAGAACATTTAAAGGTTTAACATTCTACTGGTCAGTCATAGAACATTTAAAGGTTTAACATATTCTACTGTTGTCATTTTAGACCAACAGAAATAACAGGTTGTAGGTGAAAAGGGTTGATACTGTAACGCAACGTGACTGTTGGTTAACCAGAAAAACAACACATCCTGTGCTTCTACACCCAGGTACAAAACCAACATTACTGTAACAATTTGTTAACACATTTCTATAAGAAAAGAGAGAAAAAAACTGGGATAGCATTATCGCTCGGTAATGTGAGCCCTCAAAAGCCTGAGTGCAACATTGGAAGCATGCATTAGGCCTGATTGTGTGCTTGTGTTGTGTAATTGGTGACCAATTAAGTATTTTTGTGCGGAAAGGATATCCAGCGCTTTGTTGTAGTTGTTAGTGCGCATGGGTTTGGAGAAGAAAAGCATTTTCAGTTTGTATGTACAGAATGACAGCGCATAGGTATGGAGACTGTAGTTGGTCACAGTCCCTTTTCAGTCTGTTGTAAGGGTTCCAGAAACCCGGTTGTAAGGGTTCCAGAAACCCAGTTGGAATAAGCAGGAAATCCGAGAATCATCCAAACAGGATTTCTGGAAAACCAGGGAATTTTGGACAAATGAGCAGAGTTGTGCAACCCGAGGGGTTATCATGATTTCCCAATGTGTTTATATGTGCTGTGTATGTATGTGCTAGTCCAATGAGTTCACATGAATGTATTCTTTTAAGTGTATAATTTTTTGTATCAATGTGAGGTGTCATGAACCCCATGTTTTGTAAGTTGTTTCTCTGTGAGAGATTTTAAGTCATGTTGTTTTCCCATTTTGTTTTCAACACTGTAAAGACACCATGAATAAAATATGATCTTATATTAATAATTATACTTTGTCAGTAATTATTGTAATACTTGTATGTGTAATGCGCTGATGCTTTTGAATTGACGTCTATAACATTGTCCCAAGGTTCTCACTCCCCACATATACATGCAACGCCAGCAGTGACCACAAGGAGACACAATTTGATGATGTCACAATAACTTCCCTGGTTACCAACGTAATGTTCAACAATGCATTATCATATTGGTAGAATAAAACTCCCTTCTCCTTCAAAACATGTATCATTTTACAAAACAATTTCCCTTTGTGAAGACCAGATGTTTTTTCCCCACATTAAGCCTACTCGGAGACACAGCGTCACGGTCACTTATCGATCTAGTAGTCTTGAACGCACTGAAGTCGGAGATTTCCTAGTTCCCGAGTTCCCAGTTGTTTGAACACAGCATTAGTCTCAGCGAAGGGAGGGAGAAAACAACAGAGGGTCCGCCTCTCACCGTCCCTGACTGCTCTCTCCTTCCTTTCCTCCGGTGAGACTGACTAGAGAGAGGGGACATCGTCTTCCATCTGAAGGTGAAACTCGAGTCGTACCGCATCAGCCTTATGCACACAATCATGTTGATCATATGACCAGAGAAAGTTAAATATTTCCCTGTATTGTTAGACACGAGGAGCTGCTAATAACAACAACAACGCAGAGCTATCGATACACTTGGCTACACATTCATTGCAGCACCAGGAGAAGTAGGGAAAAGCAGGATTTATGTTTTGTAATAGTGTTGAATAAACAGTGTTGACAGTGCTTAATAAATAAAAACTTAGACGTGAACTCACTCATCAAAACAGCAGCTCTTCACTGTATTCTTTGACAGTCTCTCTCTCTCTCTCTCTCTCTCTCTGGTCAAGGTTTTAAAAGTTATGAATCTCACGTACTGTAGGCTAGTATGAAATATTGCTGTGGTCGTGGATGTGGAAACTGTAGCCACTGTGATTTGAGATATCAAATTAAATTGATTTATTTAGCCCTTCTTACATCAGCTGATATATCAAAGTGCTGTACAGAAACCCAGCCTAAAACCCCAAACAGCAAGCAATGCAGGTGTAGAAGCACGGTGGCTAGGAAAAACTCCCTAGAAAGGCTAACACCTAGGAAGAAACCTAGAGAGGAACCAGGCTATGTGGGGTGGCCAGTCCTCTTCTGGCTGTGCCGGGTGGAGATTATAACAGAACATGGCCAAGATGTTCAAATATTCATAAATGACCAGCATGGTCAAATAATAATAATCACAGTAGTTGTCGAGGGTGCAACAAGTCAGCACCTCAGGAGTAAATGTCAGTTGGCTTTTCATAGCCAATCATTGAGAGTATCTCTACCGCTCCTGCTGTCTCTAGAGAGTTGTAAATAGCAGGTCTGGGACAGGTAGCACGTCCGGTGAACAGGTCAGCGTTCCATAGCCGCAGGCAGAACAGTTGAAAGTGGAGCAGCAGCACGACCAGGTGGACTGGGGACAGCAAGGAGTCATCATGCCAGGTAGTCCTGAGGCATGGTCATAGGGCTCAGGTCCTCCGAGAGAGAGAGAGAGAGAGAGAGAGAGAGAGAGAGAGAAAGAAAGATAGAATTAGAGAGAGCATACTTTATACATTAATTCACACAGGATAAGACAGGAGGTTAGAGAATCTCTAATGATCATGATCATTAGAGACAATTACTCGATGCCGACACATCTTTCTAGCTGATTTACATGCTGATGCTATGTTGCGCTTGGTGACCTCTGACTGTTCCATCCTAACATCATTGATGCCGACGTGGATAACAATATCCCTATACACTCTACACTCGCCAGTTTTAGCTTTAGCCAGCACCATCTTCAGATTAGCCTTAACGCCGGTAGCCCTGCCCCCTGGTAAACAGTGTATGATCACTGGATGATTAGTTTTAAGTCTAATACTGAGGGTAATGGAGTCGCCAGTGACTAGGGTTTTCAATTTGTCAGAGCTAATGGTGGGAAGCTTCGGCGTCTCAGACCCCGTAACGGGAGGAGTAGAGACCAGAGAAGGCTCGGCCTCTGACTCCAACTCCCTGCTTAATGGGGAAAACCGGTTGAAAGTTTCTGTCGGCTGAATGAGCTACACCAGTTGAACATTCCTACAGCATTTCCCTCCAGAAGCCATGAGAAAGTTGTCCGGCTGCGGGGACCGTGCGAGGGGATTTGTACTAACGTTACTATCTGTACTCACTGGTGGCACAGACACTGTTTCATCCTTTCCTACACTGAAATTACCCTTGCCTAACGCTTGCGTCTGAAGCTGGGCTTGCAGCACAGCTATCCTCGCCATAAGGCGATCGTTCTCCTGTATATTATGAGTACAACGACTGCAATTTGAAGGCATCATGTTAATGTTACTACTTAGCTTCGACTGTTGGAGGTCCTGATGAACCACGTCCAGATAAAACGTCCGGAGTGAAAAGTTGAAGGAAAAAAAGTTAAGTGAAGGAAAAACTAAAAATATAAACGGTAATTAAAAAGTAAAAACCGTAAAGTTGTCAGGTAGAAAAGTAAGGTTGGCAACAAAACGCACATCAGCACGTAAACAAGTCTATACCATTGGCCAGCACAGTAGGCACACTCGATTTAGTCACAGATCTCTCTATCTTTCTGGTAGGCGGAGTTTGTCTTCTCTCCATCTGGTAGGCGGAGTTTGTCTTCTCTCCATCTGGTAGGCGGAGTTTGTCTTCTCTCTGTCTGGTAGGCGGAGTTTGTCTTCTCTCCATCTGGTATGCGGAGTTTGTCTTCTCTCCGTCTGGTAGGCGGAGTTTGTCTTCTCTCCATCTGGTAGGCGGACTGGTAGGCGGAGTTTGTCTTCTCTCCGTCTGGTAGGCGGAGTTTGTCTTCACTCCGTCTGGTAGGCGGAGTTTGTCTTCACTCCGTCTGGTAGGTGGACTGGTAGGCGGAGTTTGTCTTCTTTCCATCTGGTAGGCGGACTGGTAGGCGGAGTTTGTCTTCTCTCCGTCTGGTAGGCGGAGTCTGTCTTCACTCCGTATGGTAGGCGGAGTTTGTCTTCTCTCCGTCTGGTAGGCGGAGTTTGTCTTCTCTCTGTCTGGTAGGCGGAGTTTGTCTTCTCTCCATCTGGTATGCGGAGTTTGTCTTCTCTCCGTCTGGTAGGCGGACTGGTAGGCGGAGTTTGTCTTCTCTCCATCTGGTAGGCGGAGTTTGTCTTCTCTCCGTCTGGTAGGTGGACTGGTAGGCGGAGTTTGTCTTCTCTCCATCTGGTAGGCGGACTGGTAGGCGGAGTTTGTCTTCTCTCCGTCTGGTAGGTGGAGTTTGTCTTCACTCCGTCTGGTAGGCGGAGTTTGTCTTCACTCCGTCTGGTAGGTGGACTGGTAGGCGGAGTTTGTCTTCTTTCCATCTGGTAGGCGGACTGGTAGGCGGAGTTTGTCTTCTCTCCGTCTGGTAGGCGGAGTTTGTCTTCACTCCGTCTGGTAGGCGGAGTTTGTCTTCTCTCCGTCTGGTAGGCGGAGTTTGTCTTCACTCCGTCTGGTAGGCGGAGTTTGTCTTCTCTCCGTCTGGTAGGCGGAGTTTGTCTTCTCTCCGTCTGGTAGGCGGAGTTTGTCTTCTCTCCGTCTGGTAGGCGGACTGGTAGGCGGAGTTTGTCTTCTCTCCGTCTGGTAGGCGGAGTTTGTCTTCTCTCCGTCTGGTAGGCGGAGTTTGTCTTCACCCCGTCTGGTAGGCGGAGTTTGTCTTCACTCTGTCTGGTAGGCGGAGTTTGTCTTCACTCCGTCTGGTAGGCGGAGTTTGTCTTCTCTCCGTCTGGTAGGCGGAGTTTGTCTTCTCTCCGTCTGGTAGGCGGAGTTTGTCTTCTCTCTGTCTGGTAGGCGGAGTTTGTCTTCTCTCCATCTGGTATGCGGAGTTTGTCTTCTCTCCGTCTGGTAGGCGGACTGGTAGGCGGAGTTTGTCTTCTCTCCATCTGGTAGGCGGAGTTTGTCTTCTCTCCGTCTGGTAGGTGGACTGGTAGGCGGAGTTTGTCTTCTCTCCATCTGGTAGGCGGACTGGTAGGCGGAGTTTGTCTTCTCTCCGTCTGGTAGGCGGAGTTTGTCTTCACTCCGTCTGGTAGGTGGAGTTTGTCTTCACTCCGTCTGGTAGGTGGACTGGTAGGCGGAGTTTGTCTTCTTTCCATCTGGTAGGCGGACTGGTAGGTGGAGTTTGTCTTCTCTCCGTCTGGTAGGCGGAGTTTGTCTTCACTCCGTCTGGTAGGCGGAGTTTGTCTTCTCTCCGTCTGGTAGGCGGAGTTTGTCTTCACTCCGTCTGGTAGGCGGAGTTTGTCTTCTCTCCGTCTGGTAGGCGGAGTTTGTCTTCTCTCCATCTGGTAGGTGGAGTTTGTCTTCTCTCCGTCTGGTAGGCGGAGTTTGTCTTCTCTCCGTCTGGTAGGTGGAGTTTGTCTTCACTCCGTCTGGTAGGCGGAGTTTGTCTTCACTCCGTCTGGTAGGCGGAGTTTGTCTTCACTCCGTCTGGTAGGTGGACTGGTAGGCGGAGTTTGTCTTCTTTCCATCTGGTAGGCGGACTGGTAGGCGGAGTTTGTCTTCTCTCCGTCTGGTAGGCGGAGTTTGTCTTCACTCCGTCTGGTAGGCGGAGTTTGTCTTCTCTCCGTCTGGTAGGCGGAGTTTGTCTTCACTCCGTCTGGTAGGCGGAGTTTGTCTTCTCTCCGTCTGGTAGGCGGAGTTTGTCTTCTCTCCGTCTGGTAGGCGGAGTTTGTCTTCTCTCCGTCTGGTAGGCGGACTGGTAGGCGGAGTTTGTCTTCTCTCCGTCTGGTAGGCGGAGTTTGTCTTCTCTCCGTCTGGTAGGCGGAGTTTGTCTTCACCCCGTCTGGTAGGCGGAGTTTGTCTTCACTCTGTCTGGTAGGCGGAGTTTGTCTTCACTCCGTCTGGTAGGCGGAGTTTGTCTTCTCTCCGTCTGGTAGGCGGAGTTTGTCTTCTCTCCGTCTGGTAGGCGGAGTTTGTCTTCTCTCTGTCTGGTAGGCGGAGTTTGTCTTCTCTCCATCTGGTATGCGGAGTTTGTCTTCTCTCCGTCTGGTAGGCGGACTGGTAGGCGGAGTTTGTCTTCTCTCCATCTGGTAGGCGGAGTTTGTCTTCTCTCCGTCTGGTAGGTGGACTGGTAGGCGGAGTTTGTCTTCTCTCCATCTGGTAGGCGGACTGGTAGGCGGAGTTTGTCTTCTCTCCGTCTGGTAGGCGGAGTTTGTCTTCACTCCGTCTGGTAGGTGGAGTTTGTCTTCACTCCGTCTGGTAGGTGGACTGGTAGGCGGAGTTTGTCTTCTTTCCATCTGGTAGGCGGACTGGTAGGTGGAGTTTGTCTTCTCTCCGTCTGGTAGGCGGAGTTTGTCTTCACTCCGTCTGGTAGGCGGAGTTTGTCTTCTCTCCGTCTGGTAGGCGGAGTTTGTCTTCTCTCCATCTGGTAGGTGGAGTTTGTCTTCTCTCCGTCTGGTAGGCGGAGTTTGTCTTCATTCCGTCTGGTAGGCGGAGTTTGTCTTCATTCCGTCTGGTAGGCGGAGTTTGTCTTCTCTCCGTCTGGTAGGCGGAGTTTGTCTTCTCTCCATCTGGTATGCGGAGTTTGTCTTCATTCCGTCTGGTAGGCGGAGTTTGTCTTCTCTCCGTCTGGTAGGCGGAGTTTGTCTTCTCTCCATCTGGTATGCGGAGTTTGTCTTCTCTCCGTCTGGTAGGCGGACTGGTAGGCGGAGTTTGTCTTCTCTCCATCTGGTAGGCGGAGTTTGTCTTCCCTCCGTCTGGTAGGTGGACTGGTAGGCGGAGTTTGTCTTCTCTCCATCTGGTAGGCGGACTGGTAGGCGGAGTTTGTCTTCTCTCCGTCTGGTAGGTGGAATTTGTCTTCACTCCGTCTGGTAGGCGGAGTTTGTCTTCACTCCGTCTGGTAGGCGGAGTTTGTCTTCTCTCCATCTGGTAGGCGGAGTTTGTCTTCCCTCCGTCTGGTAGGTGGACTGGTAGGCGGAGTTTGTCTTCTCTCCATCTGGTAGGCGGACTGGTAGGCGGAGTTTGTCTTCTCTCCGTCTGGTAGGTGGAATTTGTCTTCACTCCGTCTGGTAGGCGGAGTTTGTCTTCACTCCGTCTGGTAGGTGGACTGGTAGGCGGAGTTTGTCTTCTTTCCGTCTGGTAGGCGGAGTTTGTCTTCACTCCGTCTGGTAGGCGGAGTTTGTCTTCATTCCGTCTGGTAGGCGGAGTTTGTCTTCACTCCGTCTGGTAGGTGGACTGGTAGGCGGAGTTTGTCTTCTCTCCGTCTGGTAGGTGGAGTTTGTCTTCACTCCGTCTGGTAGGCGGAGTTTGTCTTCACTCCGTCTGGTAGGTGGACTGGTAGGCGGAGTTTGTCTTCTTTCCGTCTGGTAGGCGGAGTTTGTCTTCTCTCCGTCTGGTAGGCGGAGTTTGTCTTCTCTCCGTCTGGTAGGCGGACTGGTAGGCGGAGTTTGTCTTCTCCGTCTGGTAGGCGGAGTTTGTCTTCTCTCCATCTGGTAGGCGGAGTTTGTCTTCTCTCCGTCTGGTAGGCGGAGTTTGTCTTCTCTCCGCCTACCAGACGGTAGGCGGACTGGTAGGCGGAGTTTGTCTTCTCTCCGTCTGGTAGGCGGACTGGTAGGTGGAGTTTGTCTTTAAAGACAAATTAAATGGTTCGACACGGGAACACTTTGACTACTCGGTACGCAGGGATTCTGAATTTCAAAAAAGGAGCGCAAGCCTTTGTTGTTGGCGTTTCTACAGAAATGTTTGGTGATCGACTAGGCTGGTGACCACTGATTGAGATGGGTGACTGAGGGTTGAAAAATCTCAGAGGCTCAATGTTCTGTACCCTGGTCTACAGTAGTGCACTACCCTATGGTCCCTGGTCAACAGTAGTGCTCTATAAAGGGAATAGGGTATGTTTTGGGACTCACCCAGGGTCATTGACTTGGAACACAACACACTCATTTTGGTGGGTAATTGAACTCCATAAAAATGACTTTGACATGGGCCTGAACTTTCCCCTAATTACCAAATTATATTGCTACATTCACAGCAATGCAATTATAGTAATCATAATTATATCACTCCCAAAATGCACACACGCCTGGTGAGGGTGTTGTTAGTCAGCAACATCCCCTCACTGACAACCCTGTGTTTAGATCCGCTGTGTAGTAAGTCATCACATCCACCCAGGTGTCAATCACTCCACAGGCCTGTCAGTCTCCATCAGGCTCTCAGGCACTACCCTCTTTCTAAAAAACAAGACACCATTGAAATACTAGCCTCTCTCTAAAAACATGAAACCATTGAAATACTAGTCTCTCTCTAAAAACACCATTGAAATACTAACCTCTCTCTAAAAACACCATTGAAATACTAGCCTCTAAAAACACCATTGAAATACTAACCTCTCTCTAAAAACACCATTGAAATACTAGCCTCTCTCTAAAAACATGAAACCATTGAAATACTAGCCTCTCTCTAAAAACATGAAACCATTTAAATACTAGCCTCTCTAAAAACACCATTGAAATACTAGCCTCTGTGTGTGTGTGTGTGTGTGTGTGTGTTAAAATGGGAGTTGAAGGTAATTGTAGACATTGTGGTTAGCTATTGAAGCTGTTACCCAGAGTCAAACAACGCATACCAGCCTGGTCTCAAGAACTAGACGTAACGTAGTATATATATATCCGGGACACTCAAATTAGTATGCAAAAATGAAAGACGGGTGTTTGGACCAGTTGGGCATATATAATGCAAATGTCACACAAGCCAAAGAATTTGTTCTTAATAACCTCTTGCGACGAGCAAACCCGTATCCGGGAGCGTAATCATAGCCTCAAATGCATTAGCATAACACAGCAGACATAAATACGCAAAAAATCGCAAATGAAATGAAATAAATATATTCAAACACAAGCTTAGCCTTTTGTTAACAACACTGTCATCTCAGATTTTCAAAATATGCGTTACAGCCAATGCTAGACAAGCATTTGTGTAAGTTTATCATGACATAATGCTATGCAAAGCTCTGCTGGCAGTAGGCAACATTTTCACAAAAATAAGAAAAGCAACCAAATTAAATCATTTACCTTTGAAGAACTTCAGATGCTTTCACTCAGGAGACTCCCAGTTAGATAGCAAATGTTCCTTTTTTCCAAGAATATTTTTGTAGGCGAAAAACATCCCGTTAGTTCATCCTGCTTGGCTGGGAAATCGCCCGAAAAATTGTTAAACTATAACGCCAAACTTTATTCAAAATTTGCTCCATAATATCGACAGAAACACTGCAAACGTTGTTTAGGATCCATCCTCAAGGTGTTTTTAACATATGTATTCGATAATATATCCGTCGAGGCAGTTGGTTTCTCATAAGAAACGATTGGAAAAATGGCTACCTCAGTATGTTACGCAAGGTTTTCTCCCGGAGACACCATGCGACCACTCGCCCTATATGGTCTCTTACAGCCATTTTGTAATTTTATTTTATTTTATATATATATTTTTTATTAACAACAAATCAATACATAAAGCACATGAGGGAACACAAGCATACATAGATTACAAACAATGGACAATCGCGCTAGGGGCGGGGCTGGGGGCGGGGCTGGGGGCGGGGCTAGGGGGTACAATATCACATTACAATTACACAAGGACCTTAAGGGACATGCATATACTTACAATTCGAACAGCTTTTTTGTTAGTAGAGCATTTAACCATCTTAAAATACAGTTCAATTTCTTTTTGTAGGGTACGAAAATGTGGTTTTCTGTATGAAATTTGGCCAAAAGAATAATTAAATTAATTACATAAAAATTATTCCGCTTATTTCTATTGTATGTAAAGAATCCAAACAGTACATCTCTCCACAATAGTGTAAAATCTTCATAAATGTGTTCAATTATAAACCTACTGATGTCTTGCCACAGTTTTCTTACATGCATACAATGCCAAAAAAGATGCACAACTGTTTCTGGGTGGTCATTACAAAAGGAGCAATTTGAGTTGATGTTTTCCTTAAACTTCTTCATATAGTGGTTGGCAGGATAATATTTATGAATAATTTTAAAGGAAACTTCCTTAAGTCTCTTACAGCCATTCTCCAATGGAAATGCCTAAAAAGACGTCACAATGCTGTAGACACCTTGGGGAAAACGTGGAAAACGTAAGCTGACTCCTAGCTCCTTCACAGCCATATAAGAGGGGAGGTGGTCCAAGGTGGCATAGCAGTTCAGACGTCTTTTGTCCTCGTCTTGTCGTGTCCTGTATATATATATATTTACAACTTTTTCACATACATTTTATTTTTATTTTCCATCAACTCATCTTCAAAACACTCTCCTGCAACCCGCCTCACCAATGTATATTTATAAAAAAGTATTATTTACCTCAGATCTGTAATCCTCCAAGAAGCTAGCCAGAAACTCCAAGAAGCTAGCCTGAAACTAGCCAGAAGCTAATCCAGAAGCTAGTTCAGAAGCTAGTTAGCTCCTTTACTGGCAAATCGTTAGTATTCAGCTAACCACGGTTTGTGGTCATCAGCTATCCTTTAGCTCGAAAATCTATCGCCAGTTCTGTACGGCGCAGCGCGGCTCGGAACGGAACATACCGGACCAATTTTTCTCTCCATGTCCCTGGATTTCGACTGCTCTCTGGACATTCATACCCGGATCTCACAGCTAGCTAGCTGCTATTCGTGTGACTATCGGCCTTCGTCGATTCCGGAGCAAACATCAATTATTCCGGAGCTAGCAAGCTCCGTCAATCACTCCTGAGTTCCATCAATCACACCTGGGCTGCAGTCACCTATCCGGACCCGTTTTACTGCCTTCGCGGAGCCCCACCGGGCCTTCACAACTGGACTGCCGACGTTATCTACCCGAAGGAGTTATTCGGCTGGCTCCTCCGTCGCGACGTTACCCGAACGCCCATCTGCGGCCTGCTAACCGTTAGCTGTCTTACCGGCTGCTATCTGAATAGACAATCGGACAATTTTTTATTTTTTATTATTATTATTATGTTTTCTTCTTGGGCCTCTATAACTATATCTATTGTTTTTATTTTTGTTGTTGTTGTGTGATTTGGATTAATCCCCTCTACCATACGGAACCCCACTAATCTACTGTCGGAACGCAAGAGGTGGCTAACAACAGACCTCCATCCTATGCTAGCTTGCTACCGATGCCCTGGCTAGCTGTCTAAATCACCAACCAACCTCTCCACTCACCGGACCCTTTTGATCACTCGACTAAGCATGCCTCTCCTTAATGTCAATATGTCTTGTCCATTGCTGTTCTGGTTAGTGTTTATTGGCTTATTTCACTGTAGAGCCTCTAGTCCTGCTCACTATACCTTATCCAACCTATTAGTTCCACCACCCACACATGCAATGACATCTCCTGGTTTCAACGATGTTTCTAGAGACAATATCTCTCTCTTCATCACTCAATACCTAGGTTTACCTCCACTGTATTCACATCCTACCATACATTTGTCTGTACATTATACCTTGATGCTATTTTATCGCCCCCAGAAACCTCCTTTTACTCTATGTTCCAGACGTTCTAGACGACCAATTCTCATAGCTTTTAGCCGTACCCTTATTCTACTCCTCCTATGTTCCTCTGGCGATGTAGAGGTGAATCCAGGCCCTGCAGTGCCTAGCTCCACTCCTATTCCCCAGGCGCTCTCTTTTGACGACTTCTGTAACCGTAATAGCCTTGGTTTCATGCATGTTAACATTAGAAGCCTCCTCCCTAAGTTTGTTCTATTCACTGCTTTAGCACACTCTGCCAACCCGGATGTTCTAGCTGTGTCTGAATCCTGGCTTAGGAAGACCACCAAAAATTCAGACATTTTAATTCCAAACTACAACATTTTCAGACAAGATAGAACTGCCAAAGGGGGCGGTGTTGCAATCTACTGCAAAGATAGCCTGCAGAGTTCTGTCCTACTATCCAGGTCTGTACCCAAACAATTTGAACTTCTACTTTTAAAAATCCACCTCTCTAAAAACAAGTCTCTCACCGTTGCCGCCTGCTATAGACCACCCTCTGCCCCCAGCTGTGCTCTGGACACCATATGTGAACTGATTGCCCCCCATCTATCTTCAGAGTTCGTGCTGCTAGGCGACCTAAACTGGAACATGCTTAACACCCCAGCCATCCTACAATCTAAACTTGATGCCCTCAATCTCACACAAATTATCAATGAACCTACCAGGTACCTCCCCAAAGCCTTAAACACGGGCACCCTCATAGATATCATCCTAACCAACTTCCCCTCTAAATACACCTCTGCTGTCTTCAACCAAGATCTCAGCGATCACTGCCTCATTGCCTGCATCCGTAATGGGTCAGCGGTCAAACGACCTCCACTCATCACTGTAAAACGCTCCCTGAAACACTTCTGCGAGCAGGCCTTTCTAATCGACCTGGCCGGGGTATCCTGGAAGGATATTGATCTCATCCCGTCAGTAGAGGATGCCTGGATATTTTTTTTAAATGCCTTCCTAACCATCTTAAATAAACATGCCCCATTCAAGAAATTTAGAACCAGGAACAGATATAGCCCTTGGTTCTCCCCAGACCTGACTGCCCTTAACCAACACAAAAACATCCTATGGCGTTCTGCATTAGCATCGAACAGCCCCCGTGATATGCAGCTGTTCAGGGAAGCTAGAAACCATTATACACAGGCAGTTAGAAAAGCCAAGGCTAGCTTTTTCAAGCAGAAATTTGCTTCCTGCAACACTAACTCAAAAAAGTTCTGGGACACTGTAAAGTCCATGGAGAATAAGAACACCTCCTCCCAGCTGCCCACTGCACTGAAGATAGGAAACACTGTCACCACTGATAAATCCACCATAATTGAGAATTTCAATAAGCATTTTTCTACGGCTGGCCATGCTTTCCACCTGGCTACTCCTACCCCGGACAACAGCACTGCACCCCCAACAGCAACTCGCCCAAGCCTTCCCCATTTCTCCTTCTCCCAAATCCATTCAGCTGATGTTCTGAAAGAGCTGCAAAATCTGGACCCCTACAAATCAGCCGGGCTAGACAATCTGGACCCTTTCTTTCTAAAATTATCTGCCGAAATTGTTGCCACCCCTATTACTAGCCTGTTCAACCTCTCTTTCGTGTCGTCTGAGATTCCCAAAGATTGGAAAGCAGCTGCAGTCATCCCCCTCTTCAAAGGGGGGGACACTCTTGACCCAAACTGCTACAGACCTATATCTATCCTACCGTGCCTTTCTAAGGTCTTCGAAAGCCAAGTCAACAAACAGATTACCGACCATTTCGAATCTCACCATACCTTCTCTGCTATGCAATCCGGTTTCAGAGCTGGTCATGGGTGCACCTCAGCCACGCTCAAGGTCCTAAACGATATCTTAACCGCCATCGATAAGAAACATTACTGTGCAGCCGTATTCATTGATCTGGCCAAGGCTTTCGACTCTGTCAATCACCATATCCTCATCGGCAGACTCGACAGCCTTGGTTTCTCAAATGATTGCCTCGCCTGGTTCACCAACTACTTCTCTGATAGAGTTCAGTGTGTCAAATCGGAGGGTCTGCTGTCCGGACCTCTGGCAGTCTCTATGGGGGTGCCACAGGGTTCAATTCTTGGACCGACTCTCTTCTCTGTATACATCAATGAGGTCGCTCTTGCTGCTGGTGAGTCCCTGATCCACCTCTACGCAGACGACACCATTCTGTATACTTCCGGCCCTTCTTTGGACACTGTGTTAACAACCCTCCAGGCAAGCTTCAATGCCATACAACTCTCCTTCCGTGGCCTCCAATTGCTCTTAAATACAAGTAAAACTAAATGCATGCTCTTCAACCGATCGCTACCTGCACCTACCCGCCTGTCCAACATCACTACTCTGGACGGCTCTGACTTAGAATACGTGGACAACTACAAATACTTAGGTGTCTGGTTAGACTGTAAACTCTCCTTCCAGACCCATATCAAACATCTCCAATCCAAAGTTAAATCTAGAATTGGCTTCCTATTTCGCAACAAAGCATCCTTCACTCATGCTGCCAAACATACCCTTGTAAAACTGACCATCCTACCAATCCTCGACTTTGGCGATGTCATTTACAAAATAGCCTCCAATACCCTACTCAACAAATTGGATGCAGTCTATCACAGTGCAATCCGTTTTATCACCAAAGCCCCATATACTACCCACCATTGCGACCTGTACGCTCTCGTTGGCTGGCCCTCGCTTCATACTCGTCGCCAAACCCACTGGCTCCATGTCATCTACAAGACCCTGCTAGGTAAAGTCCCCCCTTATCTCAGCTCGCTGGTCACCATAGCATCTCCCACCTGTAGCACACGCTCCAGCAGGTATATCTCTCTAGTCACCCCCAAAACCAATTCTTTCTTTGGCCGCCTCTCCTTCCAGTTCTCTGCTGCCAATGACTGGAACGAACTACAAAAATCTCTGAAACTGGAAACACTTATCTCCCTCACTAGCTTTAAGCACCAACTGTCAGAGCAGCTCACAGATTACTGCACCTGTACATAGACCACCTATAATTTAGCCCAAACAACTACCTCTTTCCCAACTGTATTTAATTTTAATTAATTTATTTATTTTGCTCCTTTGCACCCCATTATTTTTATTTCTACTTTGCACATTCTTCCATTGCAAAACTACCATTCCAGTATTTTACTTGCTATATTGTATTTACTTTGCCATCATGGCCTTTTTTGCCTTTACCTCCCTTCTCACCTCATTTGCTCACATTGTATATAGACTTGTTTATACTGCATTATTGACTGTATGTTTGTTTTTACTCCATGTGTAACTCTGTGTCGTTTTATCTGTCGAACTGCTTTGCTTTATCTTGGCCAGGTCGCAATTGTAAATGAGAACTTGTTCTCAACTTGCCTACCTGGTTAAATAAAGGTAAAATAAAAAAATTCAATAAAAAATAAATAAGGAGTCATTGGCATGAGGCGGTTTCAAAAAATGCGGCACTTCCTGAATGGATTTTTATCTGGGTTTCGCCTGTAACATCAGTTCTGTGGCACTCACAGACAATATCTTTGCAGTTTTGGAAACGTCAGAGTGTTTTCTTTCCAAAGCTGTCAATTATATGCATAGTCGAGCATCTTTTCGTGACAAAATATCTTGTTTAAAAAAACGGGAACGTTTTTCATCCAAAAATTAAAATAGCGCACCCTAGTATGCAAAAATGAAAGAAGGGTGTTTGGACCAGTTGGGCGTATATAATGCAAACGTCACACAAGCCAAGGAATTTGTTCTTAACTGACTTACCTATTTAAATAAAGGTTACATTTAAAAAATATATATATTTGTGTTTGAATGTTATCATGGACAACATTTTTACCTTTTTAGCCATTACAGTGAGAGGTATCATACTGTCTAGTCTGTCCATAGTGGTTACAGTGAGAAATATGTCTACTGCCCAGTCTGTCCATAGTGATTACATTGACAGGTATCCCCAATGTTCAGTCTTTCCATAGTGATTACAGTGAAAGTTAGAAAAGAGGACATAGTTCTCAGGTGGATATTCTCAGACAGAACAAGATGACCTGTTTCTGCCCTGTACCAGACTCCTATGAGATGCTTCTTACCTCTGACATTTGGAGTGAAACTCAGTGTATGGACAAAGTGTTACTTATCTTCTTCTAGGATACCTAGTGGTTGAGACAATGTTCTACTTATCTTCTAGGATACCTAGTGGTTGAGACAATGTTCTACTTATCTTCTAGGATACCTAGTGGTTGAGGCAAGGTCTTACTTATCTTCTCCTAATATACCTAGTGGTTGAGGCAAGGTTCTACTTATCTTCTCCTAAGATACCTAGTGGTTGAGACAAGGTTCTACTTATCTCCTAGGATACCTAGTGGTTGAGGCAAGGTCTTACTTATCTTCTCCTAATATACCTAGTGGTTGAGACAATGTTCTACTTATCTCCTAGGATACCTAGTGGTTGAGAAAAGGTTATAATCTTCTAAGATACCTAGTGGTTGAGACAAGTTCTTACTTATCTTCTCCTAAGTGGTTGAGTCGGATTTCCTGTCCAAGCGTTAGGCTACATAAACATGGCATATGATGATGCTATGTCAACATGAATTATGCTAATGAGGTGTCTTAAATTGTCTTTATTCAAATGTTTCCACCATTGATAATTGTTTTATTTTATTATGAGTACAGTACATAGACACACAACCATGCATATGACTACAATAATAACATCCCAGAGAGACAATGATAATGTCCAGAGACCATATGACTACAATAATAACATCCCAGAGAGACAATGATAATGTCCAGAGACCATATGACTACAATAACAACATCCCAGAAAGACAATGATAATGTCCAGAGACCATATGACTACAATAACAACATCCCAGAAAGACAATGATAATGTCCAGAGACCATATGACTACAATAACAACATCCCAGAAAGATACTTCTAATGTTCAGAGACCATATGACTACAATAACAACATCCCAGAAAGACAATGATAATGTCCAGAGACCATATGACTACAATAACAACATCCCAGAAAGACAATGATAATGTCCAGAGACCATATGACTACAATAACAACATCCCAGAAAGACAATGATAATGTCCAGAGGCCATATGACTACAATAACAACATCCCAGAAAGACAATGATAATGTCCAGAGACCATATGACTACAATAACAACATCCCAGAAAGACACTTCTAATGTTCAGAGACCATATGACTACAATAACAACATCCCAGAAAGACAATGATACTGTCCAGAGACCATATGACTACAATAACAACATCCCAGAAAGACAATGATAATGTCCAGAGACCATATGACTACAATAACAACATCTCAGAAAGACAATGATAATGTCCAGAGACCATATGACTACAATAACAACATCCCAGAAAGACAATGATAATGTCCAGAGACCATATGACTACAATAACAACATCCCAGAAAGACAATGATCATGTCCAGAGACCATATGACTACAATAACAACATCCCAGAAAGACAATGATAATGTCCAGAGACCATATGACTACAATAACAACATCCCAGAAAGACAATGATAATGTCCAGAGACCATATGACTACAATAACAACATCCCAGAAAGACAATGATAATGTCCAGAGACCATATGACTACAATAACAACATCCCAGAAAGACAATGATAATGTCCAGAGACCATATGACTACAATAACAACATCCCAGAAAGACAATGATAATGTCCAGAGACCATATGACTACAATAACAACATCCCAGAAAGACAATGATAATGTTCATAATGTTATTGATGGAATGTCTCAGTATGATGACAATTAGAATAATGTTTTTTTTTGTTTTCCTTGAGAGGAATGCCAGAAGTCTTTTTGCTAACAGTCAGGAGTTTAAGAAATATGTAATAGATTTAGAGATCAAACCTGATGAGATATGTGTTCAAGAAACATGGCTTATACCACATCTTGATTTTATTGTTCCTGGTTATTGTTCAATCAGATCTGATAGATTAACTGGACAGGGTGGTGTGTGTTATACATTCATAGAGGAAGTTCTTGTATATATCGTAATATACCTGTCCCATCTGAATTTGAATGAGTGATGGTGGAAATCTACAGTTAAATTGTTCTATTTATTTAACCCTTTTATTTAACAATATTAAGTGACACAATATTTTTACAACCCTTGTCGTCAACTATCTGTAGCGATGTTTGATGAAATAAGAATTGGGCTCTGATATGGTGTGACGACTTTAATACACATAGTAGTTTATGGGGAAGCACACGTACAACACACGTACAGATGGGGCGGCAGGTAGCCTAGTGTTTAGAGCGTTGGACTAGTAACCGAAAGGTTGCAAGATAGAATCCCCGAGCTGACAAGGTATAAAAAATCTGTCGTTCTGGCCCTGAACAAGGTAGGTAACCCACTGTTCCTAGGCCAGGTAACCCACTGTTCCTAGGCCAGTTAACCCACTGTTCCTAGGCCAGTTAACCCACTGTTCCTAGACCAGTTAACCCACTGTTCCTAGACCAGTTAACCCACTGTTCCTAGACCAGTTAACCCACTGTTCCTAGGCCAGTTAACCCACTGTTCCTGTTCCTAGACCAGTTAACCCACTGTTCCTAGGCCAGTTAACCCACTGTTCCTAGACCAGTTAACCCACTGTTCCTAGGCCAGTTAACCCACTGTTCCTAGACCAGTTAACCCACTGTTCCTAGGCCAGTTAACCCACTGTTCCTGTTCCTAGACCAGTTAACCCACTGTTCCTAGGCCAGTTAACCCACTGTTCCTAGGCCAGTTAACCCACTGTTCCTAGACCAGTTAACCCACTGTTCCTAGACCAGTTAACCCACTGTTCCTAGGCCAGTTAACCCACTGTTCCTAGGCCAGTTAACCCACTGTTCCTAGGCCAGTTAACCCACTGTTCCTAGGCCAGTTAACCCACTGTTCCTAGACCAGTTAACCCACTGTTCCTAGACCAGTTAACCCACTGTTCCTAGACCAGTTAACCCACTGTTCCTAGGCCAGTTAACCCACTGTTCCTAGACCAGTTAACCCACTGTTCCTAGACCAGTTAACCCACTGTTCCTAGACCAGTTAACCCACTGTTCCTAGACCAGTTAACCCACTGTTCCTAGACCAGTTAACCCACTGTTCCTAGGCCAGTTAACCCACTGTTCCTAGACCAGTTAACCCACTGTTCCTAGGCCAGTTAACCCACTGTTCCTAGACCAGTTAACCCACTGTTCCTAGGCCAGTTAACCCACTGTTCCTGTTCCTAGACCAGTTAACCCACTGTTCCTAGGCCAGTTAACCCACTGTTCCTAGGCCAGTTAACCCACTGTTCCTAGACCAGTTAACCCACTGTTCCTAGGCCAGTTAACCCACTGTTCCTAGACCAGTTAACCCACTGTTCCTAGACCAGTTAACCCACTGTTCCTAGGCCAGTTAACCCACTGTTCCTAGGCCAGTTAACCCACTGTTCCTAGGCCAGTTAACCCACTGTTCCTAGACCAGTTAACCCAGTGTTCCTAGGCCAGTTAACCCACTGTTCCTAGACCAGTTAACCCACTGTTCCTAGGCCAGTTAACCCACTGTTCCTAGGCCGTCATTGAAAATAAGAATTTGTTCTTAACTGACTTGCCTAGTTAAAAATAAAGGTTAAAAAAAATTATAATGTTACTATTGTGGAAGATGTGATGGAAACAAGACCATTAGTATGTCGTAATGACGTGGTACAAGAGTTGACATTGTTAGAGAGGTTACATCCTGCCTGGACCTCACAACTAGGCTTTTAACTCTAATACGTCTGCGTGTGAATGGAATGGAATGATTCTACTGTTGGGGGTGATCACTTCCTGATTTGGTGTAGCATGAACTTGTAAACGTTACTATTCCAGATAGGGGTACCATTCAGAAGATGGTGATTTCATAGATGATGCTTATCGCTTCTTCAGGATATGGTGGGTCCCCCTGCGGGATGGTTGAGTTAACGTAGGCTAATGCGATTAGCATGAGGTTGTAAGTAACAAGAACATTTCCCAGGACATAGACATATCTGATACTTGCAGAAAGCTTAAACTCTTGTTAATCTAACTGCACTGTCCACTTTACATGAGCTATTACAGTGAAAGAATACCATGCTATTGTTTGAGGAGAGTGCACGGTGTTGAAGCAGACTGGGAAATGTTTGGTGATCATTGCTTAAAACTCTGTTGGACAGTTTGTCTTTAGAGAAGCCGGGTTGATGTATGTGTTGCCTCTGTGACCTCTGATTTTGAGTGCTGTGAATTTTATATGTACCAATGGGTGAATTGCGTGAGAAAAAAGGAAGGTGGTTCCTTGATGGACTGAAGAGTGCACTGCGGCTATTGGAGAAAGAACTAGTGTTTACCAAGTGATGCGTAGGAATATGACTCCTGAGAATCTAGTTGATTTCCTAATGAAGAGAGCTGTAGTACGAAGGGTTATTCAATCTGTCAAGAAAAATGCATGGAGTTAGTTCTACTCTATAATAAGCAGGGGTACTGAGCTGGGGGATGTGTGGTCTATGATCTATGTTCTATGGTCTATGGTCTATGTTCTATGGTCTATGTTGTATGGTCTATGGTCTATGTTCTATGGTTTATAGTCTATGTTCTATGGTCTATGATATATGTTCTATGGTCTATAGTCTATGGTCTATGATCTATGTTCTATGATCTATGTTCTATGGTCTATGTTCTATGGTCTATGTTCTATGGTCTATGTTCTATGGTCTATGTTGTATGGTCTATGTTCTATGGTCTATGTTATATGGTCTATGTTGTATGGTCTATGGTCTATGTTGTATGGTCTATGTTGTACGGTCTATGGTCTATGTTGTATGGTCTATGGTCTATGTTCTATGGTCTATGTTGTACGGTCTATGGTCTATGTTGTATGGTCTATGTTGTACAGTCTATGGTCTATGTTGTACGGTCTATGGTCTATGTTGTATGGTCTATGTTGTACGGTCTATGGTCTATGTTGTATGGTATATGGTCTATGTTCTATGGTCTATGTTGTACGGTCTATGGTCTATGTTGTATGGTCTATGGTCTATGTTGTATTGTCTATGGTCTATGTTGTATGGTCTATGTTCTATGGTCTATGTTGTATGGTCTATGGTCTATATTGTATGGTCTATGTTGTACAGTCTATGGTCTATGTTGTACGGTCTATGGTCTATGTTGTATGGTCTATGTTGTACGGTCTATGGTCTATGTTGTATGGTATATGGTCTATGTTGTATGGTCTATGGTCTATATTGTATGGTCTATGTTGTACAGTCTATGGTCTATGTTGTATGGTATATGGTCTATGTTGTATGGTCTATGGTCTATGTTGTATGGTCTATGGTCTATGTTGTATGGTCTATGTTGTATGGTCTATGGTCTATGTTGTATGGTCTATGGTCTATGTTCTATGTTGTATGGTCTATGTTATATGGTCTATGTTGTATGGTCTATGTTGTATGGTCTATGTTGTATGGTCTATGGTCTATGTTGTATGGTCTATGTTGTACGGTCTATGGTCTATGTTGTATGGTCTATGGTCTATGTTCTATGTTGTACGGTCTATGGTCTATGTTGTATGGTCTATGTTGTATGGTCTATGGTCTATGTTGTATGGTCTATGGTCTATGTTCTATGGTCTATGGTCTATGTTGTACGGTCTATGGTCTATGTTATATGGTCTATGGTCTATGTTGTATTGTCTATGGTCTATATTGTATGGTCTATGTTGTACAGTCTATGGTCTATGTTGTATGGTCTATGGTCTATGTTGTATGGTCTATGGTCTATGTTATATGGTCTATGTTGTATGGTCTATGGTCTATGTTGTATGGTCTATGTTGTATGGTCTATGGTCTATGTTGTATGGTCTATGTTGTATGGTCTAAGTATGAAGTATGAATGAAGTATGAAGTATAGAAGTAACGGAGGTGTGAGATTTGAAATGCTCATGTTGATTCATATAAGAAAAGGGATACTGTTGACTCTTCTTCGGATGCTGTTTGATGAATTGTCAGTATGCTCAGTTGAACTGTGTGGCGATAGTGGCCCTCCAGTGGGTGGAGGACATACAACCTGCTAGAATTATAATTCGCTCAGATTCTCTGTCTGTATTGAATAGTTTATCTGGGCAATCTAAATAGGAGTGACCTACTATTGGAGCTATTCATGTTATTATGGAGAATTGAGAGACCTGGGTGTAGTAGTGAGATACTGCTGGGTTCCAGCACATTCAGGTGTGGAAGGGAATGAAAATGAAGACCAGTTAGCCAAAAGAGCTTTGAAACTAGATATAATTGTTGACAGTTTTTCCTCATTTGCTTTGAAACAATTCCTGGAACAACTTACCATTCTCTCAAATCTTCACACGCAATTTTAAAAACCTCACACCCAACGGTACAAACATCTAACTTCTGGGTCCCAATTCAAACGAGCTGTCAAACACACAGACTACATGACTGTTTGTTACACACTGGAGGGATTTATTCAAAACACTGCTACCAAAATGTTTAGAATAGGTTTTCAGATAAATAATTAGAAACTTTAAAATCACAGCACTGACTATCCAGATAACCCTTTCAGGAACAACCTGGTGAGAGAACTTCAAAACACTACTGTAATAAATACCTCTTACATTAGTGGATAAGGGAGTACTACTGTAATAAATACCTCTTACATTAGTGGATAAGGGAGTACTACTGTAATAAATAGCTCTTACATTAGTGGATAAGGGAATACTACTGTAATAAATACCTCTTACATTAGTGGATAAGGGAGTACTACTGTAATAAATACCTCTTACATTTGTGGATAAGGGAGTACTACTGTAATAAATACCTCTTACATTAGTGGATAAGGGAGTACTACTGTAATAAATACCTCTTATATTAGTGGATAAGGGAGTACTACTGTAATAAATAGCTCTTACATTAGTGGATAAGGAAATACTACTGTAATAAATACCTCTTACATTAGTGGATAAGGGAGTACTACTGTAATAAATACCACCTACATTAGTGGATAAGGGAATACTACTGTAATAAATACCTCTTACATTAGTGGATAAGGGAGTACTACTGTAATAAATACCTCTTACATTAGTGGATAAGGGAATACTACTGTATATTCTGTTTTAGTCAAAAACCTGCCCTTTGAAATGTCACACTGACAAAACATGTAAGGAAGAGTCACAGTAAAATACCACATTTCCAAAAGCTTTCTTTCTAAATGCAGTAAATGTACAGGTTACTCAGCATCCGCGTTCTCATCATCTCGTCTCAGGTCTGGGGTCAGGCCATAATATCTCATCAACGTCACACATTGTGTTTGCTCTTGCCAGGCAGCGTGGGAAAAAAATGCCCTTGTGTGCCTTAGAAAACCCTGGATAGACTCCACAGACATCCCCACAGGCGTCCACCATTGCCTCCAGGAGGTGTTTCTGTGCGTAGGGGTTGCTGTCATACACTCTCCACTGCCATGCTGAGAGAAATTCCTCGAATCGGATTCAGAAATGTGGAATATGCTGGCAAAAAAAAAAAATGTGAACTTGGGGTGGTCATTGAACCAGGCGCGAACCAGAGCAGCCTGATGGAAACTCACATTACCCCAAATGACAACATATTGATGGCTTGCTCTGGTTGCCCTGGCTCCCCTTCCTGTTGAAGAATGTTATTGTGCAACTGATATTGAAGTAGAAGGAGTTGTACCGTGTTGTATGGACCCACTTTGACATGCCTGTGGAAGACGCCACAATTGCTGATGGCTGCACATAGGATGACGTTGCCGGCACATACTGGAATCTTTGTTCCTTAACTCTGTTTGAATTCCTTTCAAAAGGCCCACGGTACGGCTGCTTTGTTCTTATGGAGGTTCCTCTGAACTATCCGGTCAATGGTGGAAATGCTGATGTTGTCAAATCCTTGGAAGACTACCCGGTCTTCAACTATTTGGGTTTGAATTTCCCGTCAAACGGATGGCATTATTGGCAATCGCCATATTCACCAGGGCAGTCTCCTGCTCAGCTGTGAGAAGTCTCAGTTCTGCAAAAATGAAATTTGACCATTACTGACCTATGGTCATCCATTACCGTGGTAAAAACGACACTGCGAACAAAGTGGAGATTCAGTCTCTATGTACTACAACATTACATGGATCACAGTAACAACAAGGCAAATGACCTGTTTTCCCTTCTGAAAGTACGGACAATGGATGCAACCGTGTAACGGTTTAGGTTGTGTTGCACTAGCTGTCCAGCTTCTCTCATAGTCCTCCCATGTATGAGCACATGATGAACTAGGGTGGCACGGATTTCATCTGAGATTACTGGTCTTTGTTGTTGTTGTCGTCCTCATCCTCTTCCTCTGTTGTCTTGCAACTTCAACATTGTTAGGATCCATTGTTCCAAAGCACATGCCTCTAGGCCCTATTTATTGATTCTGCAATTCTGATTGGTGTGTTAACAATTTTGAGGCTTAGTGTTTGCACCTGGAGAACAGTGTGCTCTTTGAGTTTAGGTTGTGATGACTTAAGTTAATTGTATTGAGAACATGTGTTTGCTGAATTAATATATAGTGCAATGAATGATTTATTTGGCCACTTTTGTGTAAGGCTTTGCAGAAAGAGTATTGAATATTGAAACAGGTGAATAGTGTTTATGGTTATGGGAAGCGTGTGTGTGTTTTTGGAAATGAGTTTTTTGTGCCACATGAAACAGTTTTTGTGTTTAAGCAATTGAGAAAAACTGTAATGTTCCACTGGGTAGAGGTGAGGGCAGACGTAAGATCAGAGCCATTTTGATAGATGTGTGGCAGAAAAGATGAGACTCAGAGCCCAAGGGCCGGCATTTATATGCGCTCTAAAGAAACCTCTTTGGGCGAGACGTCCAGCTAGCGGCACACCTCGACAACATCCCGTGAAATTGCAGAGCGCGAAATTCAAAATACAAAAATCCTAATATTAAACATTCATGAAAATACAAGTGCCTTGCATCGTTTCAAAGCTTAACGTCTTGATAATCCAGCTGCTTTGTCAGATTTCAAAAAGGCTTTACGGCGAAAGCATACCATGCGATTATCTGAGGACAGCGCCCAGCGTACAAAAGCATTAAAAACATTTTCCAAACCAGCAGAGGCGTCACGAAAGTCATAAATAGCGATAAAATAAATCACTTACCTTTGAAGATCTTCCTCTGTTTGCAATCCCAAGGGTCCCAGCAACATAACAAATGGTTGTTTTGGTCGATAAAGTCCTTCTTTATATCCCATAAAAGTCAGTTTAGTTGGCGCGCTTGATTCAGTAATCGACCTGTTCCCCTCGTTCAAAATGCAGACAAAGGAATCCCAAAAGTTACCAATAAATAAACAAGTCAAACAACATTTCTAATCAATCATCAGGTACCCTAATATGTAAATAAACAATCAAATTTAAGACGGAGAATAGTATGTTCATTACCGGAGATAAATAACGAAGTGCGCGCGCCCCAAGACTACAGTCAAAATAAGAGCCACCTAGAAAAAGAAAGGGCGCTGTACATGTACCGCTCGATTGCGCTTAGGACATTGTACATTGAACTCGTCATTACATCTGGTTGGCAAGCATGTGAATGGTTTGTGTCTGGAGTAGGGCTCTTTTTTTATTTTCTCAGAAGTATTGAGTTAGGTAGTAAGATTTAGACATGTTGTAAACCGTGATTGACCACACTCCAGCACAGTAGGTGGCGCCATGCACCTTTAATGTTGGTTTACGGACCACCATTATATCATAGAAGAAGAAGACGGACGTTATGACCAAAATTATCCTATTTACACATAGTACATTTTGACATTAGAATAAAGGTTTTTGACTCACTTCGATGCCACACAAGCTGTTTTCCAAATGAGAAGTTGTTTTTTAAGGGGCAGGTACTCTTTAAGCAGGTAAGGAGTTTTTGTATGACGGCCAATGAGTGTCAAATTTAGTAAAGATAAAAGTTAATTTCTTTTTTGCTACATGAGCTTTGTTTGAACTAATATTTTTTGTTTTGTAATGCTTAGGTTGTTGCTAGGAGTGTACTGATATAAGTGTGACGCGCATGTGACATCCTGGCAACTTTGAGAAAAAACACACTTTATATCGGAGTTGTCCCTGTTGGAATACGAGATGGTCTATGTATATTCATGAGGCTAGCATAACATCTCACTCTCCATTGAATACAGATGGTTGATGTCAACGCCCCTCATCGAATATTCAAAAAATTATTCAAATAACAAGATAAGTATCCACCAATCCAAAGAGAGGAAGAGGTGGGAACTTGACAGCTCGCCGTTCCTCTCTGTGGACAACGAATCTCATTGTTAGGGCAGAGACACAAGCATCTCATCACTATATCCAGTATCTCTGGTAGAGCAGCGTTTCCCGAACTTGGTCCTTTACTTTAGATACTTAAGTATATTTTAAACCAAATACTTTTACTCAGGGTATGACAGTTGGGTACTTTTTCCACCACTGGATGTATAAATGTAATATAAAATTATCTGGGCACTCAGTTCTTCTCCCCTTGTTCTGTGCTGGTTCCAAAGTGCCCTATATAGGAGTCATCCTGGTTTACTTTATCTAAACTAGTGTTGTATACTAAATAATATGACCAGCCCTTAAAGTCATGTCATTAAAATGTAATAACAAAGGTTTTTAGTGTCTACACTGATGACTCATAAGTAGCCTTTTGAACGTAATGCATTAATGAAGTCTATTATCCAGCCAGATGTATCTGGAAAGGTACCATAATATAATCTCTGAAAATACTCACTTTGTTAACATTCAAATGTGATTAGACTGCAGCTTTTAAGTCTGTCATTAATCAGGTTTTGAGCACACATAGTTGTTGGGGTTTTCTTTTTTTGAGCGCGGGAGGGGTGCTATGGCAGGGGAATAGCCTTAATTTGCACCGTGAACGTGTTGTGTGCTGAGGAGAGCCCAACATCAGCATCATCATCATCTGAAAACGAAGGCGAGGAAAGCAGAGACGTTCTCACGCACAGGAGTGACAGGAGAAAAGACAACACCGACGCTAAAGCGGAGATACGGAACGGAAGGCATAACTATTGCGCCCCACCGGATTGATAGGGAGAAAGTGGGGATACAAACCGCTCGAGGTGGGAAGGGTGTGGGAAAGTTCGCTGTGCGCGCAGCAGCAAGATCATTTGATGAATGAAGGATTAAAGACTCCAGATGAATGAAGAGGTTTATGAATACTTTGTTGAGATTAATTGGTTCTGTCACACAATTTTGCCAATGTGAGATAATTCAATTACCTCTGCATGCATTGACTATTTGCCTAACCATGAATAAACTGTTGTTCCGAGTTTAATAATAATAATAATTTGCTAAAATATCATTTTTTTTGTTCTAATATTTTTTTCTCATTATAAAATATAATGATACATTACAATTAAATCTGCTATGATTCCATTTCAAATCAAAGTAGAAGAAGACAACATTCTTCTTTAAGAAGATTAGTTATCGGAAAAATAACAAATGACTTTCATGCATTCACTGACTGGAAAGACATACAACTTAAACGCAATGCAAGTCGTCATTGAACGGACAAGGACCATGCAGGACATACTGTCCCTGACGTTAAAGGATGAAGTGAGGATGGTTGAAGATACTGTGGCCCCTAAAAACTCTTCTTCACAAGGGGATGGCAGGGACACAGAGGGGCATCCTTACCCGTTGGTGGTCACTCTACTGGCAACAGTCCTGATCCTAACTATTGTGGTAGACATTCTGGGGAACCTGTTGGTCATCTTGTCTGTCTTCAGGAACAGGAAGCTCAGGAAAGCAGGTAATAACCTATTGCAAGTAGCCACCCAGTCTGTTATTTTCTGTGTTGTTAGTAGTACTATTTTACTGGGGTATCTGTGGTGTTAGTAGTACTGGAGTACTGTGGTATGTGTTGTTAGTAGTACTGTTTTACTGAGGTATCTGTGTTGTTAGTAGTACTACTGTACTGGGGTATCTGTGTTGTTAGTAGTACTGCAGTACTGGGGTATGTGTTGTTAGTAGTACTACTGTACTGGGGTATCTGTGTTGTTAGTAGAACTGCAGTACTGGGGTATCTGTGTTGTTAGTAGAACTGCAGTACTGGGGTATGTGTTGTTAGTAGTACTACAGTACTGAGGTATCGGTGTTGTTAGTAGTACTATTTTACGGAGGTATCTGTGTTGTTAGTAGTACTGCAGTACTGGGGTATGTGTTGTTAGTAGTACTACAGTACTGGGGTATTTGTTGTTAGTAGTACTACAGTACTGTGGTATGTGTTGTTAGTAGTACTACAGTACTGGGGTATTTGTTGTTAGTAGTACTGTGGTATCTGTGTTGTTAGTAGTACTACAGTACTGTGGTATGTGTTGTTAGTAGTACTGCAGTACTGTGGTCTGTGTTGTTAGTAGTACTACAGTACTGGGGTATCTGTGGTGTTAGTAGTACTACAGTACTGAGGTATCGGTGTTGTTAGTAGTACTATTTTACGGAGGTATCTGTGTTGTTAGTAGTACTGCAGTACTGGGGTATGTGTTGTTAGTAGTACTACAGTACTGGGGTATTTGTTGTTAGTAGTACTACAGTACTGTGGTATGTGTTGTTAGTAGTACTACAGTACTGGGGTATTTGTTGTTAGTAGTACTGTGGTATCTGTGTTGTTAGTAGTACTACAGTACTGTGGTATGTGTTGTTAGTAGTACTGCAGTACTGTGGTCTGTGTTGTTAGTAGTACTACAGTACTGGGGTATCTGTGGTGTTAGTAGTACTGCAGTACTGGGGTATGTGTTGTTAGTAGTACTACAGTACTGGGGTATGTGTTGTTAGTAGTACTACAGTACTGGGGTATGTGTTGTTAGTAGTACTACAGTACTGGGGTATGTGTTGTTAGTAGTACTACAGTACTGGGGTATGTGTTGTTAGTAGTACTACATTACTGGGGTATGTGTTGTTAGTAGTACTACAGTACTGTGGTATCTGTGTTGTTAGTAGTACTGCAGTACTGTGGTATGTGTTGTTAGTAGTACTACAGTACTGAGTTATATGTGTCGTTGGACAATTACATTTGCAATTGGGATATTATGTCATGCCTTCAGAAGTGCTCATCTCCTTTTCTGATCAATTTGGCCTCAACCCAGTGTCTCATTCCAATTCACAACAGAAGCTTCCCGGGTAACTTCATCCAGTTATATTTTCCTGTGCATCATGTCCCACAGAGAGGACTGTAAAGTGAAGACAAATACAGTAGAATAGTTTATTATATTTATATGGATACAGTATCCAGTGATTCAGTCAGGGGTGTTCATATGTAGCAGTATAACTTTAGACCGTCCCCTCGCCCATACCCGGGCTCGAACCAGAGACCCTCTGCACACATCAACAACAGTCACCCACGAAGCATCGTTACCCATCGCTCCACAAAAGCCGCAGCCCTTGCAGAGCAAGGGGAACCACTACTTCAAGGTCTCGAAGCGAGTGACGTCACCGATTGAAACGCTATTAGCGCGCACCACCGCTAACTAGCTAGCCGTGTCACATCCGTTACACATATCCTTTCTTCAACTGATTTGAAAAGCAGAGAGTATGTTATTCTGGTTTCGGCCACAAGTTGTCAGACAGGAACACTGTTGGCAATACGTTTCGACCCCTTAAACCAGTGCAGTTACTGCAGACATGGAGGACATCCTGGTTGTGCTACTCCGTACCTGTGCCAGATCATCAGCTGCAGGCCACCCATCACGACGTGTCACGACGTGTTACAATTCAATATACTTCCTGAAGTGAGCGATCCCTAATGACTACTGATTTATTTAACCTTTATTTAACTAGGCAAGTGAGTGAAGAACAAATTCTTATTTACAATGATGTCCTACACCGGCCAAAACCCGGATGACACTGGGCCAATTGTGCTCCGCCCTATGGGACTCCCGATCACGGCCCGGTTGTGATACAGCCTGGATTCGAACCACTACACTGTCTGTAGTGTCGCAACTAGCACTGAGATGCAGTGCCTTAGACCGCTGTTTAACTGTACAGCACATCTGTGAATGAATGCATCAATGAGTTGGCTATTCAGTGTGAACTATGGCGAGGCAGAGATATGATGATCCATCACCTGCTCTTTCTTACACCGGGGGGACATGAATCCACCTACCAAGCTAAACATCTATGGAGCCCTCAGCTGCTCTGAGTACACCGCAGATGTCCACGTTGGGGGTTAATTAACTCAGTTTTCAATTCAGGGTATAGGATTTCAAAATGCAGGCTCCTATGTAGGCGTCACCTCAATGAAAGTCCTGTTTTCTGCAAGCACATCTCACGGCTCTAGAGAGACATTTGAAATTATCGAGACAATAAGGCTGTGTTCATACAGGCAGCCCAATGTTGTTCTTTAGCCACTAATTGGTCTTTTGACCAATCAGATCTTTCGAAAATAAAAATAAATCAGAATTGGCCTGCCTGTGTAAACATAGCCTAAGATGCAAACTGCCTAGACACACTATCAATTGAAAAGTTGTAGTGGAGAGGCAGGCTATTTCAGGGAGTTCTACCCCCTTGTTTGAAACCCTTATTCAATACACCTCACTCTTTCCTCCTCTCCCTCCCCTCTCCTTATCTTCCTCTTCCTCCCCTCATCCTCATATTCCTCCCCTCTTATCTTCCTCCCCTCTCCTTATCCTCATCTTCCTCCCCTTTCATCTTCCTCTTCCTCCCCTTATCCTCATCTTCCTCCCCTCTCATCTTCCTCTTCCTCCCCTCTCCTTATCCTCATCTTCCTCCCATCTCCTTTCCTGCTTGGCCTTGTCACAGGTAATTACTTGATTATTAGTAAAGTTCTGTTAAAGACAATCATGTAAAGACAATCGTGCATCGTCTCTCGGGGTAGATTCACTGGCAGCCTTTGCAGAGAGAGAGAGAGACAAAGAGAGAGGAGAAGGTGAGAGAGAGGAGAAAGAGAGAGAGAGGAGAAAGAGAGAGAGGAGAAAGAAAGAGAGGGAGGAGAAAGAGAGAGAGAGGAGAAAGAGAGAGAGAGGATAAAGAGAGGAGAAAGAGAGAGAGAGGAGAAAGAGGGAAAGAGAGAGAAAGAGAGAGAGAGGAGAAAGAGAGAGAGGAGAAAGAGAGAGAGAGGCGAGAGAGAGAGGAGAAAAAGAAAGAGGAGAAATAGTGAATGTGTGGATTTGTATGAATACCAACCCCATCTATCAGGACACTGATATTACTATCTGACTGGAAGCAATGATTCAACTCATTAGACTCCGGTTCAAGTCAGATCGTGTGTCTGACTCCAGGGGCTATTCAACTCACAACGTGTAAATGTCATGTTTATGTTTTATGTTATTGCACACGTGGATGGGATGCTGTAAATTAAATCAATGAATGAAATAATCTAGCATGCAAGCACTAGCTGATGCTGAAATCCTGGGGGTCTTCATTAACTATTTACAATTATTATCATGTAGTTTTAACACACAAGTCAGTATGAGAATTAACAAGGATCCTCAAATCCCCTGGTCTTTCCCTATGTACTGTACATACTAATGGGAGTTTTATGAGGGTTTGGCAAGACAGGAATGATAACAGGGTCTTAAGGATATACCCTTAGAAAAATGAACTATAGTTAATTTGGAGCAACCAGTACATATTAGAGGGATTGGGTCGGATTATTTTCCAATAATTATTAGATTTATTACGTTTTGGTGATATTGAATGGTTTTACAAAGAGGATGGGAGACCTTGAACTTCTACTAATGAACGGTCACAGAACAGAACAAAATGGACTATTTAATCTGAGGTATCCTCTGCCCCATAGGAAATGCCTGTGTGTGGTGAGTTTGGCTCTGACAGACCTTGTGGGTGGAAATGTATCAATATTGAATTGTTTTAATTCTGTTTTTTAGATTATAAATGAATATATTTACAAATAAAAAATGGCAGCCCTTGAAAACTGTCCTAACACTCTGAAGATCCATCCAATCTTATGCACTCTCTGCCCCATAGGAAATGCCTTTGTGGTGAGTTTGGCTCTGGCAGACCTGGTGGTGGCAATCTACCCTTACCCTCTGGTTCTGACAGCCATCTTTCACAACGGCTGGATCGCCGGGTACATCCACTGCCAGATCAGCGGCTTCCTGATGGGCCTGAGCGTCATCGGCTCCATCTTCAACATCACCGGCATCGCCATCAACCGCTACTGCTACATATGTCACAACCTGAATTACGACAAGCTGTTCTCCAACCAGAACACTGTGTGTTACGTCATCCTGGTGTGGGCGCTGACTGTGTTGGCCATCGTGCCCAACTGGTTTATGGAGTCTCTGCAGTATGACCCGAGGGTCTACTCGTGTACCTTCGCCCAGTCGGTGAGTTCCTTGTACACCATCACCGTGGTCGTGGTTCACTTCATCCTCCCCATCAGTATCGTCACGTACTGCTACCTGAGGATCTGGATCCTGGTCTTACAGGTGAGGAGACGGGTGAAACCGGACACGAGGCCCAAGATCAAACCACACGACTTCCGTATCTTCCTTACTATGTTTGTGGTGTTTGTGTTGTTTGCTGTCTGCTGGGCTCCGCTGAACTTCATTGGGCTGGCGGTGGCTATCAACCCCAGACTGGGAGTGAATATCCCTGAGTGGCTCTTCACAGCCAGCTACTTCATGGCCTATTTCAACAGCTGCCTCAACGCAGTCATCTACGGAGTGCTCAACCATAACTTCAGGAAGGAGTACAAAAGGATAGTTCTAATCATTTTCAAGTTCCACTGCAGAGGGTTCGCTAGGGCTTCGGAACTGCACTGCTGAGGGTTCCGTAGGGTTCTGGAACAGCACTGCTGAGGGTTCCGTAGGGTTTCGTAGGGTTCTGGAACAGCACTGCTGAGGGTTCTGTAGGTTTCCGGAACAGCACTGCTGAGGGTTCTGGAAGGTTCCGTAGGATTCTGGAACAGCACGGTAGAGAGTTCCATTGGGTTCTGTGACAGGTAAGACTGAGACTAAAACTCTATGTCAGGATGGGGGATGAGTCAAACGATGATGTCTTGGTCAAAGTCAGAGCTGTTGGCAATGTCACAATCATCTGTCAGCAAGCTTTGAGTTACAAATTCTGAAACTTTGGGTTTGATCTCACACCTTTTCCATGGGTTGTCTATCTTGCATTTTCCCTGGAAGCGTTTTAGTATGGATCTGAGTGTAATGAAAAGTTGAATGCCAATCTGTTGAAGTACATTGTTTGGTCATGATGTAAAATCAACATCGTTACACGTTACATTTTTTTTTACTGCACAACTCTGCCTATCCCTTTAAACAATGTCCAATTCAAACTCCACACATTTGCTTAATCGAAACAAAGAATGAGGAACAGAAAACAAGAATAAATGAATTAATTTAAAAAAATGTATAGATACAGTTGAAGTCGGAAGTTTACATACACTTAGGTTGAAGTCATTCAAACTCGTTTTTCAACCACTCCACAAATTTCTTGTTAACAAACTATAGTTTTGGCAAGTCGGGTTAGGACATCTACTTTATGCATGACACAAGTCATTTTTCCAACAATTGTTTACAGACAGATTATTTCACTTATATTTCACTGTATCACAATTCCAGTGGGTCAGAAGTTTACATACGCTAATTTGACTGTGCCTTTAAACAGCTTGGAAAATTTCAGAAAATGATGTCATGGCTTCTGATAGGCTAATTGACATCATTTGAGTCAATTGGAGGTGTACCTGTGGATGTATTTCAAGGCCTACCTTCAAACTCAGTGCTTCTTTGATTGACATCATGGGAAAATCAAAAGAAATAAGCCAATACCTCAGAAAATAAATTGTAGACCTCCACAAGTCTGGTTCATCCGTGGGAGCAATTTCCAAACACCTGAAGGTACCACGTTCATCTGTACAAACAATAGTAAGCAAGTATAATCACCATGGGACCACATAGCCATCATACCACTCAGGAAGGAGACGCATTCTGTCTCCTAGAGATTAATGTACTTTGGCGCGAAAAGTGCAAATCAATCCCAGAACAACAGCAAATGACCATGTGAAGATGCACGGGGATGGCAGCATCATGTTGTGGCGGTGCTTTGCTGCAGGAGGGACTGGTGCACTTCATAAAATAGATGGCATCATGAGGCAGGAAAATTATGTGGATATGTTGAAGCAACATCTCAAGACCTCAGTCAGGAAGTTAAAGCTTGGTCGCAAATGGGTCTTCCAAATGGACAATGACCCCAAGCATTTTATATTTATTGCCTTAACTCCCTTATCTTACCTCATTTGCACTCTGACTTTTTTTTAGTTTTCTTTTGTTCTATTGACTGTATGTTTGGTTTATTCCATGTGTAACTCTGCATTGTTGTATGTGTCGAACTGCTTTGCTTTATCTTGGCCAGGTCGCAGTAGTAAATGAGAAAATGTTCTCAACTAGCCTACCTGGTTAAATAAAGGTGTTCTCAACTAGCCTACCTGGTTAAATAAAGGTGTTCTCAACTAGCCTACCTGGTTAAATAAAGGTGTTCTCAACTAGCCTACCTGGTTAAATAAAGGTGTTCTCAACTAGCCTACCTGGTTAAATAAAGGTGTTCTCAACTAGCCTACCTGGTTAAATAAAGGTGTTCTCAACTAGCCTACCTGGTTAAATAAAGGTGTTCTCAACTAGCCTACCTGGTTAAATAAAGGTGTTCTCAACTAGCCTACCTGGTTAAATAAAGGTGTTCTCAACTAGCCTACCTGGTTAAATAAAGGTGTTCTCAACTAGCCTACCTGGTTAAATAAAGTTGTTCTCAACTAGCCTACCTGGTTAAATAAAGGTGGAATATATATATTTTAAATACATCCCAAGTTGTAGCAAAATGGCTTAAGGACAACAAAGTCAATGTATTGGAGTGGCCATCACAAAGCCCTGACCTCAATCCCATAGAATATTTGAGGGCAGAACTGAAAAAGCGTGTGCGAGCAAGGACGCCTACAAACCTGGAGGCCTACAAACCTGACTCAGTTACACCAGCTCTGTCAGGAGCAATGGGCCAGATTTCACCCAATTTATTGTGGGAAGCTTGTGGAAGGCTACCCGAAACATTTGATCCAAGTTAAAACAATTTAAAGGCAATGCTACCAAATACTAATTGAGTGTATGTAAACTTCTGACCCACTGGGAATGTGATGAAAGGAATAAAAGCTGAAATAAATAATTATCTCTACTATTATTCTGACATTTCACATTCTTAAAATAAAGTGGTGATCCTAACTGACCTAAGACAGGGAATTTTTACTAGGATTAAATGTCAAGAATTGTGAAAACTGAGTTTAAATGTATTTGGCCAAGGTGTATGTAAACTTCCGACTTCAACTGTCTTTGATGCGTCACAATACTTCATTATAAGGTCCAATGGGACTGGTAACGTGGGATGGGAATATCAATTGGCCAATTAGCTGCAACTACCCAATCCTAGGTCCAACACAATTTGTTTTACTTGTTTAATTCAAATAATAAAATATAAGGACACAATTAAGGAAATGTTTAGTTTTTTCATAGTTATTAAAAATAGCCAACGAAGAAATTAGTAAGGATCGATGCTGGAGATGAGAAGCAGGTACAGGGAGTGAACATTTAATGAAACAACGGACATGAAACAGAACAGGAACAGCGTCTGGACAGGGGTAGAAATAACGACGTCAATGCCGACACAGGGAACAAATTTAGGAGCAGACAGAAATAGAGGAGGTAATCAACAAAGTAATGGAGTCCAGGTGATAATGGTTATTTATAATGGATATTTGACTCTGTCCATTAAACGAAAGGTAAGGTGCACATGTTAGAATGGTGTTTTCCAAACAAATTGCATTTGGAAACATTTCGCTCAGGCCTACCGCCGTGTGTACATTGCTGCGCATAAAATGTGCCGAAATAATACTTGATCAACATTTTAAGCTAAACTTTCTGATTTGTTCCATCAGTTTTATTCATTAATTGAGCGTATACCTCCACTACACTACTTTGATACGCATTGTGGGGATTAAGAAGTGAGTATACGAAATGATTGAATGTTTACATCTATTGTTTACGTATCAGGCGTACATATTTGTTTACATATAATTGTTTTGTGACGTATCACGTGTATATGTCTATCCTGTGAGTTATTTGAATGTCCTGGGTAGCTTGGTTTAAAAATATGATTCTGAGAATGTACAATTTTATTTTTGTCATGCTTTTTTCGCAAATGATCATAAAAATCATAAAGATGATGGAGAATGGTATTTATGACTTTAATACGTTTGATGAGAACATTTTGTGTCAAAGATAATTCAAATCAGTTTTAAATAAAGATGTCTTGTGGATGTGCTGTTGTTTTTCTTCTTCTCTAGCTTTATATGCATTCGGAAAGTATTCAGACCTCTTGACTTTTTCCACATTTTGTTATGTTACAGCCTTATTCTAAAATGTATAAATATTTTTTTTCTCATCGATCTACACACAGTACCCCATAATGACATCACAATACCCCATAATAACAAAGAGAAAACAGGTTTTTAGATTTTTTTTGGTGCAAATTTATAAAAAATAAAAACAGAATAACCTTATTTACATAAGTATTCAGACCTTTTGCTATGAGACTCGAAATTGAGCTCAGGTGCATCCTGTTTCCATTGATCATCCTTGAGATGTTTATACAACTTGATTGGAGTCCACCTGTGGTACATTCAATTGATTGGACATGATTTGGAAAGGCACACACCTGTCTATATAAAGTTGACAGTGCACGTTAGAGCAAAAACCAAGTTATGAGGTCGAAGGAATTGTCCGTAGAGCCCCGAAACAGGACTGTGTCGAGGCACAGATCTGGGGAAGGGTCCCAAAAATGTTCTGCAGCATTGAAGGTCCCAAAGAACAAAGTTGCCTCCATCATTCTTAAATGATAGAAGTTTGAACCACCAAGACTCTTCCCAGAGCAGGCCGCCCGGCCAAACTGATCAATCGGGAGAAGAGCCTCGGTCAGGGAGATGACCAAGAACCCGATGGTCACTCTGACAGAGTTCCAGAGTTCCTCGGTGGAGATGGGAGAACCTTCCAGAAGGTCAACCATCTCTGCAGCAATCCACTAATAAGGTCTTTATGGTAGAGTGGCCAGACAGAAGCCACTCCTCAGTAAAAGGTACATGCAAAAGGCACCTAAAGACTCTCAGACCAAGAGAAACCAGATTCTCTGGTCTGATGAAACTAAAATTGCACTCTTTGGCCTAAATGCCAAGCATCACGTCTGGAGGAAACCTGGCATCATCCCTACAGTGAAGCATGCTTTTGGAGCATCATGCTGTGGGGATGTTTTTTAGCAGCAGGGACTGGGAGAATAGTCAGGGTCAAGGGAAAGATGAACAGAGCAAAGTACAGAGAGATCCTTGATGAGAACCTGATCCAGAGCGCTCAGGACCTCAGACTGGGGAGAAGGTTTACCTTCCAACAGGACAATGACCGTAAGCACACAGCCAAGACAACACAGGAGTGACTTCGGGAAAGGTCTCTGAATGCCCTTGAGTGACCCAGCCAGAGCTCGGACTTGAACCCGATCGAACATGTCTAGAGAGACCTGAAAATATCTGTACAGCGAAGCTCCCCATCCAACCTGACAGTGCTTGAGAGGATCTGCAGAGAAGAATGGGAGGAACTCCCCAAATACAGGTGTGCCAAGCTTGTAACGTCATACCCAAGAAGACTCGTGGCTATAATCACAGCCACAGGTGCATTAACAAAGTACTAAGTAAAGGGTCTGAATACTTATGTAAAAGTGCTATATTTTTGGGGGGGCTGTGTCATTATGGGGTATTGTGTGTACATTGATGAGGGGAAAAAAACAATTTAATCAATTTTAGAATAAGGCTGTAACGTAATTTTGGGGTCTGAATACCTTCCGAATGCACTGTATGTTGTTCATCGAACTGATGGACAACCTGATATATACAAATGGGCGTGTTCGAGAGAATCGAATCTGATGCATTGTGGGTAAATGGTGACTGACGCACTAATCTACAAATAATAGGCTGTGTTCGAGAGAATCGAATCTGATGCATTGTGGGTAAATGGTGACTGACACACTGATCTACAAATAATAGGCTGTGTTCGAGAGAATCGAATCTGATGCATTGTGGGTAAATGGTGACTGACGCACTGATCTACAAATAATAGGCTGTGTTCGAGACCGTCAAATCCATGATGCATTGTGGGTAAATGGTGACTGACGCACTGATCTACAAATAGGCTGTGTTCGAGAGAATCGAATCTGATGCATTGTGGGTAAATGGTGACTGACGCACTGATCTACAAATAATAGGCTGTGTTCAAGACCGTCAAATCCATGATGCATTGTGGGTAAATTGTGACTGATTATGTAGATCAGTCAGTCTCGACTTGCCTTTCATGTCAGCTGCAATGTCCAACGTGCCCATAATGACTAGTTATTGACTCGTTTTTTCTTCTTCCTGCTCGAACGGCTAATAGATACACATTTAATAACAGGATTATGGAACATTAGCCACCCCAAAGCCCTCTCTCTATGTCACTCATCAGTTCATTCAAAACAGGATTATTAAACTACAAACATACTTACCGAAGACCCAACAACTTAAGTGGAGAGCATTTTAGATATTGAGGAAACATGCACATATTTTCTATATCCACAACACTACAGAAGTTTCTATTTTGCTGAAATTACATTCAGTGACTCAAAGGAACAACATTGCACTGGCTTAACATACATACATGTGAAAACCCCAAGACAAGCTGTAATGATAGTTGAGATATTCAGAATATGCAAATATTTATTTCCATTAAAGACATGCTCCGGTACTTCTGGCGAATAGTAAGTATATTTGGGGTGTATGTGTTCATGCATACATAATCTGAGGAGAATCACTGTTTCACCTAAATTAGCCATAAAATCCTTAGCTTGACAGCAACTTTTCTAGAAGCTGTGCGGTGCCATTTTCGCTATATTTATCCCCACGTGCGCCAGCCCCCCTAGCAATTTAAATTTCAGCCCCTCGCCATTTGAGTGACAAACTAGGAAGACACACACACAGTAGAATGAGGGAGAGAGAGAACAATGATGTGGTGCACATATGACGTAGTAGGCCATTTTTGGGGACCACCTTTGGCTCGTGGGCACTACTTTCAGAACTATTGGCTAAAAAGTATGTAAAAGTAGCGGCGAGTATCTTTAATTGAGTTCTTTGATGGAGAGAGACCAGTGAACGAGCCAGAAGTAGTGCACTACGTATAACCAGGGCCCATTGGACTCTGGTCAGAAGTAGTGCACTACGTATAACCAGGGCCCATTGGACTCTGGTCAGAAGTAGTGCACTACGTATAACCAGGGCCCATTGGACTCTGGTCAGAAGTAGTGCACTACGTATAACCAGGGCCCATTGGACTCTGGTCAGAAGTAGTGCACTACGTATAACCAGGGCCCATTGGACTCTGGTCAGAAGTAGTGCACTACGTATAACCAGGGCCCATTGGACTCTGGTCAGAAGTAGTGCACTACGTATAACCAGGGCCCATTGGACTCTGGTCAGAAGTAGTGCACTACGTATAACCAGGGCCCATTGGACTCTGGTCAGAAGTAGTGCACTACGTATAACCAGGGCCCATTGGACTCTGGTCAGAAGTAGTGCACTACGTATAACCAGGGCCCATTGGACTCTGGTCAGAAGTAGTGCACTACGTATAACCAGGGCCCATTGGACTCTGGTCAGAAGTAGTGCACTACGTATAACCAGGGCCCATTGGACTCTGGTCAGAAGTAGTGCACTACGTATAACCAGGGCCCATTGGACTCTGGTCAGAAGTAGTGCACTACGTATAACCAGGGCCCATTGGACTCTGGTCAGAAGTAGTGCACTACGTATAACCAGGGCCCATTGGACTCTGGTCAGAAGTAGTGCACTACGTATAACCAGGGCCCATTGGACTCTGGTCAGAAGTAGTGCACTACGTATAACCAGGGCCCATTGGACTCTGGTCAGAAGTAGTGCACTATGAAGGAACTAGGGTGCCTTTTGGGACACAGACTAAATGATGAGTACAGTTAAGGGATGTAAACATCTGAATTCCCGTCAACACTACAACAAGCATCAAAACAAATCAAATAGAAATAAATGCATATGTATAATATCCAGAAGTGTGAACCTTTTCATTAAGGCTGTAATGAAATAAAAACAATATATATTATTTTTTACATGTTCATGATCACGACAAAAAGACCCCTTATTAAATGCTCAGCAGTATTTTCTCATGGACAATTCAGAATACTCGATTTTTATTTACAATAAAGTCCAAACTCAACAATAGATCAAAACTTGCCATTATTCAAAGCTAGTTGAAAAAAGTGGCAATCAGTTCAGTTCTCCCAATGCCATGTGGTATCACCATGACATCCATCCAACTCTAAACTGGGCCCATTCAGTCCAACGCACTCTAAACGGAGCACATTCAGTCCAACCCACTCTAAACGGAGCACATTCAGTCCAACCCACTCTAAACAGAGCACATTCAGTCCAACCCACTCTAAACGGAGCACATTCAGTCCAACACACTCTAAACTGGGCCCATTCAGTCCAACGCACTCTAAACGGAGCACATTCAGTCCAACCCACTCTAAACGGAGCACATTCAGTCCAACCCACTCTAAACGGAGCACATTCAGTCCAACCCACTCTAAACGGAGCACATTCAGTCCAACCCACTCTAAACTGAGCACGTTCAGTCCAACTCACTCTAAACTGAGCACGTTCAGTCCAACCCACTCTAAACTGAGCACATTCAGTCCAACCCACTCTAAACGGAGCACATTCAGTCCAACCCACTCTAAACTGAGCACGTTCAGTCCAACCCACTCTAAACTGAGCACGTTCAGTCCAACCCACTCTAAACTGAGCACGTTCAGTCCAACCCACTCTAAACTAGGCCCATTCAGTCTAAAAACTCAAGAAAACAGTTGGCACATCCGAGACAAGTTAAAAAATAAATGCTGCCTAAATAAAATAATAGAGCATGATGAATAAATCCAGTGCCCAACTAGAGACAAATGTAATAAATGAAAGCACCAACATAAATGACCTCAACTGAGGAATAACACATGGTATTAGCTCCACAATATACACATGGTATTAGCTCCACAATATACACATGGTATTAGCTCCACAATATACACATGGTATTAGCTCCACAATATACACATGGTATTAGCTCCACAATATACACATGGTATTAGCTCCACAATATACACATGGTATTAGCTCCACAATATACACATGGTATTAGCTCCACAATATACACATGGTATTAGCTCCACAATAACACATGGTATTAGCTCCACAATATACACATGGTATTAGCTCCACAATAACACATGGTATTAGCTCCACAATATACACATGGTATTAGCTCCACAATATACACATGGTATTAGCTCCACAATATACACATGGTATTAGCTCCACAATATACACATGGTATTAGCTCCACAATATACACATGGTATTAGCTCCACAATATACACATGGTATTAGCTCCACAATAACACATGGTATTAGCTCCACAATATACAACATGGTATTAGCTCCACAATATACACATGGTATTAGCTCCACAATATACACATGGTATTAGCTCCACAATATACACATGGTATTAGCTCCACAATATACACATGGTATTAGCTCCACAATATACACATGGTATTAGCTCCACAATATACACATGGTATTAGCTCCACAATATACACATGGTATTAGCTCCACAATATACACATGGTATTAGCTCCACAATATACACATGGTATTAGCTCCACAATATACACATTATTTTGTCATATTTCTTTACAGTCCCTTAGGTTAATCAGTATTACAGTAGGTGATCTGGACAGTTTGACTTGAAACATGTAAATGATGCTTTTCCTTTTAAAAACAAAAATGTCCATTCAACTATTACATCTTTTTGTCTCTCAATTTGTAGTCGGGGAAACTGTATTCAATTTGTAGTCGGGGAAACTGTATTCAATTTGTAGTCGGGGAAACTGTATTCAATTTGTAGTCGGGGAAACTGTATTCAATTTGTAGTCGGGGAAACTGTATTCAATTTGTAGTCGGGGAAACTATTCAATTTGTAGTCGGGGAAACTGTATTCAATTTGTAGTCGGGGAAACTGTATTCAATTTGTAGTCGGGGAAACTGTATTCAATTTGTAGTCGGGGAAACTGTATTCAATTTGTAGTCAGGAAACTGTATTCAATTTTTAGTCAGGAAACTGTATCCAATTTGTAGTCAGGAAACTGTATTCAATGTCAATGTCATAGCTACATGTGCAGCAGTAATGATGGTGATTGTCAGACTACAGGTTGTTGTGTTCTGATAGTCATATTAAACACGGTCAGTCATTTACCATTCTATTGGAAATACACTAGTTAAAACAAGGCCTATATAGAATTATGATATGAATCAAAATGGAACTTAACTGTTATGTAAATGCTATTTTATCACTTGGACAACTTCCAGGATGTATTTAAACAGAACGTCGAACAAGAATGAGTATTTCTATTAGTACCTTGTTTTAACAATAATAAAATGTAACGAGAATGTGATTGTTCAATATTCAATGATTTGGTTAAATTATTCAACATAAAATAATGAACATGTAAGATAGGTGTTCTTGCGGCATGGAAAAGTAAAAAATATATATATATATATCAAAAAAGTACACCATAAAAATAAGAAGTTATAAACATGGTCATAAGGCACAGAGAGAAGCTCGTGTCATAGGGCGGAAACCATTGGACCAGCGCCGTCCGGGTTTGGCCGGAGTAGGCCGTCATTGTAAATAAGAATTTGTTACTTAACTGGACTTGCCTGGTTAAATAAAAAAGGTTAAATTAAATAAAATAAAATGTGTTATCTTCTTAGCTATACGGTTACTGTAACAATTAGTTGGTTTACACTTATATTCCATTAAATAATTGCTCCACAGCGACCAATAACCACAACAGTAAGCAGACTCACAATATCAATAAATGTTTAATCAATGGACAATTGAGCAAGTGAGAAAAACACATGTCTGAAGTCAGGGTGAAGACATCTTTTAACTGTGCTTGTTTGACAGCAGTGGAGGCTGGTGTCACTAAATCAAAGGAAGGTACCATCCATACTAAAAATGAGCCTGTCTTCAGATTTTATCCACCCGCCAGCCTCCACTGTTTGCCAGACCAACCACTGTCAAGATATGCTCCTCTTCCTCACTAGATCTCTCACTGGACCTGGAAGAAGGTCACATCCAGATTGTCATGTCTGCCGTTGCGTTTGATGATCTCTGTGATGGATATATAGGTGCCGGTGATGAAGCCGAGGAAGCCGATGACAGAGATCAGGGTGTTCTTGACGATGACCCAGGGAGACAGACCTTCGTTGTGGTAGGTGAGGATCTGGAGGAGTGGCGGGAAGATGAGAGCCAGGAAACTGCTGCTGACGGACCCCACTAAAGAGATGACCAGGTCCAGCTGGGGGATCAATATGGCCAGGACACCTGGGGAGAAAGAGACAGAACCATTACATCCCCTGGGGGGACGGAGAGAACCACATCTCTTGCTCTATACAGGTAGGGTGAGGGGTCAGGGGTCGAGGATGAGATGAGACAAATGAACACACAGAGTCACCTCTTTCTCTTACCTGGGGAGGTAGGAAGGGGTGAGGGGGAATGAAATGAACGGCGGTAGCATAAAAAAAAGTACATTGAAAAACAACAACAACCAAAGAAGCATAATTGTTATTGACTGTGTTTTTCCATGTCTGTGGGGCTGGTCGGTGGCCTTCCGGTGCTAGGAGACAACTGGGAATCACCCATCTTCATCTGTTGCTAAGGAGATTGATGTGATGTGATGTGAAAAGGAACAGGGGAGGGGCAGCTGTGGCAGCCCAAATAAGTTGAGATGCCGTGCCAATGTCACGCTCTTTCCACTACCCAGCTCCTCACTGATCCACTCACAAACCAACCACCTAACGAGACGCTATGAGAGAGAGCGAAACCAATCAGTTCCCTTAAAAGCCCGGTGAACACTTGCCTAATATTGAGTTACACCCCCTTGCCCTCAGAACAGCCTCAATTCCTCAGTGCATGGACTCTACAAGGAGTTGAAAGTGTTCCACAGGGATGCTGGCCCATGTTGACTCCAATGCTTCCCACAGTTGTGTCAAGTTGGCTGGATGCCCATTGGGTAGTGGACCATTCTTGATACACACCGGAAACTGTTGAGCGTGAAAAACCCAACAGCGTTGCAGTCCTTGACACAAACTAGTGCGCCTGGCACCTACTACCATACTACGTTCAAACGTACTTCAATCTTTTGTCCATTCACTCTCTGAATGGCAGACGTTCACAATCCATGTCTCAGTTGTCTCAAGGCTTATATATATATTTTTTTACCAGTCTCCTCTCCTTAAATCTACACTGATTGAAATGGATTTAACAAGTGACATCAATAAGGGATCATAGCTTCACCTGGTGAGTCTGTCATGGAAAGAGCAGCTGTTCCTGATGTTTCACCTGGTCAGTCTGTCATGGAAAGAGCAGCTGTTCCTGATGTTTCACCTGGTCAGTCTGTCATGGAAAGAGCAGCTGTTCCTGATGTTTCACCTGGTCAGTCTGTCATGGAAAGAGCAGCTGTTCCTGATGTTTCACCTGGTCAGTCTGTCATGGAAAGAGCAGCTGTTCCTGATGTTTCACCTGGTCAGTCTGTCATGGAAAGAGCAGCTGTTCCTGATGTTTTATACACTCAGTATATTTTCAGCATTATGAGATTGGAATAATACTGTGTAATTGTGGAAATATAATAATGACCTTTTAGTGTAAGAGCTGATTGAAAATAATGCCTGAAATTTCAGCCTGTTTTGGTGGGAGGGAGTTTTGGCCTTCCATGGTGACATCACCAGGCGGTAAATGAATTAATAGAAAACAAGAAAGAGTTCCAAACCTCTCTTCCAATAACAGATCATTTTGCAAAGCTGTCATCAAGGCAAAGGGTGGCTACTTTGAAGAATCTAAAATCTAAAATATATTTTGATTTGTTTAACACTTTTTTGGTTACTACATGAATCCATATGTGTTATTTCACAGTTTTGATGTCTAGACTATTATTGTACAATGTAGAAAATAGTAACAATAAAGAAAACCCCTTGAATGAGTAGGTGTGTCCAAACTTTTGACTGGTACTGTATGCATGTACAGGTTCTGTTGTGTGGAATCTGTGACAAGGATAATATGACAAAACAGGGACACAACCTCAAGTTCACTGTTGCGGCAGGTAGCCTCGTGGTTAGAGCGTTGGACTAGTAACCGAAAGGTTGCAAGATCGAATCCCTGAGCCAACAAGTCTTGGTGTGTTTGGACCATGGTAGTTTGTTGGTAATGTGGACCCCAAGGAACTTTAAAAACAACTCTCGACCCGCTCCACTTCAGCCCCATCAATGTTAAATGGGGGCCTGTTTGGCACTTCTTTTCCTGTAGGTCCACGATCAGCTTCTTTGTCTAGCTCACAATGAGGGAGAGATTGTTGTCCTGGCACCACACTGCCAGGTCTCTGACCTCATCCCTATAGGCTGTCTCATTGTTGTGTCATGGCAAACGTAATGATGGTGTTGGAGTCATGCTTGGCCACGTAGTTGTGTGTGAACAGGGAGTACAGGAGGGGACTAAGCACGCACCCCTGAGGAGTCCCAGTGTTGAGGATCAGCATGGTGGATGTGTAGTTACCTACCCTTACCACCTGGGGGCGGCACGTAAGGACGTTCAGGATACAGTTGCATGGGGAGGTGTTTAGACTCGGGGTCCTTAGCTTTGTGGGCATCATTTTTTTAAATTTTTTTTAAATCCTTTATTTTACTAGTCAAGTCAGTTAAGAACAAATTCTTATTTTCAATGACGGCCTAGGAACAGTGGGTTAACTGCCTGTTCAGGGGCAGAACGACAGATTTGTACCTTGTCAGCTCGGAGATTTGAACTTGCAACCTTCCGGTTACTAGTCCAACGCTCTAACCACTAGGCTACCCTGCCGCCCCACTATGGTGTTGAACGCTGCGCTGTAGTCAACAGCATTCTCACAAGTGTTCCTTTTGTTCAGGTGGGAAAGGGCAGTGTGGAGTGCGACTGAGATTGCATCATCTATGGATCTGTTGGGGCGGTACGTGAATTGGAGTGGGTCTAGGGTTTCCGGGATGATGGTGTTGATGTGAGTCATGACCAGCCTTTCAAAGCACTTCCTGGCTACCTACGTGCTACGGGGCGGTAATCATTTAGGCAGGTTACCTTCCCTTTCTTCGGCACAGGGACTATGGTGGTATTACAGACTCGGTCAGGGAGAGGTTGAAAATGCCGGTTGGTCCGCGCATGCTTTGAGTACACGTCCTGGTAATCCGGCCTTGTGAATGTTGACCTGTTTAAAGGTCTTGCTCACATGTGCTACGGAGAGCGTGATCACACAATCATCTTGAACAGCTGGTGCTCTCATGCATGCTTCAGTGTTGCTTGCCTTGAAGCCAGTATAAAAAGGCATTTAGCTCATCTGGTAGGCTCGCGTCACTGGACAGCACGCAGCTGGGGTTCCCTTTGTAGTTCCTAATAGTTTGCAAGCCCTGCCACATCCTTACTCCTGTATTGACGCTCTGCCTGTTTGATGGTTCGTCTGAGGGCATTGCAGAATTTCTTATAAGTGTCCGGATAAGTGTTCCGCTCCTTGAAAGCGACAACTCTAGCCTTTAGCTCGGTGCGGATGTTGCCTGTAATCCATGGCTTCTGGTTGGGATATGTACGTACGGTCACTGTGGGACGACGCCGTCGATGCACTTATTAATGAAGCCAGTGACTGATTCTTTAATATTAGACATCGCGCACCAGCTGTTAATGACAAATAGACACACATCCCAACCCCTTGTCTTACCAGACGTAGCCGTCCTGTCCTGCCGATGCACGGAAAACCCAGCCAGCTCTATATTATTTGTGTCGTTGTTCAGCCACGACTCAGTGAAACAAGATATTTAAAAAATGTATTTCCTGTTGGTAGGTTAATCTCGAACGGAGATAATCTAGTTTATTCTCCAGTGATTGGCCAATAGAACGGATGGTGGAGGCGGGTTACCCACTCGCCGACAAATTCTCAAAAGGCACCCCTATCTCCGTCTTTTCTTCATGCTAATGATGGGGATTTGGGCTTGGTCTCGGAGAAGCAGTATATCCTTTGCATTGAACCGGCGCCATTACATTTAAATGATTTTCAATGTCCGTAGTTTATGCCTGCCCATACCATAATCCCACCACGGGGCACTCTGTTCACAACGTTGACATCAGCAAACCGCTCACCCACACCACGCCATACACGTGGGTCTGCGGTTGTGAGGCCGGTTGGATGTACTGCCAAATTCTCTAAACAACGGAGACAGCTTATGGTAGAGAAATTAACATGAAATTCTCTGGCAACAGCTCTGGTGGACATTCCTGCAGTCAGCATGCCAATTACACAATCCCTCAAAACTTGAGACATCTGTGGCATTGTGTTGTGTGACAAAACTGCATATTTTAGAGTGGTCTTTTATTATCCCCAGCACAAGGTGCACCTGTGTAATGCTCGTGCTTTTTAATCAGCTTCTTGATATGTTTCACCGGACAGGTGGATGGATTATCTTGGTAAAGGAGAAATTCTCACCAACAGGGACGTAAACACATTTGTGCCCAAAATTTGAGAGAAATACATTTTTTGTGCATTTGGCAAACTTCTGGGATCTTTTATTTCATCTCATAAAACATGGGACCAACACTTTACATGTTGTGTTTATACACTGCTCAAAAAAATAAAGGGAACACTTAAACACAATGTAACTCCAAGTCAATAACACTTCTGTGAAATCAAACTGTCCACTTAGGAAGCAACACTGATTGACAATACATTTCACATGCTAGGCAATTAGCAAGACACCCCCAATAAAGGAGTGGTTCTGCAGGTGGCGACCACAGACCACTTCTCAGTTCCTATGCTTCCTGGCTGATATTTTGGTAACTTTTGAATGCTGGCGGTGCTTTCACTCTAGTGGTAGCATGAGACGGAGTCCACAACCCACATAAGTGGCTCAGGTAGTGCAGCTCATCCAGGATGACACATCAATGCGAGCTGTGGCAAGAAGGTTTGCTGTGTCTGTCAGCGTAGTGTCCAGAGCATGGAGGCGCTACCAGGAGACGGGCCAGTACATCAGGAGACGTGGAGGAGGCCGTAGGAGGGCAACAACCCAGCAGCAGGACCGCTACCTCCGCCTTTGTGCAAGGAGGAGCAGGAGGAGCACTGCCAGAGCCCTGCAAAATGACCTCCAGCAGGCCACAAATGTGCATGTGTCTGCTCAAAAGGTCAGAAACAGACTCCATGAGGGTGGTATGAGGGCCCAACGTCCACAGGTGGGGGTTGTGCTTACAGCACAACACCGTGCAGGATGTTTGGCATTTGCCAGAGAACACCAAGATTGGCAAATTCGCCACTGGCACCCTGTGCTCTTCACAGATGAAAGCAGGTTCACACTGAGCACATGTGACAGAGTCTGGAGACGCCGTGGAGAACGTTCTGCTGCCTGCAACATCCTCCAGCATGACCGGTTTGGCGGTGGGGATCAGTCATGGTGTGGGGTGGCATTTCTTTGGGGGGGCCGCATGTGCTTGCTAGAGGTAGCCTGACTGCCATTAGGTACCGAGATGAGATCCTCAGACCCCTTGTGAGACCATATGCTGGTGCGGTTGGCCCTGGGTTCATCCTAATGCAAGACAATGCTAGACCTCATGTGGCTGGAGTGTGTCAGCAGTTCCTGCAAGAGGAAGGCATTAATGCTATGGACTGGCCCACCCGTTCCCCAGACCTGAATCCATTTGAGCACATCTGGGACATCATGTCTCGCTCCATCCACCAACAGGTTGCACCACAGACTGTCCAGGAGTTGGCGGATGCTTTAGTCCAGGTCTGGGAGGAGATCCCTCAGGAGACCATCCGCCACCTCATCAGGAGCATGCCCAGGCGTTGTAGGGAGGTCATACAGGCACGTGGAGGCCACACACACTACTGAGCCTAATTTTGACTTGTTTTAAGGACATTACATCAAAGTTGGATCAGCCTATTGTGTGGTTTTCCAATTTAATTTTGAGTGTGACTCCAAATCCAGACCTCCATGGGTTGATACATTTGATTTCCATTGATAACTTTTGTGTGATTCTGTTGTCAGCACATTCAACTATGTAAAGAAAAAAGTATTTAATAAGAATATTTCATTCATTCAGATCTAGGATGTGTTATTTTAGTGTTCCCTTTATTTTTTTGAGCAGTGTATATTTGTTCAGTTTATATCTCTCAAAGGGAGGGAAAAATACATAAAATGTTCGCTGCTCAGTGTTCATGTACATTTATTGTGAAACCATGATTGAAATAATTGCATGTATAAATTTTGGGTACTATGGGTATAATAGAGTCATGCAGAAGCAGCAAGATTGTGAATGAGGTTCAAAGAAAGGCTCATTTGCTATTTTTAGTTTGTGTTTCTTTATTCTCAACACAGGGCTCTTGTCAGGTTTATTCACAACACAGAGAAATCCCTTTTCTACAGTTACTCTACTCGTTACAGCTTAACTTTCAATCTAACATGGTCTGAGAGAGAAAGAGGAGAAGAGCTACCATGGCTGAGAGAGAAGAAGAGCTACCATGGCTGAGAGAGAAAGAGGAGAAGAGCTACCATGGCTGAGAGAGACAGAGGAGAAGAGCTACCATGGCTGAGAGAGACAGAGGAGAAGAGCTACCATGGCTGAGAGAGACAGAGGAGAAGAGCTACCATGGCTGAGAGAGACAGAGGAGAAGAGCTACCATGGCTGAGAGAGACAGAGGAGAAGAGTTACCATGGCTGAGAGAGACAGAGGAGAAGAGTTACCATGGCTGAGAGAGACAGAGGAGAAGAGTTACCATGGCTGAGAGAGACAGAGGAGAAGAGTTACCATGGCTGAGAGAGACAGAGGAGAAGAGTTACCATGGCTGAGAGAGACAGAGGAGAAGAGCTACCATGGCTGAGAGAGACAGAGGAGAAGAGCTACCATGGCTGAGAGAGTGAGAGCGCCTGAGAGAGTGAGAGAAGAAGAGCACCCACCACAGGGGTGAAAATCAGTTCAGGCTGGTCGCATGCAATCTGCACGTTTTTCAAATGCAGACACATTCTCTAAAATTGACGAACAAGCGCCACCCACTAATCACAGTATCATCAATGGACACGCGGACAGCAAATGCTTTTAAGAAGTACCTAACCAACACAACATAGAATTTTCATCAGATCAGATGCACTGCTATTACTAAAAACCTCAACACAGGAATGTCTATCCACAGTAGAACTGAAAACACACACTAGATAGGTCATTGGAGCGACCTTTACCCTTTCCTCCCTGCATTCTCTGAACCCTCAGAGACCTTCCGTGTTCTTTAACCCAGGTGTCACTTTGATTTTGGGGTACGTTCTCTTCGTGAGGGAAGAAGAGAGGACAAATGAGGAGGGATTAGGTTTGTGTGCCCTTCCTAGCTCTGTAGGGGGGTGACAGGGTGCATGTGTCTCTCTCTCTGTCTCTGTGTGTGTGCGTGTGGACACTATCCTCCTCAGATTGGTCGACCAGGTCCCGGATGCAAGGACACCCCCTCTGGTCGTGTGTCATGGCTCTTTGCCCCTGTCCTCTCAGACAAGTTAGAGGTCTAAGGAGGCTCACGCAACATCCTGTTTCCATCAAGAGACACAGCAACAGACACGCTAGCCTCATCATCCTGAGGCCTGCAGCACAGAGGTTTAGTACCCTGGGAATTATTTCCTTCCTCATCCGCCGTTTCACATTCATTCATTCATTCATTCATTAAATGTGATGAACCACTTTGTTTTAATCTGAAAGATCAATTATCACAATATTTTTGCACTAGTTGGCTGCACCAAAACTCCAGTATGTTTTTAATGTATTATACATAATAGGCTTGTTCTCCATCTTCTTATTAAATGAGGCGCCAATTGATTTTCAGCACTTTTATTTCTATGACGGATCAAAACTGGTTTTCTCATGGCTCTCACTCGTCCCTCTGCAGCAGATATATTTGGACCACGGAAAATAAAAATCACAGTATAGAATCGCAATACATATGATATCCACACATAATTATAATTAATTATAACATAATTATGGTGATAATATGCTATTGGTGAGGTACCTGACAATTCCCAGCCCTAAATGATACCCTTGGATATAACTAAACTTTATACGTTTTGATATTTCATTCACTGTAATTAACTTGGTAAGTTGTTTGAAATAAGCTACATGGGACTGTCGTCATAAACGGACTGTGGCTGCTCTGAAAGTTTACAACACGTTTCGGACAGTGTTTTGTAGCCCCTTTACAAGAAAGTTCAAAGTGCAACGAGAGATTTCTGATTGTATGCACTTTTTTTCCTCGACTGAGAAAGACAATCCGTGTTCTTTTGTTGTTGTTGTCGTCGTCGTCCAGTTAGAAGCAGACTACAAGCTCAAAAGAACTGGGAGCATAAAAGTAGATTATACCGAATAAATATGCGTCAACCCAGCCACTCAACTCCATTGAACATACAGACAAACTTCTGGGATGAGACAAAGAGGGCTGCAGAGCGCAACAAAGATAAGCCCATCTCCAGAGAATCCAGGATACAGATCTTTTGGTTTTCAATGTGAAAGGATCTATACAAAAGCCATATATATATATATATATATATATATATATATATATATATATATATATATATATATATATATATATATATATATATATATATAAATAACTCCATCCATTGAATGTAAAGTACTGCTAGCCAATGGAGAGAATGTGTCTTTGTGTTTTGGCTGTACATCGTACAAATCGGCTCATTCACTCGAATTAGCCGAGAAGCTACACTGAATAATCTAGAAAATGTCCCGCAGACAAAAAGTGGCACATACTGTACATGTACTCCATCGTAGTGCCTTATCAATATGTATTATGACAGCTAAGGGCTGAGCTCATCTGCATACCATGTTTCATACAATAACAATCAAACCAACAAGAGGAGAGAAAGACCTGGCAGTAAAGCAGAGGAGTAGAAGAAGAAGGGGAAGGACAGAGAGGACAGGGTGTTTCAGGGGTATGGAAGGACAGAGGACAGGGTGTTTCAGGGGTATGGAAGGACAGAGAGGACAGGGTGTTTCAGGGGTATGGAAGGACAGAGAGGACAGGGTGTTTCAGGGGTATGGAAGGACAGAGGACAGGGTGTTTCAGGGGTATGGAAGGACAGAGAGGACAGGGTGTTTCAGGGGTATGGAAGGATCAAGAGGAATGGAATGATCTGATACATGAGGAGTGTGTTGAATCAAACGGCACAGCTGTTGCAGCTCTTCAAACGAACTGAGCAATTCTTCAGGGATTTCAAAATGGAAATTTAAAGAAAATCTGCTGCCTCCTCAAACTTCAAGACATCACAGTGTGTTCTTTATCATGTCCACAGGTTTAGAGTTAGGTAGCTAACTCTACCTCAAACATGGGGGTTGGATACTATGCCTAAATGAGGTTAGACTATGGTGGTGAGGTTTAAACTATCCCATTCAGAATACTAACTCAAAATGATCAAGTAGCCTAGTCTGGAGTTTGACGTCCCCTAATCTTAAAGGAAGCACTGATGTGGTGGCTCTTCAAGCTATACAATGTTGTAAAGGTCATTTAAATGTTGAGCTGGTAAATTGTAGTTCTTGTCAGCAGTACATTCTACAAAGGGAAACCGAGCCGCAAGCTGCCCAGTGACGCGAGTCTACCAGACAAGCTAAATGCCCTTGACGTTTGATGAAAGGCAAGCAACACTGAAGCATGCATGAGAGCACCAGCTGTTGAGGACGACTGTGTGATCATGCTCTCCATAGCCGATGTGAGCAAGACCTTTAAACAGGTCAACAGTCACAAGGCCGCAGGGCCAGGGCGTGTACTCAGAGCATGCACAGACCAACCGGCAAGTGTCTTCACTGATATGTTCAACCTCTCCCTGACCGAGTCTGTAATACCTAAATGTTTCAAGAAGACCACCATAGTCCCTGTGCCCAAGAAAGCCAAGGTAACCTGCCTAAATGTCTATTGCCCTGTAGTACTCACATCTATATCCAAGAAATGCATTGAAAGGCTGGTTCATGGCTCACATCAACACCATCCTCCCAGATCCACTCAAATTCGCATTCCGCCCCAACAGATCCTTAACAATCTCAATCGCACTCCACACTGCCCTTTCCCACCTGGACAAAAGGAACACCTATGTGTTCCTTTAGAATGCTGTTCATTGACTACAGCTCAGCGTTCAACACCATAGTGCAACAAAGCTCATCACAAAGCTAAGGACCCTGGGACTAAACACCTCCCTCTGCAACTGGATCCTGTTCACCAATGGCCTCCAAACAGACCCCCCATTAACATCGATGGGGCTGAAGTGGAGTGGGTCAAGAGTTTGAAATTCCTTGGTGTCCACATCACCAACAAACTACCATGGTCCAAACACACCAAGACAGTTGTGAAGAGGGCACGACAACAACTTTTCCCACTCAGGATACTGAAAAAATTTGGCATGGGTCCCCAAATCCTCAAAAGGTTCTACAGCTGCACCATCGAGAGCATGGTGGCATCAACGACTGGTATGGCAACTGCCTGGTATCTGACCGTAAGGCGCTACAGAGGGTAGTGTGTTCGGCCCAGTACATCCCTGGGGCCAAGCTTCCTGCCATCCAGGACCTATATTTTGATTTGAGCCAGAATGAAGGATATTTCGAAGCATCATGCTAAGAACGGACCAGTGACCGTTTGAGGAACTCTGATCCACATACAACACAAGGAGTAAGAGTCTGAAGTTAGTCTGATGGTCAATTCACTAAACAACTACTTCTATAGATGACTACTCTGAGTCAGAGATTCTAGGTCAGCTGACTAAGTATCAATCCCAAATCTCACACCAAGCAACTGATTTTCAGTCTCAACAGTATTACATGCAGACAGAGTGTTATTTTTTTTTGTATATAACTAGGCGAGTCAATAAGAACAAAATTCTTATTTACAATGACGGCCTACCAAAGAGAAAAAAGTCCTCCTGCTGGGACTGAATAAAATAAAAAATAGGACAAAAACACACCACAACAAGAGAGACACCACCACAACACTACATAAAGAGAGACCTAAAGACAACAACAGAGTATGGTAGCAACACCAACATGACTACAACACGGTAGCAACACCAACATGACTACAACACGGTAGCAACACAACATGACTACAACACGGTAGCAACACAACATGACTACAACACGGTAGCAACATCAACATGACTACAACATGACTACAACACGGTAGCAACATCAAATCAAATTTATTTATATAGCCCTTCGTACATCAGCTGATATCTCAAAGTGCTGTACAGAAACCCAGCCTAAAACCACAAACAGCAAGCAATGCAGGTGTAGAAGCACGGTGGCTAGGAAAAACTCCCTAGAAAGGCCAACATGACATCAACATGACTACAACACGGTAGCAACACCAACATGACTACAGCACGGTAGCAACACCAACATGACTACAACACGGTAGCAACACAACATGACTACAACACGGTAGCAACACCAACATGACTACAGCACGGTAGCAACATCAACATGACTACAACACAGTAGCAACACAACATGACTACAACACGGTAGCAACACAACATGACTACAACACGGTAGCAACACCAACATGACTACAACACGGTAGCAACACCAACATGACTACAACACGGTAGCAACACAACATGACTACAACACGGTAGCAACACAACATGACTACAACACGGTAGCACCATCAACATGACTACAACACAGTAGCAACATCAACATGACTACAACACGGTAGCAACATCAACATGACTACAACACGGTAGCAACATCAACATGACTACAACACAGTAGCAACACAACATGAATACAACACGGTAGCAACATCAACATGACTACAACACGGTAGCAACACCAACATGACTACAACACGGTAGCAACACCAACATGACTACAACACAACATGACTACAACACGGTAGCAACACCAACATGACTACAACACGGTAGCAACACCAACATGACTACAACACGGTAGCAACACAACATGGGCTACAACACAGTAGCAACACCAACATGACTACAACACGGTAGCAACACCAACATGACTACAACACGGTAGCAACACCAACATGACTACAACACGGTAGCAACACCAACATGACTACAACACGGTAGCAACACCAACATAACTTTCTGCCATTCTACCAATTGCATGGCTATTAACAAGAGGAATCTGAAACGCAATGCTCTTTTACAAGAGATGCCACGGAGAGAAAGAGAGAGCAACAGAGAGAGAGCAACAGAGAGAGAGCAACAGAGAGAGAGCAACAGAGAGAGAGCAACAGAGAGAGAGCAACAGAGAGAGAGCAACAGAGAGCAACAGAGAGAGCAACAGAGAGAGCAGAGAGCAACAGAGAGAGCGAAACAGAAATTGTCAGTATTTCACAGAGAAATGTAAGGCAGAGAGAGAAATGTAAGGCAGAGAGAAATGTAAGGCAGAGAGAGAGAGAGAGAGAGAGAGAGAGAGAGAGAGAGAGAAATGTAAGGCAGAGAGAGAGAAATGTAAGGCAGAGAGAGAGAGATAGAGAAATGTAAGGCAGAGAGAGAGAGAGAGAGAGAGCACGAGAGAGAAATGTAAGGCAGAGAGAGAGAGAGAGCGCGAGAGAGAGTAAACCACACAGAGAGAGAGCAAGAGAGCCACAGAGAGAGAGAGAGAGAGCGAGAGAGAGACCTCTCTGATGAGAATAGGCTACCCCTCCTGTTGGGGGAGGACGCAGAGAGCTGTGGGTTGGCAGCACACTACATTGCTGCCTGTCATAATATGAGGGACAGTGTCTGACAGACCAATCAACCTGCACATATACTCTACTGTATGCTTATTGTTATTGTTCAGTGTGTGGTTATTTTGACCCTTGGTTAATGTTGTTACTGTTGTCCCGGTGACAATTTTGATTATCTTAATATTGTAAAAATCCAAAGCAAGCTTTGCCAATATGTACATTGTTGCGTCATGCCAATAAAGCTAATTGAATTTAAAATTGAGACACACACACACACACACACACAGAGAGAGAGAGCGAAAGAGACACATTTGACCCCAATAACTACCGTGGGATATGCATCAACAGCAACCTCTGCATTATCATTAACAGCAGACCCGTACATTTCCTCAATGAAAACAATGTACTGAGCAAATGTCAAATTGGCTTTTTACCAAATTACCATACAACAGACCACGTATTCACACTGCACACCCTAATTGACAAATAAACAAACCAAAACAAAGGCAAAGTCTTCTCATGCTTTGTTGATTTCAAAAAAGCCTTCGACTCAATTTGGCATGAGGGCCTGCCATGCAAATTGATGGGAAGTGGTGTTGGGGGGAAAAACATACAACATTATAAAATCCATGTACACAAACAACAAGTGTGCGGTTAAAATGGGCACATTTCTTCCCACAGGGCCGTGTTTTTTAAAATTGTATTCTTTATTTCACCTCTATTTAACCAGGTAGGCTAGTTGAGAACACCTCTATTTAACCAGGTAGGCTAGTTGAGAACACCTTTATTTAACCAGGTAGTCTAGTTGAGAACAAGTTCTAATTTACAACTGCGACCTGGCCAAGATAAAGCAAAGCAGTGTGACACAGACAACACAGAGTTACACATGGAGTAAACAATAAACAAGTCAATGACACAGTAGAAAAAATAATGTCTAAAACAATAAACAAGTCAATAACATAGTAGAAAAAAATAATGTCTATATACAGTGTGTGCAAAAGGCATGAGGAGGTAAGGCAATAAATAGGCCATAGAAGCGAATAATTACAATTTAGCAGATTAACACTGGAGTGATAAATGAGCAGATGAACATGTGCAGGTAGAGATACTGGTGTGCAAAAAAGCAGAAAAGTAAATAAAATAAAAACAGTATGGGGATGAGGTAGGTAGATTGGGTGGGCTATTTACAGATGGACTATGTACAGCTGCAGTGATCGGTTAGCTGCTCAGTTAGTTGAGGTTTAAAGTTGGTGAGGGAAATAAAAGTCTCCAACTTCAGCGATATTTGCAATTCGTTCCAGTCACTGGCAGCAGAGAACTGGAAGGAAATGCAGCCAAATGAGGTGTTGGCTTTAGGGATGATCAGTGAGATACACCTGCTGGAACGTTTGCTACGAGTGTTGCCATCGTGACCAGTGAACTGAGATAAGGCGGAGCATTACCTGGCAAATACTTAGATGACCTGGAGCCAGTGGGTCTGGCGACGAATATGTAGCGAGGGCCAGCCGACTAGAGCATACAGGTCGCAGTGGTGGGTGGTATAAGGTGATTTGGTAACAAAACGGTTGGCACTGTGATAGACTGCATCCAGTTTGCTGAGTAGAGTATTGGAAGCTATTTTGTAGATGACATCGCCAAAGTCGAGGATCGGTAGGATAGTCAGTTTTACTAGAGTAAGTTTGGCGGCGTGAGTGAAGGAGGCTTTGTTGCGAAATAGAAAGCCGATTCTAGATTTGATTTTGGATTGGAGATGTTTAATATGAGTCTGGAAGGAGAGTTTACAGTCTAACCAGACACCTAGGTATTTGTAGTTGTCGACATATTCTAGGTCAGAACCGTCCAGGATGGTGATGGTAGTCGGGCGGGCGGGTGTGGGCAGGAATGCAGCTTAAGCCCCACCCTCTTCACCATATATATATCAACAAAATTGGCGCGGGCACTAGAACAGTCTGCAGCACCCGGCTTCACCTTACTAGAATCTGAAGTGAAATGTCTACTGTTTGCTGATGATCTGGTGCTTCTGTCACCAACCAAGGAGGGCCTACAGCAGCACCTAGATCTTCTGCACAGATTCTGTCAGAACCGGGCACTGGCAGTAAATCTCAATAAGACAAAAAAATAATGGTGTTCCAAAAAAAGGTCCAGTTCCCAGGACCACAAATACAAATTCCATCTAGACACCGTTGCCCTTGAGCACACAAAAAAAACTATACATACCTCGGCCAAAATATCAACACCACAGGTAACTTCCACAAAGCTGTGGACGATTTGAGAGACAAGGCAAGAAAAGCATTCTATGCCATCAAAAGGATCCCAGTCTGTTGTTCCCACATGCTTCAAGAGGGCCACCATTGTTCCTGTTCCCAAGAAAGCTAAGGTAACTGAGCTAAACGACTACCGCCCCGTAGCACTCACTTCCGTCATCATGAACTGCTTTGAGAGACTCAAGGAACATATCACCTCAACCCTACCTGACACCCTAGACCCACTCCAATTTGCTTACCGCCCCAATAGGTCCACAAACGACGCAATCGCAACCACACTGCCCTAACCCATCTGGACAAGAGGAATACCTATGTAAGAATGCTATTCATCGACTACAGCTCAGCATTTAACACCATAGTACCCTCCAAACTCGTCATCAAGCTCGAGACCCTGGGTCTCGACCCCACCCTGTGCAACTGGGTCCTGGACTTCCTGACGGGCCGCCCCCAGGTGGTGAGGGTAGGAAACAACATCTCCACCCCGCTGATCCTCAACACTGGGTCCCCAGAAGGGTGCGATCTCAGCCCTCTTCTGTACTCCCTGTTCACCCATGACTGCGTGGCCATGCACTTCTCCAACTCATCAAGTTAGCAGACGACACTACAGTGGTAGGCTTGATTACCAACAACGAGGAGACGGCCTACAGGGAGGAAGTGAAGGCTCTGCGAGTGTAGTGTCAGGAAAATAACCTCACACTCAACGTCAACAAAACAAAGGAGATGATCGTGGACTTCAGGAAACAGAGCAGAGGGAGCAGCCCCCTATCCACATCGACGGGACAGTAGTGGAGAAGGTGGAAAGTTAAGTTCCTCGGCATACACATCACGCACAAACTGAAATGGTCCACCCACACAGAGAGCATGGTGAAGAAGACGCAGCAGCGCCTCTTCAACCTCAGGAGGCTGAAGAAATTTGGCTTGTCACCGAAGACCCTCAAACTTTTACAGATGCACAATCGAGAGCATCCTGTCGGGCTGTATCACCGCCTGGTACGGCAACTGCTCCGCCCACAACTGTAACGCTCTCAAGAGGGTAGTGAGGTCTGCACAACGCATCACCGGGGGCAAACTACCTGCCCTCCAGGACCCCTACACCACCCGATGTCACAGGAAGGCCATAAAGATCATCAAGGACAGCAACCACCCGAGCCACTGCCTGTTCACCCTGCTATCATCCAGAAGGCGAGGTCAGTACAGGTGCATCAAAGCGGGGACTGAGAGACTGAAAAACAGCTTCTATCTCAAGGCCAACAGACTGTTAAAACAGCCACCACTACCATTGCTGCCAACATATGTATATATATTTTTTTAAATTCTACCTATTGTACCTTTATTTAACCAGGCAAGTCAGTTAATAACAGATTCTTATTTTCAATGACTGCCTAGGAACAGTGGGTTAACTGGTCTAGCAACAGTGGGTTAACTGGCCTAGGAACAGTGGGTTAACTGGCCTAGGAACAGTGGGTTAACTGGCCTAGGAACAGTGGGTTAACTGGCCTAGGAACAGTGGGTTAACTGGCCTAGGAACAGTGGGTTAACTGGCCTAGGAACAGTGGGTTAACTGGCCTAGGAACAGTGGGTTAACTGGCCTAGGAACAGTGGGTTAACTGCCTGTTCAGGGGCAGAACAACAGATTTGTACCTTGTCAGCTCGGAAGTTTGAACTTGCAACCTTCCGGTTACTAGTCCAACGCTCTAACCACTAGGCTACCCTGCCGCCTCATGTGTATATACTGTACTCTATCATCTACTGCATCTTGCCTATGCCGTTCGGCCGTCACTCAATCATATATCTTTATGTACATATTCTTATTCATTCCTTTACACTTGTGTGTATGAGGTAGTTGTTGTGAAATTGTTAGATTACTTGTTAGATATTACTGCACGGTCGGAACTAGAAGCACAAGCATTTCGCTACACTCGCATTAACATCTGCTAACCATGTGTATGTGACTGTCATTCTAGATCTCCTTGCTCTCCTTGTTCGGGCGGTGCTCGGCGGTCGACGTCACCGGTCTTCTAGCCATCATTGATCCATTTTTCATTTTCCATTGGTTTTGTCTTGTCTTCCCACACACACCTGGTTTCAATCCCATTCATTACCTGTTGTGTATTTAACCCTTTGTTTCCCCGCATGTCTTTGTCAGATATTGTTTTATTGTCAGTGTTGTTTATTTGTTTTGGTGCGCGACGGGTCCTCGTACCCATGTTTGTTCATGTATGTGTTTAGTGTTATGGAGCATGTTACGTGGACATTTATTAAAAGACTCCATTTACACTCCATTTTGACTCTCCTGCGCCTGACTTCCCTGCCACCTATACAGACACACACGACGCTGACAGTGACAAATCTAATTTGATGAACATAAAATTCAACATACCAATGAGCATCTGGCTAAAAATGTTTGAGTCAGTTATAGAACCCATTGCCCTTTATGGTTGTGAGGTCTGGGGTCTGCTCACCAACCAAGAATTCACAAAATGGGACAAACACCAAATTGAGACTTGTGGTCAATTTGCAGTGTACAAAATATTATAACAAAATTTGGCCTGCGGCTGAGCCTAGTTGCCTACCCCCGGCCTAGGCGCTTGAGACTTCAGTCAGACTCACAGGTGAAGTGATGTTTTTAGAGTCTAGCCAGATGCAATACTACACACTGAGGCATTGGGGAAGGTAGACTGCCCTGGGGGCGTCAGACAGAAAGATAGACGTCATACTCACAGGTGAAGACTACGAGCGCAGTGCGGATCAGGAGATCAACCGTCAGTTCCCATCTCTCTGAGAAGCGGGACAACACAGGAGGAATCAGGATCGCAGCTGGCACGTAGAACTGAAGGGCAAAGGTGATGTAGATACCGAAACAGTAGAGAAGCTTTACAATCTGATACATCCTGGAGAGAGAGAGACAGAGAGAGAGAGCGCGAGAGAGAAACACAGAGAGAGAGAGAGACACACACAGAGAGGGGGACAGAGAGAGAGAGACACAGAGAGAGAGAGACACAGAGAGAGAGACACAGAGAGAGAGAGAGACACACAGAGAGAGAGAGACACAGAGAGAGAGAGAGAGAGAGAGAGACACACAGAGAGAGAGAGAGAGAGAGAGAGAGACACACAGAGAGAGAGAGAGAGAGAGAGAGACACAGAGAGAGAGAGACACAGAGAGAGAGAGACACAGAGAGAGAGAGACAGAGAGACACAGAGAGAGAGAGAGAGACACAGAGAGAGAGAGAGAGACACAGAGAGAGAGAGAGAGACACAGAGAGAGAGAGAGACACAGAGAGAGAGAGAGGTTAAAGTCACAGCAAAGGCTGACACACACAACCACCATGGTTTTATTGATGACTGCATTGCAAGTTCCTGAGGAGACATCATATTAATTAATGAGCAGGGCTAATTATTACGTAATCAGTAGTAGTAAGTAGTCAAACAGCACAGCATTTTGACAATAATACATCATGTAGAAACAGAAACCGAGACGGTAGTTACAATCTTATGACTTTTGATGGCTGCAATTCAAATTGGGAGTGAGCCCCTGTTATGAATGAGAGTAGTCTGATATGAATGAGCCCCTGTTATGAGAGTAGTCTGATATGAATGAGAGTAGTCTGATATGAATGAGCCCCTGTATGAGAGTAGTCTGATATGAATGAGAGTAGTCTGATATGAATGAGTCCCTGTATGAGAGTAGTCTGATATGAATGAGAGTAGTCTGATATGAATGAGCCCCTGTATGAGAGTAGTCTGATATGAATGAGCCCCTGTTATGAGAGTAGTCTGATATGAATGAGCCCCTGTTATGAGAGTAGTCTGATATGATTGAGCCCCTGTTATGAGAGTAGTCTGATATGAATGAGCCCCTGTTATGAGAGTAGTCTGATATGAATGAGAGTAGTCTGATATGAATGAGCCCCTGTATGAGAGTAGTCTGATATGAATGAGCCCCTGTAAGAGAGTAGTCTGATATAAATGAGCCCCTGTAAGACAGTAATGTAGTCTGATATAAATGAGCCACTGTTATGAGTAGTCTGATATGAATGAGCCCCTGTTATGAGAGTAGACTGATATGAATGAGTCCCTGTATGAGAGTAGTCTGATATGAATGAGTCCCTGTATGAGAGTAGTCTGATATGAATGAGAGTAGTCTGATATGAGAGTAGTCTGATATGAATGAGCCCCTGTATGAGAGTAGTCTGATATGAATGACTCCCCGTAAGACAGTAATGTAGTCTGATATGAATGAATCCCAGTAAGATAGTAATGTAGTCTGATATAAATGAGCCCCTGTAACAAATGGCTCATCATTGTCTGACCCTTTACTACAGGTTCATGACCTGCTGACCTGGTGACCTGGCTAGATCCAGTTAACATCCAATCAATGCCACTGATTAGTCAGCTCATTGAGGAACAGGGTACTGATACTCCAGCTCAGACAAACAGGGTACTGATACTCCAGCTCAGACAAACAGGGTACTGATACTCCAGACAAACATTCAGACGTATGTACGGAACTGCCTGTTGTTTTCCATCGTGACAAAGTTAAAGAGCGTCTCCTATCAGTCTATAGATAGTCAGAACAGAAGGTATCCAGTTTAGATGCCCAGGTGGATGAAACAGAGTGACCTATTGGCACAGCTTCCTGTCATTTGAGCCAGGTGGTTAGGGGTGTGTGTGTGGGTGTGTGTTTATTTATAGGTGTGTGTGTGCGTGGCCACTATCCTATCCTGCAATGCCGGCCCTACTGACAGCTGAGAGCAGCTCCGAGAGCACAGTGGAATTGGTCGTGAGCCACGCCTCCTCACAGCTTCACCGGTCAACTCTCTTTCATGCTGCCTCCCTCTGACCTGTTCAATCTGTTCCTTCTATATCTACCCGACTGATCTGTTCCTTCTAGATCTACCCGACTGATCTGTTCCTTCTAGATCTACCCGACTGATCTGTTCCTTCTAGATCTACCCGACTGATCTGTTCCTTCTAGATCTACCCGACTGATCTGTTCCTTCTAGATCTACCCGACTGATCTGTTCCTTCTAGATCTACCCGACTGATCTGTTCCTTCTAGATCTACCCGACTGATCTGTTCCTTCTAGATCTACCCGACTGATCTGTTCCTTCTAGATCTACCCGACTGATCTGTTCCTTCTAGATCTACCTGACTGATTGCTTTGATTAAGGCACGATTGAGCAAAGAATCAGTCGGCTTTACTGCCTTAAATTGAATTCTCCCTGGCTCATGATGTCTGATTCATGGTGTCTTGTAACCTGCCACCATGAATGAACGTGACTGCTGCATCTATCTCCCAGTCATTGTGTCTGTGTCTCCATAGAGACAGATACAGGAGTGGTATTTACAGAACACCTCCCAGTCATTGTCTCCATAGAGACAGATACAGGAGTGGTATTTACAGAATACCTCCCTGTCATTGTGTCTGTGTCTCCATAGCGACAGATACAGGCGTGGTATTTACAGAACACCTCCCAGTCATTGTGTCTGTGTCTCCATAGAGACAGATACAGGAGTGGTATTTACAGAACACCTCCCAGTCATTGTGTCTGTGTCTCCATAGAGACAGATACAGGAGTGGTATTTACAGAATACCTCCCAGTCATTGTCTCTAAAGAGACAGATACAGGCGTGGTATTTACAGAACACCTCCCAGTCATTGTGTCTGTGTCTCCGTAGAGACAGATACAGGAGTGGTATTTACAGAACATCAAATCAAATTTTATTTGTCACATACACATGGTTAGCAGATGTTAATGCGAGTGTAGCGAAATGCTTGTGCTTCTAGTTCCGACAATGCAGTAATAACCAACCAACAAGTAATCTAACCTAACAATTCCACAACTACTACCTTATACACACAAGTGTAAAGGAATGAAGAATATGTACATCAAAATATATGAACGAGTGATGGTACAGAACGGCATAGGCAAGACGCAGTAGATGGTATCGAGTACAGTATATACATATGAGATGAGTAATGTAGGGTATGTAAACATTATATTAAGTGGCATTGTTTAAAGTGGCTAGTGATACATTTTTTACATGAATTTCCATTATTAAAGTGGTTGGAGTTGAGTCAGTGTGTTGGCAGCAGCCACTCAATGTTAGTGGTGGCTGTTTAACAGTCTGATGGCCTTGAGATAGAAGCTGTTTTTCAGTCTCTCGGTCCAAGCTTTGATGCACCTGTACTGACCTCGCCTTCTGGATGATAGCAGGGTGAACAGGCAGTGGCTCGGGTGGTTGTTGTCCTTGATGATCTTTATGGCCTTCCTGTGACATTGGGTGGTGTAGGTGTCCTGGAGGGCAGGTAGTTGCCCCCGGTGGTGCCTTGTGCAGACCTCTCTACCCTCTGGAGAGCCTTACGGTTGTGGGCGGAGCAGTTGCCGTACCAGGCGGTGATACAGCCCACCAGGATACTCTCGATTGTGCATCTGTAAAAGTTTGTGAGTGCTTTTGGTGACACGCCGAATTTCTTCAGCCTCCTGAGGTTGAAGAGGCGCTACTGCGCCTTCTTCACGACGCTGTCTGTGTGGGTGGACCAATTCAGTTTGTCCGTGATGTGTATGCCGAGGAACTTAAAACTTACTACCCTCTCCACTACTGTCCCGTCGATGTGGATAGGGGGGTGTTCCCTCTGCTGTTTCCTGAAGTCCACGATCATCTCCTTTGTTTTGTTGACATTGAGTGCGAGGTTATTTTCCTGACATCACACTCCGAGGGCCCTCACCTCCTCTCTGTAGGCAGTCTCTTCGTTGTTGGTAATCAAACCTACCACTGTAGTGTCGTCCGCAAACTTGATTATTGAGTTGGAGGCGTGCATGGCCACCCAGTCATGGGTGAACAGGGAGTACAGGAGAGGGCTCAGAACGCACCCTTGTGGGGCCCCAGTGTTGAGGATCAGCGGGGTGGAGATGTTGTTACCTACCCTCACAACCTGGGGGCGGCCCGTCAGTCCGCACAGGGCGGGGTCGAGACCCAGGGTCTCGAGCTTGATGAGGAGTGGAGGGTACTATGGTGTTAAATGCTGAGCTGTAGTCGATGAACAGCATTCTCACATAGGTATTCCTTGTCTAGATGGGTTAGGGCAGTGTGCAGTGTGGTTGCGATTGCGTCGTCTGTGGACCTATTGGGGTGGTAAGCACATTGGAATGGGTGGAGGTGGAGGTGATATGGTCCTTGACTAGTCACTCAAAGCACTTCATGATGACGGAAGTGAGTGCTATGATAGTCATTTAGCTCAGTTACCTTAGCTTTCTTGGGAACAGGAACAATGGTGGCCCTCTTGAAGCATGTGGCCCTCTTGAAGCATCCCAGCAGACTGGGATAAGGATTGATTGAATATGTCTGTAAACACACCAGCCAGCTGGTCTGCGCCTGCTCTGAGGATGCGGCTGGGGATGCCGTCTGGGCCTGCAGCCTTGCGAGGGTTAACACGTTTAAATGTTTTACTCACGTCGGCTGCAGTGAAGGAGAGTCCGCAGGTTTTGGTAGCAGGCCGTGTCAGTGGCACTGTATTGTCCTCAAAGCGAGCAAATAAGTTGTTTAGTCTGTCTGGGAGCAAGACATCCTGGTCCGCGACAGGGCTGGTTTTCTTTTTGTAGTCCGTGATTGACTGCAGACCCTGCCACATACCTCGTGTCTGAGCCGTTGAATTGCGACTATACTTTGTCTCTTATAGCCACAGTAAAGAAAGAGAGGATCATATTTAGGGCCACAGTAAAGAGAGAGAAGGAGAGAGAGAGAGGATCCTATTTTGGTCAAATCTTCAAGACGATGCACACTTCGGGCAATCCAAAAATGACCAAAAGCCTTTCGATGAATATAATTATGACCAGTGTTACACTGTTAAACAATACAGCATCTATGTGATTCTATACAGCACCATCTCTTCAGCATCTATGTGATTCTATACAGCACCATCTCTTCAGCATCTATGTGATGATTCTATACAGCACCATCTCTTCAGCATCTATGTGATGATTCTATACAGCACCATCTCTTCAGTATCTATGTGATGATTCTATACAGCACCATCTCTTCAGTATCTATGTGATGATTCTATACAGCACCATCTCTTCAGCATCTATGTGATGATTCTATACAGCACCATCTCTTCAGTATCTATGTGATGATTCTATACAGCACCATCTCTTCAGCATCTATGTGATTCTATACAGCACCATCTCTTCAGCATCTATGTGATGATTCTATACAGCACCATCTCTTCAGCATCTATGTGATGATTCTATACAGCACCATCTCTTCAGTATCTATGTGATGATTCTATACAGCACCATCTCTTCAGTATCTATGTGATGATTCTATACAGCACCATCTCTTCAGTATCTATGTGATGATTCTATACAGCACCATCTCTTCAGCATCTATGTGATGATTCTATACAACACCATCTCTTCAGTATCTATGTGATTCTATACAGCACCATCTCTTCAGTATCTATGTGATTCTATACAGCACCATCTCTTCAGGAGATTGTAAGAAGAACTCACCAGCAGTTGGGTAAGTTAAGGGTGATACTTCCCCCAATGGCCTCTCCAAAGGTGATGTACCCTATGGTCCCCAAGCTGATATAGAGGAAGGTGATGATGCCCATACCCAGACATAGAACCATATTGAAACTCTGAGGCTTCTGCATCTTGTTCTCCAGAGGCAGGACCTGAGACATGGAGAGGAACAACGCTAGGTGACACTTCACCTTAAGTTGCCATTATACCAATGAAACTACACCTTACTAACTGTAGTGACGTTTTAATACCATAAAATTACGTCAGTATTAACATGGTAATAATGGTTTTTTTTTGCGGCATATGTTCAACATGAACAGTAATACGTTACCACTCCTATCCCCTCGAAAGCAAAGATGGCCGTTCCAAAGAAGAGAGGGTAGTCTTTGGCATGACCCACCTTGGGCAGGTTGATATGATTTGGGATGTTCTGGAAATCAAAAACAGAAAAATCGGTTGAATATCAAATTAAGTCCAGTAAGGTAATTAAATAACAATGCATAGCAGTTAACATTATAGGATGTTTGAGACTTCGCATAGATTCTACTTGTGTCTGGAACTCTATTGGAGGGATACGACATCGTTCTTCCACCACAAACTCCATCGTTTGGTGTTTTGATGATGGTAGAAACACTGGCGGAAACACACAGCCATCAGCCGCCCCAATGGTCAGGGTCCCCCTGGAGGAAGGACTCTTTTTCTAGCCATGGTAGCCAAAGATAATGGGCTAACAGGCCATTTTTATACACCACGCTAAGCATGATGGGATGTTAACTGCATAATTAACTCAGAAACCACATCTGTGTGGCAGCACCCGCGTTCAGTATAGTTTGTCTCAAGCAGTTTCTTTTATTGACGCAGGTACCTGTATTTTGATCTATTATACATCTGTTTGGGATAGTGATCATTTGAAGTGGCTCCATTTGCCCCCAGAATGCATTTGTTCACCATTCTGAATGTCTTAAGTAGAGATGGCCAACTTTGATGGAGGTGGGGGCCACAAAACCAATCAGAACTCATGATGAAGGGCCACAGGGGTTCATGGGTCTGCACCCACATCGATGCCCACAGAGTCAGAGCTGGCTCTAGCCTATTTGTTTGTTTTAAAGAAACACGTTTGCCGCAATTATACACACTTAGCCATGGAGCAGAGAGAACATTTGGCCATGGAGCAGAGAGAACATTTGGCCATGGAGCAGAGAGAACATTTAGCCATGGAGCAGAGAGAACATTTAGCCATGGAGCAGAGAGAACATTTAGCCATGGAGCAGAGAGAACATTTAGCCATGGAGCAGAGAGAACATTTAGCCATGGAGCAGAGAGAACAATGTACAGTTTTTAACATGATATTTGATGATCAAATGAGGGCCCCCAGTCAGTAATTTGACCAGGATTATTTTAAAAGTTTAGATAGCTGGCAGCTAGACTCGCTATAAAATGTTAGCTGACATTGACTAACTGAGTAACTGTCAGTGACTGGCATAAAAAGACAACTGCTGATGTACAACCAAATTTCGAAAATTGCACCTTTGGTATTCTACTATTGTAACTCTCAACAGTAAATTAAAACCACGACAGAGTTCCTAGTTGCCCTGGTCTAAACTGAATTGGAACCCTCAACACCCCCCCTCCCCCCACCACCACCCCACCCTCCGGTCTTGGTCTCGACTCGGACTCGATTTGCGCCGGACTTGAATAGGTCTCGAACACAACACTGCCTGTCACTAGTCATTGCCTCTTCATCCATAACAACCACAACCCAATCAGTGGAGAGATAGGGGTGGCGGGGCTGGTTGCTATAGAATGCCTACATTAGAATGATATCATATTGTTGGAACATTTCATTATATACATAACAGGCAGTGGATTTAGATGGCTACTACCGTTAAGAACGGATGTTTTGGAGCTTTGCATCAAGTAAGTTACGTATTTACTGTAATTCACCTTTTAAGTGCCAACGTCATGAATAAACCAACTAAAGCTGAGACTGAGGGAACGGCCCAGTGTGTTACAGGCTTTTACATTTATTTTTCAAGGTTAGAGGTTATCACATTGGTGTCACCTCGTTAGTCAGTATGTGTTTTACCTGTGCTGGCCCAGGGGATATGTAAGAGCGTCTGGCCCAGGGGATATGTAAGAGCGTCTGGCCCAGGGGATATGTAAGAGCGTCTGGCCCAGGGGATATGTAAGAGCGTCTGGCCCAGGGGATATGTAAGAGCGTCTGGCCCAGGGGATATGTAAGAGCGTCTGGCCCAGGGGATATGTAAGAGCGTCTGGCCCAGGGGATATGTAAGAGCGTCTGGCCCAGGGGATATGTAAGAGCGTCTGGCCCAGGGGATATGTAAGAGCGTCTGGCCCAGGGGATATGTAAGAGCGTCTGGCCCAGGGGATATGTAAGAGCGTCTGGCCCAGGGGATATTTAAGAGCGGCTGGCCCAGGGGATATTTAAGAGCGGCTGGCCCAGGGGATATTTAAGAGCGGCTGGCCCAGGGGATATTTAAGAGCGGCTGGCCCAGGGCATATTTAATAGCGGCTGGCCCAGGGGATATTTAATAGTGGCTGGCCCAGTGCTCCAGTTGGCTCTCCCCATTTTGATTTCTAACAAACAAAAACAAAATCTGATTTACCCCTGTTCTGCTCCACTTTGTGGTCTCCTTCCTGTCGAAGTTTGGCGTTGGTTTTAATTGTGTTTGCCTCTTCTCTTCTTTTAGTGGGTGCTCCTGGTGGGTGTCTTTTAGGTCCCAGTTGTTGCAAGTCAACTTTCAGTAGACACCTTCATGAGTGTTTTTCAGAACCCCTCCTAAAACCCCACCAGTTTCGTTTTGGTTGTTGTTAGTGATTCTTCATTAGTTCCCCCTTCTGTTTGACAACATTTTGGGAGGGTTTCTTGCTAGGGAATGTAACACGTGTCATGGGACTGGAGTGTATTCATTAGTGCACACTGTAGCAAACTGTTTTGCAACAGAAAACGTTTCGCAATGAAAAGTTGCGTTTCTTATTTGGACAAGTTCATGTTAGTCCCTCCCCCCAGAAGACGCAGTCCTGCAGTACCTACCATGAAGCAGAAGACAGTACCTACCGTGAAGCAGACGATGCAGTCCTGCAGTACCTACCATGAAGCAGAAGACAGTACCTACCGTGAAGCAGACGATGCAGTCCTGCAGTACCTACCGTGAAGCCGAAGATGCAGTCCTGCAGTACCTACCGTGAAGCCGAAGATGCAGTCCTGCAGTACCTACCGTGAAGCCGAAGATGCAGCCCTGCAGTACCTACCGTGAAGCCGAAGATGCAGTCCTGCAGTACCTACCCTGAAGCAGAAGATGCAGCCCTTCAGTACCTACCATGAAGCAGAAGACAGCCCTGCAGTACCTACCGTGAAGCCGAAGATGCAGTCCTGCAGTACCTACCATGAAGCCGAAGATGCAGTCCTGCAGTACCTACCGTGAAGCCGAAGATGCAGCCCTGCAGTACTTACCGTGAAGCCGAAGATGCAGGCCTGCAGTACCTACCCTGAAGCAGAAGATGCAGCCCTTCAATACCTACCATGAAGCAGAAGACAGCCCTGCAGTACCTACCATGAAGCAGAAAACAGCCCTGTAGTACCTACCGTGAAGCAGAAAACAGCCCTGTAGTACCTACCGTGAAGCAGAAGAAGTAGATGAGGACCAGACTAGTACACATGGCCAGGTTGGCTGCCAGAGAGAGTGGGGCCAGATACTTCAGGTTTGGGGTGAACACCAGGAGTATAATGGCTGGCAGGAAACACAACATGTAGAGACGGGAGTCAAAGCTGGGGACGGTCACAGCCGTCTGGTTTCTGTGGCAGTTCATGGTTGTCCCGTTAGAAGCCTCCACCACCTGAAGGAAGAATGCCAAAGTATAGTGAACACATAGTAGGGTATCCTTCGCTCACGTCATGCCATCCTAAACTGTACTCTGCTGGATCTGGTATTTTCTTCATATTGCCCTTTCCAGCAAGGTGCAAGCAACCGATGGATAGTGATGGCTTTGGGATGTCTGAACTTTAAATGTTATGAATCATTAGCTATAATAGAGACCTGAGGGGTGCCATAGCCGAGGGACTACAGAGGCTAATGGTTATCTGTAGGAGGAAGGTATATGGTGGTTGCAATTAAGCTTGGAATGTACAGACTGTAGGGAAAGCGATCACATGTGGCAGGCATTGATAAGGGGAGAGAGAGTCATGGATTAGTGATGAAGGGGGTGGAGGCCAGGTCACATTAAGGGGGCAATGTTATTGCCCGTATCACTTAGTTTCCTGCCTAGCAATAAAGATAATGTGTAGCGAGAAGGAGGAGACTTCACCCCAAAGTGGGGTACAAATACCACCACTATTTTAAACATGTTTTTGTCGCTTCAACAGTTCGATCCTTTGGGAAGAATAAACTTGGTTTAAGCTTTCACAGTGTCCGTTGAGTTCTTACTCTAATAATTAGAACCTAATGGTTGGCGTTGTCGGCAGGATTCACCATGATTTATAGTCAAACCAGAGAGTCCAGAGCTGGCAACAAACAAGGTAGGCACAGTTCCTACACCTGTTGTTTCCACTCATTTTGATATCTTGGGGAGATGAAAATTGTAGGCTGAACACTTATAGGATACGGATCTAGAAAGCCTGAGTTTATTCAGTAGGGCCCATTGAGAAAGGACCGGTCGTAAATATATGGTGTAGGGTGGGTTCCTTTAAGGATAGGTCCCAAGTGGAGGTTTTCCTCTGCGAGATCTGTAAAAGGGGACAGAAATCTCAGCTGCAGTGACAGTGAGGCAGTAGAGCGTATGTGGATAGTGATAAGAAGGTTACCTATAAACTCTGAAGAAAAGCCTGGTTAAAAGAAAAGCAATAAGATATTTGAAAACTGTTTGAGATTCGTGTAGGAACATTAGCAATAAGGAGAGAGGTTGGTTTATGCCCCATGACAGATTATGTGGAAATAGGAAGTGTGAATCATTCTGGTAATGTGTGTTATCAACAACAGTGATATTTGATGCGCTACACTTGAATAAGACATTGAGTCATCCGTATTCTCCAGTAATACATTAACAGACACTGTAGTTTTGGTTCTAATACAAGGTATTAAGTGCCGTTACCAATACCATAACTATTCTCTGGGGAAGTGGGTATCAATGCCATAACTATTCTCTGGGGAAGTGGGTATCAATGCCATAACTATTCTCTGGGGAAGTGGGTATCAATGCCATAACTATTCTCTGGGGAAGTGGGTATCAATGCCATAACTATTCTCTGGGGAAGTGGGTATCAATGCCATAACTATTCTCTGGGGAAGTGGGTATCAATGCCATAACTATTCTCTGGGGAAGTGGGTATCAATGCCATAACTATTCTCTGGGGAAGTGGGTATCAATACCATAACTATTCTCTGGGGAAGTGGGTATCAATACCATAACTATTCTCTGGGGAAGTGGGTATCAATACCATAACTATTCTCCGGGGAAGTGGGTATCAATACCATAACTATTCTCCGGGGAAGTGGGTAGAGCAACCTTAGAAAGTAGTTAATAGAAGGTGGGTTTTATAGACGGGAGTGAAGAAATCTAAAACACCCGGGACACGGTCGGGAGAGGTTTGGGAATAATAACTATTGATATGGTGACAGACGGACCAGATTCTCCCTGTGAAGCGGAGCTAGAGGATTTTAATAAAGCCATGGAGGCCGCTGAAAGAAGCGCAAGAGCATTCTACCAATTTGGCTCGAATATGGGAAAAATGTAGCAAACTGGGTCAAATTGACCAGCACTTCCCTGTTGACGGAAAACTCAAATCAAACTAAAGAACTCAGACATGCTGTTGTGCACAATGACGTCAATGAGAAATCGCAAGCTCAATATACAAGTGTTTTGATGTCAGCGTTTAATCAACAGAAGAGTATAACTGATTATTATTATTATTATAACTTATTAACTTACTTATGATTAAAATTCATTTGTAGATGTACTCAGCTTCAAAATGTGAGTACATAGATATCATTTGTACTTCGGTTTTGATGGCAGGTTTGATTAAAAAAAATGGCAATTGAGGGGGTAGTGGATGAAATAGAGCAGGATGCTTTATGAGTAGAAAATAAAAAACTCTGCTCACTTAACAGATGTGCGAGGGGTTAATACGACCACAGGGAAAGTCACTAACTATAGTTTCAATGGCCAAGGTAAGGCACCGAAACGTAGAGAAAAAACAAAGGTGTGGGGCTGTTGGTCATTGGAAAAAGGAGTGTAAAGTAGGAAAGAAGCCTGCTGTATACGGGGGAAACATGCTGCCTGCTGTATACGGGGGAAACATGCTGCCTGCTGTATACGGGGGAAACATGCTGCCTGCTGTATACGGGGGAAACATGCTGCCTGCTGTATACGGGGGAAACATGCTACCTGGTGTATACGGGGAAACATGCTACCTGGTGTATACGGGGAAACATGCTGCCTGGTGTATACGGGGAAACATGCTGCCTGGTGTATACGGGGAAACATGCTGCCTGGTGTATACGGGGAAACATGCTGCCTGCTATATACGGGGAAACATGCTGCCTGCTGTATACGGGGGAAACATGCTGCCTGCTGTATACGGAAAAACATGCCGCCTGCTGTATACGGGGAAAACATGCCGCCTGCTGTATACGGGGAAACATGCCGCCTGCTGTATACGGGGAAACATGCCGCCTGCTGTATACGGGGAAACATGCTGCCTGCTGTATACGGGGCGTTCGCCTCTTTTTCAAAAGAGCAACAACAAATCCTCCTGAAAGCAGCAGGACAGGAAACTTCCACATAGCGGTGTATGGCCTCGGTACGATCAATAGTAGGTCATAGAGATTACAGTTTCTATGTCATCACGTCTTACACAACTTTTTAATAGACGCCAGGATCAAATATCGCGGATTCCTTATGGTGAGAAATTGGCTAAATTTGCCAAAGGAAAAAGCATATTGGGTTGAAGGATCTAATCGAAATACCAGGGGGATGGGTTCTAAGGAGGAAACCCATTGACATTATCTGGCCAAACACTCCTCGCAAACTCAGAAAACCTTGGGAGGTTTTTAATCTCATGAGACATTCTGTCATTTTATTACGAATAGATTTACATTTTATGTCGTCTTACTCTGAAATAGATTTCTAGAATGGACGAAAAGGTGGAGGGGGTTCACGAGGAATTAGCATATGGGTATATTTTTTGTTCATGAACATGGTAGTGTGGTGGTCATGCAGAATCATAGGGGAAAGAGACCAGTGAATTGTTGGACTCGTGGTGAGAATAAGTCACCGTGTCTAAGGGTAGTACATGCTAAATACATAATAGGATGGGGTGGATTAAAACATGATTGGAGTAATGGACCGTGGATTTACCATTATCTTCTTCGGTTTATAATTAATACTTCTGGATTGCTGATTAAGATGTAGCATAGTGAATGCTAACGAAATGTACACTTTGTTTTCCAGAAGAGGAGGGGGTTTCATTATCTCTCGTTGGAATGTTCCCAGAGACTGTGGTATTGGGGAGAGCAGTTAGTGATATTCAGCAGTTTTAAGTGTAAAAAGGTTCTGAATTAGAAACGGAGTTCTCAGATAAGGCCTGTTCTTGTGTGTTTTTGACACACACACACACACACACACACACACACACACACACACACACACACACACACACACACAACCGATTATGCATATGCGTTAGTGGTGTTGATACTGTGGGATTTATTTTGTGTGGGGTCTTATCAACTTGGTTTTAATTTGGGTATGCAATTACTTTACGAGATACCATTATTTCCACATGGAGTTATCAAGAGTTGTAATTCTGAGTTGATTGGTTATTCGAATTTGTTTATTTTTGATGGAACATGTTTTTGAATGACGATGTGAATCATGTGTTCGAAGGGGAAATAGTTCCCAGGGGCCTTTGGGTAAAATACACAAACGTATTTTGTTCAGTCTGCATATAGAAGGAAAAAGATACGTTAATAATGGGTTGACAGTTACTCCAAATGGATTGTGATATGTGAATTGATGATTTCATTTTGTTGTGTCTTTGTATCGATACAAATTACACCAGATTGAGTCTACTGTATTGTTGGGTTAGGGTGCTAATTCTCTGATCTGGTAACTCTTCAGAGCGGTCAGCAGTAGAATAAGGGAGTATGAACTAACTTTGACAATGGTTGTTTCTACAGTAACAGCATGTTGTTATGCTCTTTGACATTTGTCGTAGAGATAATGTTATTTAAGAAAATTGGGAATGGTAATAATTTGTCATACAGTTCAATGCTTGTCTGGATTTCTTGAATCCGAAATGAATTGAACTAAACTGTTTTTCCTGATCTGTCCTCTCGAGGTTATCATGGAAGGTGATGTTCGATCGTGTCTTAATGCATGTAGGAATAATTTGACCACAAACAGTGTGTGTGAAACTCAAAACCCTCCCTAACCGGCTGAAGAAAGAGCAACGAAGGCGTTCAATGTGACAGAGACTTTGGACCAATCGGAGTCCGAGCCATTAACCTGGGTACGTACGGGCAGCAGGAGTGTGCCATGAGTCCGGAGACGGCGCATATGGAGTGAGCATGGAGAGAGATCACATTCAAACTTCTATCATGCTCCTGGTGTACTGCTGAGAGAAATGGACCAGACAGAATGGTGGTAGCGGCTCAGGTGAGAGGATTGTATGTGGGGGAAAAAACATATTACTTTATATTGAAATTGGGACATTACCAAGGGCCATCAAAAGTGACAGACAAGAGTTACATATGTGCCGTTGGGAAGGAGGAAATGCCCGGGAGGAGAGGGGGTGGGATTGAAGAAGGCTTACACACTGCGAACAATTTAGACAAAGAATACATTGGAGATAGCGATCTAACATTACCATGCCTCTCACAACAGGAAAACAGGGACAAAAGGGGGGGGTTGTAATGAGAATAGTCATTACCGGCAATAAAAGGCCCCCGTTTATAAATGTACATTCTAACCGTGATGATGTGTGCCAGGTTGAAAAGCTCAAATTCACGTGATAAGACTCCAAGTAAAACACTAAGAACTGTCATTCTAAATTAGTTGGATAATTTATAAAAATGATTTAGTTATGATTCAGCTTCAGCGAGAGAGAGTTGCTCTCAAATTGTGAGGGGTGGGTGCACTGCCCAAATGTATTATGCCTAGGGAGGGCTCTAGAAACCTTATCTTTAAGTGTCCTTAGACAGGGAGGTTGTTAGGAGAACTCACTGGATGATAGCTAGGTTCAAACATAATTTCTTTGTAAAAAATTTTTTACCATGTCATCAGAATTTTTATGTTAAATCGCAACAATACATATAGATTGCTGGAGGATACGGTACAATGAATTGCATACAAGGCTCATAGTCTGTGTCTTGCGTTATTAACACCCAAGGATGGAGCCGGGCATCACAAGGGCATAGAACATAACAGATGGACAGTTCTTTCCCCAGTTTAAAGTCAAAAGTGCTGTGAAATTATCCCCGCTTTCCTTTTCAAGTCAATATGTTTTTAGGTTTCGTGGAATCATTGTTCCAGAGGAAGGACAGATTTATATTGACTAATTGATTTAAGAATGTTTTAGTGTGTGTTTATAACTGTAGAAGTGCATTAGGAGTAGTGACTAGTGTGTTACGGGTTTAGATGGAATGCTATATGTGCACATGTATCTGTAGCAGGAGGCGAGGTTCACACGAGGCCCGTGGTTGAGACAAAAGGTTTGCACAAGGTTGTTAAGGGAGATGGAATGTGACTGGGGTGGAGATCAGTGGAGGCTCATTAAGGAAGGTTGTTAAGGGAGATGGAATGTGACTGGGGTGGAGATCAGTGGAGGCTCATTAAGGAAGGTTGTTAAGGGAGATGGAATGTGACTGGGGTGGAGATCAGTGGAGGCTCATTAAGGAAGGTCGTGGTGATAGAGTGGTATTATTCCCAGAGACTATGTACAGTTGAAGTTGGAAGTTTACATACACCTTAGCCAAATACATTTAAACTCAGTTTTTCACAATTCCTGACATTTAATCTGAGTAAAAATTTGCTGTGTTAGGTCAGTTAGGATCACCAACTTATTTTAAGAATGTGAAATGTCAGAATAATAGTAGAGAGAATGATTTATTTAAGCTTTTATTTCTTTCAACTCATTCCCAGTGGGTGAGAAGTTTACATACACTCAATTAGTATTTGGTAGCATTGCCTTTAAATTGTTTAACTAAGGTCAAAGGTTTCAGGTAGCCTTCCACAAGCTTCCCACAATAAGTTGGGTGAATTTTGTCCCATTCCTCCTGACAGAGCTGGTGTAACTGAGTCAGGTTTGTAGGCCTCCTTGCTCGTAGACGCGTTTTCAGTTCTGCCCACAAATGTTCTATAGGACTGAGGTCAGGGCTTTGTGATGGCCACTCCAATACCTTGACTTTGTTGTCCTTAAGCCATTTTGCCACAACTTTGGAAGTATGCTTGGTCATTGCTTTAACTGATGCCTTGAGATGTTGCTTCAATATTTCCACATAATTTCCTTCCCTTATGATGCCATCTATTTTGTGAAGTGCACCAGTCCCTCCTGCAGCAAAGCACGTCCACAACATAATGCTGACCCCCCCCCCCCCCCTCCCGTGCTCCACGGTTGGGATGGTGTTCTTCGGCTTCAAAGTCTCCCCCGTTTTTCTCCAAACACAACGATGGTCATTGTGGCCAAACAGTTCTATTTTAGTTTCATCAGACCAGAGGACATTTCGACATTTCTCCTAAAAGTACAATCTTTGTCCCCATGTGCAGTCGCAAACCGTAGTCTGGCTTTTTTATGGCAGTTTTGGAGCAGTGGCTTCTTCCTTGCTGAGTGGCCTTTCAGGTTATGTCGATATAGGACTCGTTTTACTGTGGATATAGACACTTTTGTACCCGTTTCCTCCAGCATCTTCACAAGGTCCTTGTGTTTATTTTCCTCAGGTCTTGGCTGATTTCATTTGAATTTTCCCAAGATGTCAAGCAAAGAGGCACTGAGTTTGAAGGCAGCCTTCAAATACATCCACAGGTACACCTCCAATTGACTCAAATGATGTCAATTAGCCTATCAGAAGCTTCTAAAGCCATGACATAATTTTCTGGAATTTTCCAAGCTGTTTAAAGGCACAGTCAACTTAGTGTATGTAAACTTCTGACCCACTGGAATTGTGATACAGTGAATTATAAGTGAAATAATCTGTCTGTAAACAATTGTTGGAAAAATTACTTGTGTCATGCAAAGTAGATGTCCTAACCGACTTGCCAAAACTATAGTTTGTTAACAAGACATTTGTGGAGTGGTTGAAAAACAAGTTTTAATGACTTCAACCTAAGTGGATGTAAACTTCTGACCTCAACTGTATATTGTTACTGGAGATAACTGTCCTCCTGTCTCTCTACACAGCGAACTGTGCAAAATATAGGGTCTATTAGGAGTTCAATTGAACATTAACACAGACCCAGATCATGGTGAGAGTAGAAGAGATAGTGTCTGAAATGCCATCACTATTGTCAACTTTCAAGAAACCTGTGACTCAGAGTTGTGTTAGGTTGGATATTCCAACTTCATTAATCTCTTCCCCAATCATAACAACTGGTGAACACTTGACAGATTCCATGAAGTAGTTACTCACGGCAGTCGCTGTAGGGACAGTAATTGAAGGAGGCAGCTTGGAATGGGACTACGGTATAAATGAGGGAGTTTGAGGTATGCATCATCATGGGCATTACTTTAGTAGCATTGTTGGGATATCAGTTTGAGGACTCATGTCACATGGCTTGGTAGCTGGTAACTGGGAGACCGATGGGAGAACCGGGGGCTGTTAGTCACGTCACAAATTAGTGATCTAGTGGATCTACGTCGTCAGGAAGTGACCCGTGCGTTGCAGTGTGTATATTCCCAAGTGGAAGTGGCACGGGCTGAGCAAGAGATAACCGAGGGCACGGGCTGAATTCTGGAGATTGAGTGCACACACAGTACTCCGTACAGCACCTGCAGCAGTAAAGATCGTCATGTTTCTCCTCGGGAGGGTGCATAGCTGTCACGTGAAATGAGGTCTAGCTGCATAATGGGTGAGCTTGAAGACGCCATGACAGAGGAAGCGGAGCTAATGAGAGATTCCACTGTAGACATAGAGATGGGTTGGGTCTGGACGCTAATTTAACCGCCATAAAGATGCAATGTTTAGCGAGATGGAAGAGACTTCACCCAAAGTGGGGTACAAATACCACCAACTATTGTAAACATGTTGTCGATTCAGCTGTTCGATCCTTTGGGAAGAATAAACTTGGTTTCAGCTTTCACAGTGTCCGATGAGTTTACCACAGGTGGACTCCAATCAAGTAGTAGAACCATCTCAAGGACGATCAATGGAAAACAGGAAGCACTGGAGCTCAATTTCCAGTCTCATAGCAAAGGGTCTGAATACTTATGTAAATAAGGTATTTGTTTTTAATACATTTGTAAAAATTTCTAAAAACCTGTTTTCGCTTTGTCATTATGGGGTATTGTGTGTAGGTTGATGAGGGGGGACGGACGGACGATTTAATCCATTTTAGAATAAGACTGTAACATAACAAAATGTGGAAAAAGTCAAGAGGTCTGAATACTTTCCGAATGCACTGTAGCTGAGTAACAGAACAAGCAGAAGAGTTTGGCTGGAATCTTGTCCACACCAGTGATGATAACATCCAAACTGCTGGAATCTTGTCCACACCAGTGATGATAACATCCAAACTGCTGGAGTCTTGTCCACACCAGTGATGATAACATCCAAACTGCTGGAGTCTTGTCCACACCAGTGATGATAACATCCAAACTGCTGGAGTCTTGTCCACACCAGTGATGATAACATCCAAACTGCTGGAATCTTGTCCACTCCAGTGATGATAACATCCAAACTGCTGGAGTCTTGTCCACACCAGTGATGATAACATCCAAACTGCTGGAATCTTGTCCACACCAGTGATGATAACATCCAAACTGCTGGAATCTTGTCCACACCAGTGATGATAACCCCTTTTTTTAAGGGCAGAGAGAACCCTTGGTTTACTAAGGAACTTACAAGAATCATAAGGGAATTAAATGCTTTGTGGGCTAAAGCAAGAGGGACTGGTTTGGCAGATGATTGGATGGCTTTTAAACATCTTCGAAATATGGGTGTGGCTATGATCCGTAAATTGAAAGAAAACCACTACCTGTAATCTACTTCACAAAATGTAAATAATCCATCCAAATTTTGGCCAGTAGTGAAAGGTTTGGAGTGCAGAAAAGATACACAGCTTCCTAAACAATTGTTGGTCGACACACAGATTGTAACTGAAAGAACCTCCATTCTGAAAGCCTTGAACCAGCATTTTTTAGATGCAGGCAGTTTATTTGAAATGGTCAAAGGTATAATTGAGCCCCCTATGAATTTACCTGACACCCCTGTGCACTCATTCACCAAGTTCTCCTTTTCATCCTTCTCCGTTTCAGAAGTGTGTAAAGCCCTGAAAGAAATTGATTTTAAAAATCCCCTGGCCCTGATGAACTAGATCCCCCCCCCTCCTACACCTAGCTGCAGATATCATTGCTCCCCCTTAACATGTATTTTTAACCTTACGCTTGATGTTAAGGAAAACCTCAAGTTATGGAAATCTGCTTTTGTACTGCCTCTCCTGAAAGGTGGAGATCCCTCGCTACTTGACAACTATCGACCCATATCAAAATTGTCTGTACTGTCAAAGGTACTGGAGTCCTTAGTTAGTAGGCAGCTAAAGGTCTACTTCCAAGAAAACATCTTAAATGGAATGCAATCAGGTTTTAGGCCTGGCCACAGCACTGTTTCAGTAACATTGAAGGTTTTAAATTACATCCACTGTGCTCTTGATAAGAAGTTACATTGTGTGTCTATTTTTGTTGATTTGTCGAAGGCTTTTGACACCATGGACCCTGCTGTGTTAGTGCAAAGATTAAAATGTTGTGGAATTACTGGTCATGCTCTAGATTGGTTTATAAATTACCTATCAAATCGTACACAATATGTAATGGCGGATGGTAGAGGTGTGCTCAGGTGTTCCGCAAGGTTCTATTTTGGTACCACTGTTGTTCATTTTGTATATCAACAACATTGGGGATCTTATTGAAACAGCAGATGTTCATTTTTATGCAGATGATACTGTTATTTATTCAAGTGGTAGTAGTTCATCTTTAGCATTAGAAAATGCCCAAAGAGCATTTAACATCATACAACAGAATCTGTATGATTTAAAGCTGATTCTAAATTTGGGTAAAACAAAATGCATGGTATTTTCAAATGCCAGGCATGTTACAAATCATGTCATTGCTACATTGGCTGGACATATTATAGAGCAAGTTAAAGTGTACAAATATTTGGGTGTGTGGGTTGATGATAAGCTGAGCTTCATTGTGCATGTAGAGAACTTGATAAGGAAGCTCAAGCTGAAAATAGGATTTTATTACCGACATAAGGCTTGTTTTTCTTTTGAGGCCAGGAAGGAGCTGGTACGACGTATATTACTGTCGGTTTTAGATTTTAGTGATGTTATATATATGCAGGCATCAGCCACTACCCTGAGAGCACTTGATTCAGTATATCACGTAGCCCTCAGGTTCATTACAAATCAGAAACGTCTAACACATCATTGTGATCTCTACAGCGCTGTTGGCTGGTCGTCATTGACCTTGCGTAGGCTTAAACACTGGTATACACTGATTTATAAGGCCATATTGGGTAAAATGACATTTAATCTCTGTTCTTTTTAAGTCAGGTCAGTAAATAAATATCAATTACAGTCCCATTCTGATTTGCTTCTAACAGTACCAAAAATTAGAACAGGTCATGGTAGAAATAGTTTTAGTTACTCAGCTCCGTGGTCCTGGAATTCTCTCCTGAACATTTTAAAATGTGATGATCTAGTTTCATTGGTGGAGTTTAAACACTTGATCGATGTATATATCATAGAAGAGTGTAATTGTTTTTAGGCCAGCTGTTTTTAGTCAAGATGTTTGTGTTTTTAATTGTAATATGTATCTGTTGTACTGTATGCGTGTTTATAGTTGTGTTTAATGTCTTGTTAGTGTATGCAAGTTGTTTTGTCTGAAACGTTGTTCCCCCTGCTGCTATTGGACCAGGTCTCTCTTGGAAAAGAGATGTTATCTCAATGAGAAAACACCTGTATAAATAAAGGTAAAATAAAATGTTTAAAAAATAACATCCAAACTGCTGGTATCTTGTCGACTCCAGTGATGATAACATCCAAACTGCTGGTACTGCTCAGGAAGAAGGAAACAATACCACCTGGTGGTGTGAAGCAGTACTAGTCAACTTGATGACATGTCCCCTACCTGTTTGACATTGTCACTGAGGAAGACGAAGTAGACACAGCAGAAACCCAGCTGGGTGATGATCAGAAACACGTTCACTATCTGCCTGAAGGAAAACAGGGACAAGGACACAAATAAATATTGTTTCTAAACATTAGAGGGGACTGAAAACACCAGGTATTAAACCAAACACTTACTGAATAAGGTGAAAACACAAGCCATAATATAGAAGACTAGAGGGAGTTCAACTTGTTATTACAGAATACATTTCATGTGATTCATAACCTTCCTGTAGACACATTCTACAGTAACTACTATACACATTCTACTGTAGACACATTCTACAGTAACTACTGTAGACACATTCTACTGTAGACACATTCTACGGTAACTACTGTAGACACATTCTACGGTAACTACTGTAGACACGTTCCACTGTAGACATATTCTACATATATTTACCTCCCCCATATTGAGTGCCTTCTCAGCCACGGGACATTCTCCATACCATACTGCACAGCATCACCATAGTCCAGAAAGGGCTTGTTCAACCTAGAACAGAGGGAACATCACTCAGGGCCCAGATTCAGATCTGGGATCAGGACTACCCTGTCCATGTAACCTTATTCATTTTGGTCTGAATGGAAAAACTGAATATGGGCCCAGATGTGTATTGCCCCACTGTATTTTTGTTCAATTGGATCTGTTTATGGGTCTCCAGAGTGGCACAGCAGTCTAAGGCAGTGTGATTGAGGCGTCACTACAGACACCCTGGTTCAAATCCAGACTGTATCACAACCGGCCGTGATTGGGAGTCCGGGTTTGGCCGGGGTAGGCTGTCAATTTAAATAAGAATTTGTTCTTAACTGACTTGCCTAGTTAAATTAAAGAAAAATATGTATAATTATGGAACAACTGAGAAGTGCTTCAGACAAATGGTGTGAGAAAGGCTCCACTTACTTTGCACTGAGGTGGTGGGAACATTTTGCAAGCAGATTCATACAGTGGACTGCTATTATCCCCATGGCAAACAGACTCAGAGGTCCTAACTGGAAAGGAAGAGAGAAGACTGTCATTAGGTGTAGCCACACTGGGATTCCGTCATTAGGTATAGTCACACTGGGATTCTGTCATTAGGTATAGTCACACTGGGATTCCGTCATTAGGTATAGTCACACTGGGATTCCGTCATTAGGTATAGTCACACTGGGATTCTGTCATTAGGTATAGTCACACTGGGATTCCGTCATTAGGTATAGTCACACTGGGATTCTGTCATTAGGTATAGTCACATTGGGATTCCGTCATTAGGTATAGTCACATTGAGATTCTGTCATTAGGTATAGTCACATTGAGATTCTGTCATTAGTTATAGTCACACTGGGATTCTGTCATTAGGTATAGTCACACTGGGATTCCGTCATTAGGTATAGTCACATTGAGATTCCGTCATTAGGTGTAGTCACACTGGGATTCCGTCATTAGGTGTAGTCACACTGGGATTCCGTCATTAGGTATAGTCACACTGGGATTCCGTCATTAGGTGTAGTCACACTGGGATTCCGTCATTAGGTATAGTCACACTGGGATTCCGTCATTAGGTGTAGTCACACTGGGATTCCGTCATTAGGTATAGTCACATTGGGATTCCGTCATTAGGTATAGTCACATTGGGATTCCGTCATTAGGTATAGTCACAATGGGATTCCGTCATTAGGTGTAGTCACATTGGGATTCCGTCATTAGGTATAGTCACAATGGGATTCCGTCATTAGGTGTAGTCACACTGGGATTCCGTCATTAGGTATAGTCACATTGGGATTCCGTCATTAGGTATAGTCACATTGGGATTCCGTCATTAGGTATAGTCACATTGGGATTCCGTCATTAGGTGTAGTCACATTGGGATTCCGTCATTAGGTGTAGTCACATTGAGATTCTGTCATTAGTTATAGTCACTAATGTTGCAAAATTCAGGGAACTGTCAATATATTCCCTTGTTTTCCCAAAATCCCGGTTGGAGGTTTCTAGAATCAGGAGAGAATAAGCAGAGAATCCGGAATCATCCAGCCAGGATTTCTGGAAAACAAGGGAATATATTGAAAGTTCCAGGAATTTTTGCAACCCTAATAGTCCCCATTAGGATTGTGTCATTCCCTCACACTGCACTTGCAGAATAAATGTATTAGCCATGGACATCTACTAAGGAGCTCTAGAATAGATCAAAGTAAAATGGTGGTAGAACAATGTCCCCCTTCTAACCCTAACCCTTACCACAAGGCCTGCGTTCCTGACAGCCAGAGGTAGACCTAGCAGCCCCGTACCGATGTCACTCTTCTAACCCTAACCACAAGGCCTGCGTTCCTGACAGCCAGAGGTAGACCTAGCAGCCCCGTACCGATGTCCCTCTTCTAACCCTAACCCTTACCACAAGGCCTGCGTTCCTGACAGCCAGAGGTAGACCTAGCAGCCCTGTGCCGATGTTCCCCTTCAGGAGGTGGATCAGGGTCTGTAAAAAACTACACCATAACAAATAAAACATGATCCGTGTCAAATCACATCCCTTAACGCAATAATGTCGTCAAACAATTATAAATACAGGGTCTCATACGCTCTCATATAATCAGCTCTTTGTATGGGGCCTCAGGTCTCAGGATGGAAACTGTGTTGCTAGGGATTTCCCTGTGTTGCTAGGGAAAGTTACGCTCTTTAATTTTGTATGACCAAGAGCTGGAATGAAAAAAAAAAAAATAGAAAAAAATAAAAATATATATATATATATATGCATGTAACATAACCGTACTTACGAAGTCCCTGTTTGGCCTCCAATTCTCTCGTACCGAGAATCAGGTCCGTGGGGGAGAGGTGGAATAGGACAGAGAACATCCTCCTCAGAGGTGCTCGCTGATATCCTGGAGAGAACTGGACGTGGGCCTGCAATACGGGGACACACAGTTTGTTCCTACAGTTGGATTGGTACAACGGCAACTCCAATAATACTTTATATTCAAAATCACAAAAATTCCCCAGTCAGAAGAATGTCTTAATTCTACTGCTGAGATGACAGATACTGCTACATTATTTCGTACGGTAGATAGTAGGGTTGTACTATACAGAATCCCCACAGAAGGATCAGAGTTCTAGCCATAATCAGTCTGCTAGGCTGGGCCCTGCTTTGTTGACACAAACAAAACAGTGTTAGCTAATGATCATCCACAAACAAGACACTTTAGGCTACTTCTCATCCAAAATAAAAAAGACACTGAATGGAAAGTAATGAAATACATTATATCAGAAGAAAATAGCATCTGCATGTGGAAAAATGTGTTATCTAATCAATCACTCGTTACATCAGTTTCCTGGATATGTTCACGAGGCAAATGTCATGAATAGACATTTATCTTCTACATGTCAGAGAATCTCGTTTGTCCTACATAATATATTGCAAATGAACACGTTCCACAACGTTGAGCCCTGCTGAATGCAGCCCAGGGCCTGTAATCATGAAGCTACTCAAGAGTAGGAGTACTATTTCTAGCATAAAATAATACAATCGGCCTCCTGCTCATACGGAGACACTGGTAGTAGATGAGCTGTCCTACTCTGAGACACTATGAATACAGGCGTCTGTTCTGACTAAAACAGAGCCATGGGGTTTCAAATTCAATACCGTCTTGACGATGGTCAGTGTCAGAGGTCATGATTGGTCCGCTGGTGCTGGGTGGATCCTCCTGCTGCCTCTTCGATTCCTCCTCCAGAGACACTGTGGTAAGGACAATGTAATTGTAGTTCATTCCATGCTAAATTCACCCAAAAAAGAAACGTCCTCTCACTGTCAACTGCGTTTTTTTCCCAACAAACTTAACATGTGTAAATATATTTGTACGAACATAACAAGATTCAACAACTGAGGCATAAACTGAAAAAGTTCCACAGACATGTGACTAACAGAAATTGAATAATGTGTCTCTGAACAAAGGGGGGAGGTCAAAATCAAAAAAATAACAGTCAGTGTCTGGTGTGGCCACCAGCTGCATTAAGTACTGCAGTGCACCTCAACCTCATGGACTACACCAGATTTGCCAGTTCTTGCTGTGAGATGTTACTCCACACTTCCACCAAGGCACCTGCAAGTTCCCAGACATTTCTGGGGGGAATGGCCCTTGCCCTCATCCTCCGATCCAACAGGTCCCAGGTGTGCTCAATGGGATTGAGATATGGTCTCTTCGCTGGCCATGGTAGAACACAGACATTTCTGTCTTGCAGGAAATCATGCCCCGAACGAGCAGTATGGCTGGTGGCATTGTCATACTGGAGGGTCATGTCAGGATGAGCCTGCAGGAAGGGTACCACATGAAGGAGAAGGACGTCTTCCCTGTAACGCACAGCGTTGAGATTGTAGGCAATGACAACAAGCTCAGTCGATGATGCTTTGACACACCGCCCCAGACCATGACGGACCCTCCACCTCCAAATCGATCCCGCTCCAGAGTACAGGCCTCGGTGTAACGCTCATTCCTTCGACGATAAACACAAATCCGACCATCACCCCAGGTGAGACAAAACCGTGACTCGTCAGTGAAGAGCACTTTTTGCCAGTCCTGTCTGGTCCAGTGAAGGTGGGTTTGTGCCCATAGACAACATTGTAGCGGGTGATGTCTGGTGAGGACCTGCCTTACAACAGGCCTGCAAGCCTTCAGTCCAGCCTCTCTCAGCCTATTGCGGACAGTCTGAGCACTGATGGAGAGATTGTGTGTTCCTGGTGTAACTCGGGCAGTTGTTGTTGCCATCTTGTACCTGTCCCGCAGGTGTGATGTTCAGATGTACCGATCCTGTGCAGGTGTTGTTACACATGGTCTGTCACTGCGAGGACGATCAGCTGTCCGTCCTGTCTCCTGTAGCACTGTCTTAGGCGTCTCACAGTACGGACATTGCAATTAATTGCCCTGGCCACATCTGCAGTGCTCATGCCTCCTTGCAGCATGCCTAAGGCACGTTCACACAGATGAGCAGGGACCCTGGGCATCTATCTTTATCTTTGAAAGACAGGGTCCTGAATAAGGGACGTTTCTTTTTTTTGCTGAGTTTATAAATGGTCTACCAGATACCAGACCTCAAGCACCAGCAGTGTTCTTATCTGGAGAAACCTAGAACTGCTGGAGTCGAGGCTAGTTCTATGCTATTACTGTAGTCAGATCCTGACTGCGACTGCCGAACAACCTTGAAATTACAATTGCTGTTCTGAAAAGGCAACATTCTTTCTATTGTCCTGTTCTGAAAAGGCAACGAGGCAGGCTACATTCTGTTCTCCTGGGAGTGTGACTTTTAATATTTTGTTGTCTCTCTCGTGCGACAACATCCCAGGGCTTGGTTTAACTTCAACTTCTTGTCAACACATGTAGGCCTATACACACACACACACACACACACACACACACACACACACACACGTCAGTTCCTCCCTCAGGGGAGTGATGACAGTAAGTTATTAGTAGCACAACGTGCTACCATGTGTGCTGAAGAACAACTTAGATGATAAGCAAGTAGTCAAGTCAGTTTTATTGGCTATTAGGCCTAATCAATATTGATTATTTTTAGACTATCAAGTACAGTTCTTTTTTGTTTCTTGTCGCTGGATCAAAGAAAAATTATCTTAAATTGAAGCTACCAGGTACAACCCCAAACCCTCATAGATATCATCCTAACTAACTTGCCCTCCAAATACACCTCTGCTGTCTTCAACCAAGATCTCAGCAATCACTGCCTCATTGCATACATCCGTATTGGGTCTGCGGTCAAACAACCACCCCTCATCACTGTCAAACGCTCCCTAAAACAATTCAGTGAGCAGGCCTTTCTAATCGACCTGGCCCGGGTATCCTGGAAGGATATTGATCTCGTCCCGTCAGTAGAGGATGCCTGGTTATTCTTTATTTATTTATTTCCTTGACCAGCACAAAAACATCCTGTGGCATACTGCATTAGCCTCATATAGCCCCCGTGATATGCAACTTTTCAGGGAGGCAATATACATACACAAGCAGTTAGGAAAGCTAGCTTTTTCAAATGGAAATTTGCATCCTGTAGCACAAACTCCAAAAAGTTCTGGGACACTAAAGTCCATGGAGAATAAGCGCATGGAGAATAATAGCACCTCATCCCAGCTGCCCACTGCACTGAGGCTAGGAAACACTGTCACCACCGATAAATCCACGATAATAGAGAATTTCAATAAGCATTTTTCTACGGCTGGCCATGCTTTCCACCTGGCTACCCCTACCCCTGTCAACTGCCATGCACCCCCCACAGCAACTCGCCCAAGCCTCCCCAATTCTCCTTCACCCAAATCCAGATAGCTGATGTTCTGCAACCCCTATTACTAGCCTGTTCAACCCCTCTTTCATATCGTCTGAGATCCCCAAAGATTGGAAAGCTGCCGCGGTCATCCCCCCTCTTCAAAGGAGAGACACTCCAGACCCAAACTGCTACAGACCTATAGCTATCCTACCCTGCCTTTCTAAGGTCTTCGAAAGCCAATTTAACAAACAGATCACCGACCATTTCGAATCCCAACTTACCTTTTCCATGCTATGCTCTCTGGCTTCTGAGCTGGTCATGGGTGCACCTCAGCCACGCTCAAGGTCCTAAACTTATGCCATCGATAAGAGACAATACTGTGCAGCAGTATTCATCGACCTGGCCAAGGCTTTCGACTCTGTCAATCAACACATTCTTATCAGCAGACACAACAGCCTTGTGTCATGGCGTTGGCCTGCCAAAGACACGACACTTGGTTTCTCAAATGACTGCCTCGCCTGGTTCACCAACTACTTCTCAGACAGAGTTCAATGTGTCAAATCGGAGGGCCTGCTGTCCGGACCTCTGGCAGTCTCTATGAGGGTGCCACAAGGTTCAATTCTCGGGCCGACTCTCTTCTCTGTATACATCAATGATGTCGCTCTTGCTGCTGGTGATTCTCTGATCCACCTCTATGCAGACGACAATATTCTGTATACTTCTGGCCATTCTTTGGACACTGTGCTAACTAACCTCCAGACGAGCTTCAGTGCCATACAACTCTCCTTCCGTGACCTCCAACTACTCTTAAATGCTAGTAAAACCAAATGCATGCTCTTCAACCGATCGCTACCCGCACCTGTCCGCCCGTCCAGCATCACTACTCTGGACAGTTCTGACCGAGGATATGTGGACAACTACAAATACCTTGGTGTCTGGTAGACTGTAAACTCTCCTTCCAGACCCACATCTCCAATCCAAAATTAAATCTAGAAATCGGCTTCCTATTTCGCAACAAAGCATCCTTCACTCATGCTGCCAAACATACCCTCGTAAAACTGACTAACCTACCGATCCTCGACTTCGGCAAAATAGTCTCTAACACTCTACTCAACAAATTGGATGCAGTCTATCACAGTGCCATCGGTTTTGTCACCAAAGCCCCACATACTACCCACCACTGCGGCCTACTACACTCTCGTTGGCTGGCCCTCGCTTCATACTCGTCGCCAAACCCAATGGCTCCAGGTCATCTACAAGTCTTTGCTAGGTAAAGCCCTGCCTTATCTCAGCTCACTGGTCACCATAGCAGCACCCACCCGCAGCACGCGCTCCAGCAGGTATATTTCACTGGTCACCCCCAAAGCCAATTCCTCCTCTGGCTGCCTTTTCTTTCCAGTTTTCTGATGCCAATGACTAGAACGAACTGCAAAAATCACTGAAGATGGAGAATCTTATCTCCCTAACGAACTTCAAGCACCAGCTGTCAGAGCAGCTCACATATCATTGCACCTGTACATAGCCCATCTGTAAATAGCCCATCCAACTACCTCATCCCCATACTGTATTTATTTAGCGCCTTTGCACCCCAGTATCTCTACCTGCACTTTCATCTTCTGCACATCTATCACTCCAGTGTTAAATTGCTATATTGTAATTACGTCGCCACTATGGCCTATTTTATTGCACTCACTGTATATAGACTTTGTTGTTTTCTTTTGTTCTACTGTATTATTGACTGTATGTTTTGTTTATTCCATGTGTAACTCTGTGTTGTTGTATGTGTCGAACTGCTTTGCTTTATCTTGGCCAGATCGCAGCTGTAAATGAGAACTTGTCCTCAACTGGCCTACCTGGTTAAATAAAGGTGTTCTCAACTAGCCTACCTGGTTAAATAAAGGTGTTCTCAACTAGCCTACCTGGTTAAATAAAGGTGTTCTCAACTAGCCTACCTGGTTAAATAAAGGTGTTCTCAACTAGCCTACCTGGTTAAATAAAGGTGTTCTCAACGAGCCTACCTGGTTAAATAAAGGTGTTCTCAACTAGCCTACCTGGTTAAATAAAGGTGTTCTCAACTAGCCTACCTGGTTAAATAAAGGTGTTCTCAACTAGCCTACCTGGTTAAATAAAGGTGTTCTCAACTAGCCTACCTGGTTAAATAAAGGTGTTCTCAACTAGCCTACCCGGTTAAATAAAGGTGTTCTCAACTAGCCTACCCGGTTAAATAAAGGTGTTCTCAACTAGCCTACCTGGTTAAATAAAGGTGTTCTCAACTAGCCTACCTGGTTAAATAAAGGTGTTCTCAACTAGCCTACCTGGTTAAATAAAGGTGTTCTCAACTAGCCTACCTGGTTAAATAAAGGTGTTCTCAACTAGCCTACCCGGTTAAATAAAGGTGTTCTCAACTAGCCTACCCGGTTAAATAAAGGTGTTCTCAACTAGCCTACCTGGTTAAATAAAGGTGAAATAAAAAATGTAAACACTGTACATTTTTTTGTATTATTATTTATTTTGCTGCATTTATTATATATTTATCTCTCTGTTGGAAAAGGACCCTTAAGTAAGCATTTCACTGTCAGTCTACACCTGTTGGTTTATTAAGCATGTTGCAAAATATATATATATATTTGATATTGAGAGTGGCAGTTTGTGTGTGTATGAATATAAAACAGAGAGGAAGAGGCAAAGTGAGAGGTTTCACTCCTGACAAAACCTTTCAAAAATAAGACCAATGTGTTTCTATGGGCTAATTTTAGACCTAAGGTTGTCGTCTGCCTTCCCACTTTTGGGACGACTCCCATTGTTAGGTCGTCATTATATACAGATCTCTGGTGTAAAATGGCAAGGTGCACACAGCACAGCAGGAGTGAAGGAGACAAAAAAAAATGTAACCTTTATTTAACTAGGCAAATCAGTTAAAGAACAAATTCTTATTTTCAATGACGGCCTAGGAACAGTGGGTTAACTGCCTGTTCAGGGGCAGAATGACAGATTTGTACCTTGCCAGCTCGGGTATTTGAACTTGCAACCTTCCAGTTACTCGTCCAACACTCTAACCACTAGGCTACCCTGCCGCCCCAACAACTTGATTATTGTGATACAGGCATTTGGAATATACCTCCAAAAAACATTAAATATATATATATATATATAGATATAGCCTAGCCTTAGTTGAGATCTTGTGATGGACACACAACCTTTATTGTAGCAGTTAACAGTACATTGTGTGAAAACTGCATGGCCACTAACCCTTACTCTGCATCCAAATATAAACATGCTTGGATTAGCCTAAAATGTTGAAGAAGCTGGAACAGTGATGTCAGACGTCATTACTAATTTACAGTGCATTCGGGAAAGTATTCAGGCCCCTAGACTTTTTCCACATTTTGATACGGTACAGCCTTATTCTACAATTGAATCGTATGTATTTTAAAAAGTATATATTTAATCTACACACAATACCACATAATGGCAAAGCAAAAAACATTAGATTTTGTACTAAAAAGAAAAACTGAAATATTACATTTACATAAGTATTCAGACCATTTACTTGAGTCTTCTTGGGTATGACGGTACAAGCTTGGCACACCTGTATTTGGGGAGTTTCTCCCATTTTTCTCTGCAGATCCACTCAAGCTCTGCCAGGTTGGATGAGGAGCGTTGCTGAACAGCTAATTGAACAGCTAATCTTCCAGAGAAGATTGTTTGGGTTCAAGTCCGTGCTCTGGCTGGGCCACTCAAGGACATTCAGAGACGTGTCCTGAAGTCACTCCTGTGTTGTCTTGGTTGTGTGCTTAGGGTCGTTGTCCTGTTGGAAGGTGAATCTTCACCCCAGTCCTGAGCAGGTTTTCAACAAAGATCTCGTTGTACTTTGCTCCGTTCATCATTCCCTTGATCCTGATTAGTCTCCATTCCCTGCCGTTGAAAAACATCCCCACAGCATGATGCTGCCACCAACATGATTCACCATAGGGATGGTGCCAGGTTTCCTCCAGACGTGACATTTGGCATTCAGGCCAAAGAGTTCAATCTTGATTTCATCTGACCAGAGAATCTTGTTTCTCATGATCTGAGAGTTCTTTAGGTGCCTTTTGACAAATTCCAAGCGGGCTGTCATGTGCCTTTTACTGAGGAGTGGCTTCCGCCTGGCCACTCTACCATAAAGGCCTGATTGGTAGAGTACTGCAGAGATGGATGTCCTTCTAGAAGGTTCTTCCATCTCCACAGAGGAACTCTGGAGCTCTTTCAGAGTGACCATTGGGTTCACCCTTCTCCGCCGGTTGCTCAGTTTGGCCCGGTGGCCAGCTCTAGGTGGTTCCAAACTTCTTCCATTTAAGAATGATGGAGGCCACTGTGTCAAAGATTTTTTATAACTAAGCCAAGATTGACCACAGCTTGTCGTTTCCAACGGAAACAAATGAGTCATAGTGGGCAGAACAAGCAAGGAGGTGGGCAGAGCGAAGCATGCGCTAGCGATATCCTATTGGCGCGTTCTAGTATACATCTACATATTTCCATTAGGGAAAGCCTAATCTGTGAAGTCTGCATGTTCAATACCTAAATTTACATTTGCACTTATAAACAGCATGATTTTTTACAACTTTTGTAAAGGGTAAAGTCTACAAAACTTAGTCTGTTCATAACAGATTTTAGTTTTGGGAACAGAGAACTGTGTTGAGATCGAATGTTTAATTGAAGTTAATTTCTCCCACTGCCTGCCAGTGGGCTTCCTCTCATTACCATATTTGGTAGTGAGTGGAAATGCCAACCGGATGCTCAACATTTATACATTCAGTGAAATATCTGTCTCATTGTTCTGTGACTGTGTTCTTGGGGACCTTCAATGCTGCAGACAATTTTTGGTACCCATTCCCAGATCTGTACCTCGACACAATCCTATTCCTTCGACTTCATGGCTTGGTTTTTGCTCTGACATGCACTGTCAACTGGGGGACCTTATATAGACAGGTGTGTGCCTCTCTAAATCATGTCTAATCAATTGAATTTAGCACAGGTGGACTCCAATCAAGTTATAGAAACATCTCAAGGATGATCAATGGAAACAGGATGAACCTAAACTTAAAAATAAAATGAAAAAATGTAAATGAATTTGTAAACATTTCTAAAGACCTGTTTTTGCTTTGTCATTATGGGGTATCGTGTGTAGATTGATGAGGGGGAAAAAACGTAACAAAATGTGGGGAAAAAGTCAAGGGGTCTGAATACTTTCCGAATGCACTGTATCTGGACATAATAAGGATACATTAATCAATTAACAGAATTACCAACAAAAGGGCTTTGGCACAGTAGCTGTCAGTTAGCCACTGTAGCTACTTACCCACAACTATCCACTTATTTTACTAGCAGACAACAACAAAAAGCCATTGGTATGACGTTAACTAGGTACTGCACTTGATATCAGCAAGGCCATATTATATCAGCAAGGCCATAGTTATTCTGCAATTACTGCGTCCAAAATACCACAGTCGACTGCAGGTAGTACACTTTTTACTGCAGTTTCAAAACTGTAATATTGTTTTGAATGGTCTCAAAGCCAATTATCAGAAACAGTTCTGTTGGGGATGTATTCGTTAGCCAAACTAGCCTATATATCAAGTTACAACATCATTGTTTGATCACATATTACAGCTACACCACCTCCAGCTGGATACTGTTAGTTGACAACACATCATTGTTTTGCATGCTCCAATCCTGGCTAATTAGCTAGTCATGATTATTGTATGTTAATTCACCTGTAAAAGCTGTGATTCCTGGCTCGGTAGTATTTACATCAAAGAGGTTCGCTAGAGGGGCATGTCTTGGGAAAGCAGTATTTTTCCTACCGTCGATATTGTACTGGTTGTGAGAGGACGGGGCGATATCTGGTTCCATACAAGTGAACAGCTCGAGCTACCTATCTGGAGACCCCTTCTGAAACCCAGGGAGGGGGGGGGGGTTGGTCACATGACCTGGAAGATGCCGCATATCAGCTGATTGCATTTTGGGTGCTTGGTTTTATAGCTATAGCGAGCTGGCTTGTTAGCAAACTAACTTTCCATCCAAATTAAGTCAATTATCGTTAGTGTGAAATCATGGCAGTTGTCTGGTATGAAACATCACCCCAAACATTGAATTGGTCAAGTTGCAACAAGCGTGGGCCCTGCGTGTTGCCTTATCAGAAAATGCGCACCATAGTATATCGTTATTGTGATATGTCACTTTTTCGCGGTCTCTCATATTTGGTTCATTTGAAGCAGTTTTGATAAATGTTTTTTTTTCCATAATGTTTCAAACTTCCGTATTCCGGTGTGACGTTTTAAGGGCTCTGGAAAAGTTACCTGCAGCAATATTTTTATGAGAAGAAAAAAAACTACTTCTTCCAAAATAATGTAATTTGAAAGTGTTCTGCAAAATAATTATAACTGATATTAGTCAGTATAATTGTGCACTCGTCCCACCAACTTTCTACATGTGAATATTGAGTCAAATATGCAGTTATTTTCACCAATATCTAGCAACATGTCGATGGTCCCTAACTTTGATGTACTTTAGCTAGCAAGCAAGACAAGGCAGCAACATATTCAGCAGCTAGTTAGTCGTGCAAGCTTTGAAAGAGGAGAAAGTCCATTGAAATTGCGCTCTACCTCAACATGACGACCGTGAGTTATTGAATAAATTCGCACATTGTTACATAGTGCTGAGATTGGATTGCAGCGCTTTATACATATCTAGTTAGTCTGATTAATCATGCTGTAATGCACAATTTAATTGGTGTAACGTTACTGCCTAATGCCTGCACAATCGTGCAATTGTTCCTTTACAAGCCAGACTCTTTAATACGACTTATATTTAAACGTACTCTACCGATTGTCTGTGCGGCTTGTCCTTGAGACAAAATATCCACAGGCAAGTATAGTTTACCCGAATCAGTATCTGGGCGTTAGGGACCGAAATGGTTCGATTTTAAACTCTCATTCACCAGCTTATGCGTTATGTCAAAATACGTTCGTTGATCACCAAATATGGAGTTTCGCTGAGCAACTATCTTAATTTTCCCATTTTAAAATGGCCGGTATGTACTTCGAAAAAAGGTCTAAATAAAAATGTACAAGCAACTGATTTTTTTTTTTTGCCTATTTGGAACCTCTAATGTATTGCGCGGTTGCATATTTCCGACCTGTGCGTGGCAGTAATGAGGGACTGGAGGTGCCGAAAACGATTTTGGTTTTCCGTTGCTTGTACATTTTATTTTTTATTTAGATGTTTCCTAGAATTATATAGTCGTATGAACTCCATATTTGCTGATCAACGAAAGGTATTTTGACATTTTTATAATGCTTTCAGAGCTGGTAAATGGGAGTTTTGAATCTGCGCTTTGAGTATTAGAGAGGTCTAATAAAAGTTTAAAATAAAAGTTAACACAACACAAATGTTCTCCAACCTCCCCTGATACAGAAAAACATGGTGTTTCATTGTCATGGCATGCCGGGTTCAAACGTTTTTGAGAGAACCGAATATCCAATACAACAACAAACAAATATCGGTGTACAGAGTACATTTTAAATGTCATTTTTATTCCACATTCTGGCTTGTAAGAAACATTTTACACGATTTTGCAGTCATTAGTTTCAGGTTGTATATACCAATGCATTGTGTATTACAGCCTGATTTAATCAGACTAATAGCTGAGCTAGTCATTGCTTGCTAACTGATTAGCTGTCCCATACTAACATGAGAATGAGGCATAACTCCCAGACTGTGAATTATTCCCACAGAAGCAGGAATTCTTTGTGGACATGACATGTGAGGGATGCTCTGGTGCAGTTACCCGAGTCCTCAATAAACTGGGTGAGTGTCTCTAATAGCTAAATGTCACAGCAAATCCAGAATTCTGGAATATTTGGAGGAGGTTGTTAAACAGCACTAACATCCACACACACTTTGTTGAGAATCGTGTACTTTTGGTTTAGCTAAATTCAGCAAATCTAGATTACTTGTCCTATTGACTGGCTTGCTAAAATTGTTTTATTTTCTCTTTCTGTCTTTATTTGTTGGCGTAAGGTGGTGTCCAATTTGAGATCGACCTCCCCAACAAGAAGGTTTTCATTGAGTCTGACAAGGACACGGATGTGCTTCTGGAAACACTTAAGAAGACTGGAAAGGCGGCTAACTACATCGGCCCCAAGTGAAGAATCCTCCTCTTATAGAACAGGTGAACTCTCACGGTCTAAATGTATATTAAGTGACAATCAATTCAATATCGACAACTTTCCCATCCATCCCAACATGTCGTTCCTCTTCTCACCATTTGCAACCTGTTTTGTTTCTGTGTGTTAGCTGTTGGGTTGGTGATTTATCTGAAGGATGACTATGAGAAGAAAGAACCCTCTGACTGCAGAACAGTCTTGCTGTTATGTCTTCATGGATCACTGTAATGAGTTCACGCTGCCAAGCTGTCCACTTGTTATTTAAACACTATTTATGCATCCCAAATGGCACCATATGGACCCCAGTCCAAAGTAAGACACTATTATACGGAATAGAGTACTGTTTGGGACGCATCCACTATGAAAATCCAGTACGATTGCTGACTAAATTAAATAGATCATGTACCTCTATGGGTTAATGTTAGGCCTACTGCAGGTAAATTAGATTGTGAAATTGAAGTCAGTTTTGTCATGATGAAGCAGCTATTGTAATTCACGTTGATTTGGACAGTTTGGGGGGGGGTAGTAATCATCCTGTATTAAGTTTTCCTTTCATCTCTGAATATTGTTCATGTTCACCCATATGTCGAATTAAAAAGTTGATTCTAGTCACCTGTTCTCTTATTTGTAATACGAAGGACAGCCTCCCACAGAGGGTTTGACTAAAAAGCTGTTTGTTACCCCAACTAGATACTGAGCAAATGCAAAAAAAAAAAAGGCTTTTAGTTTTGCGTTCCCGAGTGGAGCAGCTGTCTAAGTCATTGCATCTCAGTGAAAGAGGAATCACTACAGTCCCTGGTTCAATTCCAGGCTGTATCACATCTGGCTGTGATTGGGAGTCCCATAGGGTGGCGCACAATTGACCCCAGCGTAGTCCGGGTTTGGCCGGAGTCGGCCGTCATTGTAAATAAGAATTTGTTGTTAACTGACTTGCCTGGTGAAATACATATATATATATATATATATTTTTTTTTTTTAATCTTGTCAGATTCTGATGTGACATGTTGTGCCACTGGGTGGCAGTGTTAGTTCTTGGTTTAAGTTGACCGGAGGAGTCGTCCCTGTCAACAATTCCATGGAATTAGACTTCGGTGTCTTGCACAATGACGTGTACATTTTTGCCATGCAAATGCAAACATCAACCGTTTTCATCAAAGATAAATGATTGATCTGTAATGCTCTAATGCAGTGATAAATCCTTTAGCGTTCACATCAGCTGCTTGAGACATTTTCATAGCCTACCTGTGAGAATATTGAGGCGTTGTGTGGCAATGGCTCTCCTACCTCTGAGATCTGGTCTGATAGTGAAGAGAGCACGGAAGGAGAGAGACCACTGGAGCCAGAGATGAAGATCCAAGACAAACTATATGTACCTCAATCAAATACAGTAGGTACTCAGGTATCTCACATTCATGCCATCAACTTAGCCTATGTTGTCATTTGTACACACAGTAGTAGGCAGTCAGTCAGCCATTACAGGGACATTCGTTGGGTTATTTAGAGAGAAACATCTCTTTTTTTGTTTTTTTTAAAGACTAAGACTGAAGTTATACTGTAATTGTGGTTATAATACTTTAATTGAAGCTATATACTTTTAATTGTAGTGCTACATTGAACTGTTGTTCTCTTGGATGAAACGGGTGTCTATGTCAACGTAGTAAAAGTTGAATGAATAGCCCACATTCATGACATCTTGTGAGTGAGACAACACTGCCTGATGTAACAAAGCTTTCAGTTTGATGACAGCACGTCACACTACTGCCAACACACTCATTTCAGACACAGTGGCCCAATTGTTGTGCTGTACAGTAGTTTGGAATAGCACTGAATGCATCCCAAATGGCACCCTATCCCCCATACAATATAGTGCCCTATGGGCCCTGGTCAAAAGTAGTGGGAATATAAAGGGATATAATATAAAAGGAATATGGTGGTTTGGGATTTAGCCACCCTCTCCACAAAAGGAAGATGGGTAGCAGTAACTCTGCTCACCTGTCCGTACTGGAGACATTGCAACTGGAGAAGCTGTTACAGACGATGAACAGGCCTTCGCTGGTCCCTTCCGGTTGGACCAGCCACCATGGGGGCACACAGGCACATTGTGTACAGCCTAAACTCCACAGACACCATGGCTGTCATCACTGTTACTGGGTTCCTCATGCCACTCGGTTTTTGTCTTTCTCTGCTCTTCAGATGTTCTTGAAAATGACCTCTTTCAAGCAACTTAGTCAGATGAATACATTTTTGGGGGGACAGATTGGAAAGAGCCTTGTAGTTCATAAGTTATAGCCTATATACAGTATCTGATTAAATGGTTTTGTCTTCTGGCTTCTTTGGCTCATAACTGGTTGTGTCCAATGACCGCATTGGATCTTTGTGTTCCTGCTTTCAGAATGTGATGTATTTTCTGTTCTATCAATGATATCATGTGTATTCTGTTCTATCAATGATATCATGTGTGTTCTGTTCTATCAATGATATCATGTGTGTTCTGTTCTATCAATGATATCATGTGTGTTCTGTTCTATCAGTGATGTCATGTGTGTTCTGTTCGATCAGTGATATGTGTGTTCTGTTCTATCAATGATATCATGTATGTTCTGTTCTATCAATGATATCATGTGTGTTCTGTTCTATCAATGATATCATGTGTGTTCTGTTCTATCAATGATATCATGTGTGTTCTGTTCTATCAGTGATATGTGTATTCTGTTCTATCAATGATACCATGTGTGTTCTGTTCTATCAATGATATCATGTGTGTTCTGTTCTATCAATGATATCATGTGTGTTCTGTTCTATCAGTGATATGTGTATTCTGTTCTATCAATGATACCATGTGTATTCACAAATGATACTGGCTTACCTAGACAGTCAAACATGTGGACACCCCTTCAAATGATTGGATTTGGCTATTTCAGCCACACCCGTTGCTGACGGGTGTATACAATTGAGTATTACACCGCCATGCAATCTCCATAGACAAACATTGGCAGTAAAATGGCCTTACTGAAGAGCTCATGGTCATTGGACACCAACTTTCCAACAACTCAGTTAGTCAAATTTCTGCCCTTCTAGAGCTGCCCCGGTGAAATGTAAGTGCTGTTAACAACAGCTCAGCCACGAAGTGGTAGTCCACACAAACTCACAGAACTGGACCGCCGATTGCAGAAGCACGTAGCACTTGAAAATCGTCTGTCCTCAGTTGTAACACTCACTACAGAGTTCCAAACTGCCTCTGGAAGCAATATCAGCACAATAACTGTGGTCGAGCAGCAGCACACAAGCCTAAGACCACCATAAGCAATGCCAAGCGTCGGCTGGAGTGATGTAAAGCTCGCCGCCATTGTTCTCTAGAGCAGTGGAAAACGTGTTTTCTGGAGTGATGAATCACGCTTCGCCATCTTGCAGTCCAACGGAAGAAAGAATGCTACCTGCCCCAGTGCATAGTGCCAACTGTAAAGTTTGGTGGAGGAGGAATAATAATGGCCAGAACAGATCCCTGACTTCAACCCCATTAAATATCTTTGGGAAGATTTTGAATTCTGACTGCGAGCCAGGTCTAATTGCCCAACATCAGTGCCCTCGCTAATGGTCTTGTGGCTGAATGGAAGCAAGTCTGCGCAGCAATGTTCCAACATCTAGTGGAAAGCCTTCCCAGAAGAGTGGAGGCTGTTATAGCAGCACTGTTCCAACATCTAGTGGAAAGCCTTCCCATAAGAGTGGAGGCATTTATAGCAGCACTGTTCCAACATCTAGTGGAAAGTCTTCCCATAAGAGTGGAGGCTGTTATAGCAGCAATGTTCCAACATCTAGTGGAAAGACTTCCCAGAAGAGTGGAGGCTGTTATAGCAGCAATGTTCCAACATCTAGTGGAAAGCCTTCCCATAAGAGTGGAGGCATTTATAGCAGCACTGTTCCAACATCTAGTGGAAAGCCTTCCCATAAGAGTGGAGGCTGTTATAGCAGCACTGTTCCAACATCTTGTGGAAAGCCTTCCCAGAAGAGTGGAGGCTGTTATAGCAGCAATGTTCCAACATCTAGTGGAAAGCCTTCCCAGAAGAGTGGAGGCTGTTATAGCAGCAATGTTCCAACATCTAGTGGAAAGCCTTCCCAGAAGAGTGGAGGAAACATAGCAGCAAAGGGGGGACCAACTCCATATTAATGCCCATGATTTTGGGAATGAGATGAGATGTTCGACAAGCAGGTGTCCACATACTTTTGGTAATGTAATGCATCTGGGAATGCATGCTTACTGAATACATTGTTATTGTAAAATGATTCTATACTCCTTGCATCCACAACATAAGGAAGGCTATCCTTGAGGGACAATGATAACACTTATCTCAACTTATTTATTACAGAGGGAGATCATTGGAAACAGGGATACTTATTTTTGTAATTCATACTAAAACCCATTTGAGATATTTCTGCATTAAAAACATAAAACAATCATAATAGTAATAATTGTGTCTGAATGAATCAAACAGTAATGAAACAAGATATTAGCTAATAAATGACTTACTGTATGTGTTGTTAAAATTGACATTCAAATATATTTTTGTAATTCCCTCAACCCAAGACTGTTGATTGTCTAATATAGAGACTGAATGATGAGCTATGATGAGCTATGAAGGCTGTTCAATGAAGAGTCTCAACAATCAGGTAATCTTAATGGGAGATTTTAACATGAATTATGAAGACAAGTCTTGTAGGAAAACCCTCAAACGGATCACTAATACCTTTGACCTTACACAGCTAGTTAAAGGGCCAACCAGGGTGACTTGTTGCTCTAAAACACAGATTGAGTTGGTGTCCAGTAATAAACCAGAGCGAGTGACTAAATCATTCAGTATGGTTACTGGGCTAACTGATCATAATCTGACACTTATAGCCAGAAAGCTTTCTAAGAGCAGGTTTAACCCCTCTACTGTTAGATAGCCGGATCAACTAAGAATACCTAAGAGTGAATTAAGCTATTTTGAAAACGCAATAAAGGGAATTAACTGGAATGATCTCTTGTCCTATACAGACGTGGAAGCTGATAGTCAGGTTTTTCAATCCACAATCCAGACTACAATAAATGGTTTCCTAAAGAAAATCAAATCCAAACCTGGCCAAAAGAGCACTCTTCCTTGGCTAAATGGAGAAATCTGGAAATTGATGTGAAAGAACGAGATTATGCTCTAAAAATAGCCCTAAAATCCAAATTAGAGCATGACAGACGTAGGTTTACCATGTTGAGAAATAAGGTGATGAAAGAAATCAGACAGGCCAAGGCAAATGGTTTTATTAAGATAATTGGTGTAGCAAAGGGAAATTCTAAACTGATCTGGGAGAATCTAAAAAAATTAACAGGGAAAGACCATAGTAACACTGCAAAAAGACTAGAAATCATGGTGAATAACAATCTAACACAGGATGCAGTCGAAATAGCAATAGCCTTCAATTCCTACTTTATTGACTCTGTCAGGGTACTGACACAGTACCCCTCCACTGGTTTCTTGGACTAGTAAATGACACTCAACCTGTCTTCATCATAAGGGAGGTTTCTGAGTCAAAGGTGAAGGTGATTAGCTCACTAAAGAACTCTAAAGCCAAGGATGTGTTTGGGCTGGACTCTACCTTTCTTAAAAACTACAATGAGTCACTCATTGGCCACATTACTAAGGTCACCAACACATCTATTGGTCTCGGGGTGTTTCCAAGGGTATGGAAGTCGGCCATAATAACGGCCATCTTTAAATCAGGCGACCCTGCTGACGTGAGTAACTACAGGCCCATTAGTATATTACCTGTGGTGTCAAAGGTTGTTGAAAAGTGTGTAGCAGAACAACTGATTGCCCACCTCAACAACAGCACCTTCACATTACACTCCATGCAGTTTGGCTTCAGAGCGAAACACTCCACAGAAACGGCCAACTGCTTTCTTCTGGAAAATGTGAAGTCCAAGATGGACAAAGGGGGCGTTGTTGGGGCTGTGTTTCTGGACCTAAGGAAGGCTTTTGATACTGTTAACCCTGAGATTCTCATCACAAAATTGTCCAAGTTCAACTTTTCCCCCGATGCCTTGAGATGGATGAAATCATACCTTGAAGGCAGAACTCAGTGTGTCAGAGTGAGCAATGAGCTGTCGCCCACTCTTAGCTATGATGTGGGCGTGCCCCAAGGGTCAATACTGGGGCCCCTCCTGTTCAGCCTGTACATTAATGATCTGCCCTCTGTCTGTACTGGGTTTGAAGTTCAAATGTATGCAGATGATACAGTGATATATGTGAATGCAAAGAGCAAACAACAAGCTGCACAAGAACTCACTACTGTAATGGACCAGGTTACAAAGTGGCTCAGTGACTTGTGTTTGTATCTCAATGTGAAAAAAACTGTTTGCATGTTCTTCACAAAAAGGGCAACAGATGCCACTGAGCCAGATGTCTGTGTATCAGGGGAGAAGCTCCAGGTTGTATCTGATTTTAAGTACCTTGGCATCATATTGATTCCAACCTCTCTTTTAAAAAGCATGTGAAAAAGGTAATTCAAATAACCAAATTCAACCTAGCTCATTTCCAATTTATACAAAATTGTTTGACTACAGAGGTAGCAAAACTGTACTTCAAATCTATGATACTCCCCCACTTAACATACTGCTTGACTAGTTGAACCCAAGCTTGCTGTACAACATTAAGACCTATTCAGTCTGTCTACAAACAGGCTCTCAAAGTGCTTGATAGGAAGCCCAATAGCCATCATCACTGTTACATCCTCAGAAAGCATGAGCTCCTGAGTCGATAAAATCTTGTGCAATACACCGACACATGTCTTGTATTCAAGATCCTAAATGGTCTGGCTCCCCCTCCACTCTGTACTTTTGTTAAACAGAAAACCCAAAAATATGGCAGCAGATCCACAAGGTCTGCCATGAGAGGTGACTTTGTAGTTCTCTTAAGGAAAAGCACCTTTAGTAAATCCGTTTTCTCTGTGAGAGCTTCCCATGTCTGGAATACACTGCCATCAGACACACATAACTGCACCACATATCACACTTTCACAAAATGCTTGAAGACATGGCTAAAGGTCAATCAGATTTGTGAACATAATCCCTAGCTGTGTGTTGCCGCTCTCCATGTTGTCTGTTGTCTGTAGCTTGTGAGGTGTGGAAACACTTTGTTGCTTTTATAAATTTTGTCTTGCTGCTTTTTGTTCTATGTTGCTCTGTCTGTATGCTACGTCTTGCTTGTCCTATGTTGCTCTGTCTGTATGCTACGTCTTGCTTGTCCTATGTTGCTCTGTCTGTATGCTACGTCTTGCTTGTCCTATGTTGCTCTGTCTGTATGCTACGTCTTGCTTGTCCTATGTTGCTCTGTCTGTATGCTACGTCTTGCTTGTCCTATGTTGCTCTGTCTGTATGCTATGTCTTGCTTGTCCTATGTTGCTCTGTCTGTATGCTACGTCTTGCTTGTCCTATGTTGCTCTGTCTGTATGCTACGTCTTGCTTGTCCTGTGTTGCTCTGTCTGTATGCTACGTCTTGCTTGTCCTATGTTGCTCTGTCTGTATGCTACGTCTTGCTTGTCCTATGTTGCTCTGTCTGTATGCTACGTCTTGCTTGTCCTATGTTGCTCTGTCTGTATGCTACGTCTTGCTTGTCCTATGTTGCTCTGTCTGTATGCTATGTCTTGCTTGTCCTATGTTGCTCTGTCTGTATGCTATGTCTTGCTTGTCCTATGTTGCAATTGTCTATATTGTAATTGTTTTTAATAACCTGCCCAGGGACTACGGTTGAAAATTAGCCGGCTGGCTAAAACCGGCACTTTTACTGAAATGTTGATTAATGTGCACTCTCCCTATAAAAATAAAATGCTTTTTTTTTAAATAAAAAGATGGATGAAATCATACCTTGAAGGCAGAACTCAGTGTGTCAGAGTGAGCAATGAGCTGTCGCCCACTCTTAGCTATGATGTGGGCGTGCCCCCAAGGGTCAATACTGGGGGCCCTCCTGTTCAGCCTGTACATTAATGATCTGCCCTCTGTCTGTACTGGGTTTGAAGTTCAAATGTATGCAGATGATACAGTGATATATGTGCATGCAAAGATTATTTTTTTAAATTTAGAAAGGAAATCCTAGGAAGGAAGAGGAAATCCACTGTGAACCAGGGCAACCCTCCTCTCACTACCCCGTCTTCCTCTTTCCTGAGTTGACCAGCGAGGCCGTCCTCCTGCGGGGAGGGAAATGCTCCTGTTAGATCCTGTGGTCCCTGCCAAAGGAAACAGAATTCAGATAAATGAGATAAATGTGCATATTGAGTGCTGAGAGTAAATATGCAAAAGAGGACATACAGACATGGCTAGACATGCTGAAATGTTATTTCCTGTCTGCACTGCCCACATCATTAGATTAAACTACATTTTGAAGGAAGTTATTCAAATAAATGTTTGTTGTCTAATCTCTGATTTCACACAGCCAAACAACAGACCGGATGGATATTAAAGCCACAATCTGTAATTTGTTAATCAGCCAAGCAATAGCCTTGCCTCTGTAAATACCATTTCATAGTATGATTGAAGGGGCACAAAATGAAGCAAAGTAACACTTTAAGGGTTGAGAGTAGCTGAAGGCTGGGACAAAAAAAACCAAACAGAAGATAACTTGTGTAAAATATACTGTCTGTGAAATGTATGCAGTATTTAGAAACTGGAAGTAGAGGCCTAAGTGTTGTTGTCCATTAGGTTACTCCAATAAGGGGAGGGGTGGTAAGGTTAGGGGGAAATAATGAAGAAGGAACATATATTTAAACAAATATCTATATATATATATTAATAATACATACTTTTACAAAAAAATATAGATATAGGGGATTGTAAATGATGCAGACAATTACATTGATAGAAGCCACAATCTATCTGCAATATTATAGCTGATCTAGCCCCTACATTTATTTTTTTATGTAAATGACTTTCTTTTCTTTATCCAATGTATTTGTCAAAACATAAATCCAGTCCCAGCTGCTGATGGATTCTGTGAGGACTGTCTTTTTAAACAACATAAATATAGTCCCAGCTGCTGATGGATTCTGTGAGGACTGTCTTTTTAAACAACATAAATATAGTCCCAGCTGCTGATGGATTCTGTGAGGACTGTCTTTTTAAACAACATAAATCCAGTTCCAGCTGCTGATGGATTCTGTGAGGACTGTCTTTTTAAACAAATTTCAAGAATCATACCGAATCTTGTGTGGAGCTTCGGCAATGTTGGACATCAAAACAGCTCAGGCTTGTTTTGGCGTGCTCACAGCAGTGATTTTCTTTGCATTCCGAAGTTGAATGTCTCCTCTGGGCAGTACTGATAGTACTGCTGATAACATGGAGCAGGGAGACTGATCACAGATCAGATTGGAGGGGGGGGGGGGGGGGGTAACATTTAGAGACACAGAGACATTTAGAGACACAGAGACAGAGACATTAAGAGATAGAGACATTTAGAGACAGAGACATTAAGAGACAGAGACATTTAGAGACAGAGACATTTAGAGACACAGAGACATTTAGAGACATAGAGACAGAGACATTTAGAGACAGAGACATTTAGAGATAGAGACATTTAGAGAGACAGAGACATAGAGACAGAGACATAGAGACATTTAGAGACACAGAGACATTTGGAGACACAAAGACAGATACATTTAGAGACACAGATACATTTAGAGAGACAGACATTAAGAGACAGAGACATTTAGAGAGACATAGACATTTAGAGACAGAGACAGAGAGACATTTAGAGACACAGAGACATTTAGAGAGACAGAGACATTTAGAGAGACAGAGACATTTAGAGATACATTTAGAGACACAGACAGAGACATTTAGAGACACAGAGTCATTTAGAGACATAGATACATTTAGAGACACAGAGACAGACATTTTGAGACAGATACAGAGACAAAGACAGAAACATTTTTAGAGAGACAGAGACGTTTAGAGAGACAGAGACATTTAGAGAGACAGAGACATTTAGAGAGACAGAGACATTTAGAAAGACAGAGACATTTAGAGACAGAGACATTTAGAGAGACAGAGCCATTTAGAGAGACAGAGACATTTAGAAAGACAGAGACATTTAGAGACAGAGACAGAGACATTTAGAGACAGAGACAGAGACATTTAGAGAGACAGAGACATTTAGAGACAGAAACATAGAGATATTTAGAGACATAGAGACATTTAGAGAACCACAGACACAAGACAGACACAGAGAGAGATACTTCTCTCATGCACGCTCATGCAGACACTAACATAACAAACACATAACCCCTATCAGACCTTCAAATAAAAAAAGACTAGTCTCTAGGAAGAACCCAAAATGGAAGATGTGTTTATTTGTGAGACATGAAGCCAACAAAGCCTAAACACATATTCTGAGACTGAAAGACATTAGAGCCTCCTGAGGGGATTTAAGAACACTGCAAGCAGGACTGAAGCCAACTGAATAATGTAGTACAGTTTTGCATGATTTAATCAAAGAGAGAACATTAACACTCCTTTTAAAACCACTGGACACAACTCTTTCATGAAATCGATTCTGCTACCAGGGCTGGTAAAACCCTGGATCATTGTTATTCTAACTTCCGCAACGCATATAAGGCCCTCCCCTGCCCTCCTTTCGGAAAAGCCGACCACGGCTCCATTTTGTTGCTCCTTGCCTAGAGACAGAGACAAAAACAGGAAGCTCCCGCGCTCAGGTCTGTTCAACGCTGGTCCGACCAATCTGATTCCACGCTTCAAGATTGCTTTGATCACGTGGATTAGGATATGTTCCGCATTGCGTCAAACAACAACATTGATGAATACGCTGATTCGGTGAGCGAGTTTATTAGCAAGTGCATCAGCGATGTCATACCCACAGCAACGATTAAAACATTCCCAAACCAGAAACCCTGGATTGATGGCAGCATTTGCGAGAAACTGAAAGCGCGAACCACTGCTTTTAACCAGGGCAAGGTGACCGAATACAAACAGTGTAGCTATTCCCTCTGCTAAGCGTCAGTATAGAGACAAAGTAGAGTTGCAATTCAACGACTCTGACACAAGAGGTATGTGGCAGGGTCTACAGTCAATCACGGATTACAAAAAGAAAACCAGCCCTGTCGCGGACCAGGATGTCTTGCTCCCAGACAGACGAAACAACTTCTTTGCTCGCTTTGAGGACAATACAGTGCTACTGACACGGCCCGCTACCAGAACCTGCGGACTCTCCTTCACTGCAGCCAACATGAGTAAAACATTTAAACGTGTTAACCCTCGCAGGGCTGCAGGCCCAGACGGCATCCCCAGCCGCGTCCTCAGAGCATGCGCAGACCAGCTGGCTTTTGTGTTTACGGATATATTCAATCAAACCTTATCCCAGTCTGCTGTTCCCACATGCTTCAAGAGGGCCACCATTGTTCCTGTTCCCAAGAAAGCTAAGGTAACTGAGCTAAACGACTACCTCCGTCATCATGAAGTGCTTTGAGAGACTAGTCAAGGACCATATCACCTCCACCCTGCCTGACACCCTAGACCCACTCCAATTTTCTTACCGCCCCAATGGGTCCACAGACGACGCAATCGCAAATACACTGCACACTGCCCACTGCCCTAACGCATCTGGACAAGAGGAATACCTATGTGAGAATGCTGTTCATCGATTACAGCTCAGCATTTAACACCATAGTACCTCCAAACTCGTCATCAAGCTCGAGACCCTGGGTCTTGACCCTGCCCTGTGGGGACTGACGGGCCGCCCCCAGGTGGTGAGGGTAGGTAACAACATCTCCACCCCGCTGATCCTCAACACTGGGGCCCCACAAGGGTGCGTTCTGAGCCCTCTCCTGTACTCCCTGTTCATCCATGACTACGTGGCCATTCACACCTCCAACTCAATCATCAAGTTTGCAGACGACACTACAGTGGTAGGCTTGATGTGGTGTCAGGAAAATAACATCACACTCAACGTCAACAAAACAAAGGAGATGATCGTGGACTTCAGGAAACAGCAGAGGGAGCACCCCCCTATCCACATCGACGGGACAGTAGCGGAGAGGGTAGTAAGTTTTAAGTTCCTCAGCGTACACATCACGCACAAACTGAATTGGTCCACCCATACAGACAGCGTGGTGAAGAAGGCGCAGCAGCGCCCCGCTACCCCGCTACCTGCCCTCCAAGGCACCTACACCACCCGATGTCACAGGAAGGCCATAAATATCATCAAGGACAACAACCACCCGAGCCACTGCCTGTTCACCCCGCTATCATCCAGAAGGCGAGGTCAGTACAGGTGCATCAAATCAGGGACCGAGAGACTGAAAAACAGCTTCTATCTCAAGGCCATCAGACTGTTAAACAGCCACCACTAACATTGAGTGGCTGCTGGCAACAGACTGACTCAACTCCAACCACTTTAATAATGGAAAAATGTATGTAATAAATGTATCACTAGCCACTTTAAACAATGCCTCTTAATATAATGTTTACATACCCTACATTACTCATCTCATATGTATATACTGTACTCGATACCATCTACTGCGTCTTGCCTATGCTGTTCTGTACCATCACTCATTCATATATCTTTATGTACATATTCTTCATTCCTTTACACTTGTGTGTATAAGGTAGTTGTTGTGGAATTGTTAGGTTAGATTACTCGTCGGTTATTACTGCATTGTCGGAACTAGAAGCACAAGCATTTCGCTACACTCGCATTAACATCTGCTAACCATGTGTATGTGACAAATACAATGTATTTTGATTTGAAATTACTTCAACTGTCTAGCATTAAAGCAAGGCGGGCCAAAAGCCGAACTAGGCTGTGTGACATCAGAGCAGGGCGGGCCAAAAGCCGAACTAGGCTGTGTGACATCAGAGCAGGGCGGGCCAAAAGCCGAACTAGGCTGTGTGACATCAGAGCAGGGCGGGCCAAAAGCCGAACTAGGCTGTGTGACATCAGAGCAGGGCGGGCCAAAAGCCGAACTAGGCTGTGTGACATCAGAGCAGGGCGGGCCAAAAGCCGAACTAGGCTGTGTGACATCAGAGCAGGGCGGGCCAAAAGCCGAACTAGGCTGTGTGACATCAGAGCAGGGCGGGCCAAAAGCCGAACTAGGCTGTGTGACATCAGAGCAGGGCGGGCCAAAAGCCGAACTAGGCTGTGTGACATCAGAGCAGGGCGGGCCAAAAGCCGAACTAGGCTGTGTGACATCAGAGCAGGGCGGGCCAAAAGCCGAACTAGGCTGTGTGACATCAGAGCAGGGCGGGCCAAAAGCCGAACTAGGCTGTGTGACATCAGAGCAGGGCGGGCCAAAAGCCGAACTAGGCTGTGTGACATCAGAGCAGGGCGGGCCAAAAGCCGAACTAGGCTGTGTGACATCAGAGCAGGGCGGGCCAAAAGCCGAACTAGGCTGTGTGACATCAGAGCAGGGCGGGCCAAAAGCCGAACTAGGCTGTGTGACATCAGAGCAGGGCGGGCCAAAAGCCGAACTAGGCTGTGTGACATCAGAGCAGGGCGGGCCAAAAGCCGAACTAGGCTGTGTGACATCAGAGCAGGGCGGGCCAAAAGCCGAACTAGGCTGTGTGACATCAGAGCAGGGCGGGCCAAAAGCCGAACTAGGCTGTGTGACATCAGAGCAGGGCGGGCCAAAAGCCGAACTAGGCTGTGTGACATCAGAGCAGGGCGGGCCAAAAGCCGAACTAGGCTGTGTGACATCAGAGCAGGGCGGGCCAAAAGCCGAACTAGGCTGTGTGACATCAGAGCAGGGCAGGCCCAAAGCCGAACTAGGCTGTGTGACATCAGAGCAGGGCAGGCCCAAAGCCGAACTAGGCTGTGTGACATCAGAGCAGGGCAGGCCCAAAGCCGAACTAGGCTGTGTGACATCAGAGCAGGGCAGGCCCAAAGCCGAACTAGGCTGTGTGACATCAGAGCAGGGCAGGCCCAAAGCCGAACTAGGCTGTGTGACATTAGAACCAGGCTGTGTGACATTGGAACTATGCTGTGTGACAATAGAACTAGGCTGTGTGACATTAAAGCAGGGCAGGCCCAAAGCCGAACTAGGCTGTGTGACATTGGAACTATGCTGTGTGACAATAGAACTAGGCTGTGTGACAATAGAACTAGGCTGTGTGACAATAGAACTAGGCTGTGTGACAATGGAACTAGGCTGTGTGACATTAAAGCAGGGCAGGCCCAAAGCCGAACTAGGCTGTGTGACAATAGAACTAGGCTGTGTGACAATAGAACTAGGCTGTGTGACAATAGAACTAGGCTGTGTGACAATAGAACTAGGCTGTGTGACAATGGAACTAGGCTGTGTGACAATAGAACTAGGCTGTGTGACAATAGAACTAGGCTGTGTGACAATAGAACTAGGCTGTGTGACAATAGAACTAGGCTGTGTGACAATAGAACTAGGCTGTGTGACATTGGAACTAGGCTGTGTGACATTGGAACTAGGCTGTGTGACAATAGAACTAGGCTGTGTGACAATAGAACTAGGCTGTGTGACAATAGAACTAGGCTGTGTGACAATAGAACTATGCTGTGTGACAATAGAACTAGGCTGTGTGACAATAGAACTATGCTGTGTGACATTGGAACTAGGCTGTGTGACATTGGAACTAGGCTGTGTGACAATAGAACTAGGCTGTGTGACAATAGAACTAGGCTGTGTGACAATAGAACTATGCTGTGTGACAATAGAACTATGCTGTGTGACAATAGAACTAGGCTGTGTGACAATAGAACTATGCTGTGTGACAATAGAACTAGGCTGTGTGACAATAGAACTAGGCTGTGTGACATTGGAACTAAGCTGTGTGACATTGGAACTACGCTGTGTGACATTGGAACTAGGCTGTGTGACATTGGAACTAGGCTGTGTGACATTGGAACTAGGCTGTGTGACATTGGAACTAGGCTGTGTGACATTGGAACTAGGCTGTGTGACATTGGAACTAGGCTGTGTGACATTAAAGCAGGGCGGGCCCAAAGCCGAACCAGGAGAAACAACTCATTAGGCTCCTGCTTTTTGTAGCAGAGAGGAAATGTTATATTTAAAGTTTATTGAACGTGCAGGAAGATACAGAAAGGGGCAAGAGAAATCATAGTGTATCCGTTGAATGGTGCATCCAAGATGCATTCAGCTATCTGTTTCTGAGAACATGGACATGAGGACATTACATACAGCAGAGACAGTTGAAGAGACAGTTGAAGAGACAGTTGAAGAGACAGTTGAAGAGACAGTTGAAGAGACAGTTGAAGAGACAGTTGAAGAGACAGTTAGAGACAGTTAAAGAGACCGTTAAAGAGACAGTTGAAGAGACAGTTGAAGAGACAGTTGAAGAGACAGTTGAAGAGACAGTTGAAGAGACAGTTGAAGAGACAGTTGAAGCAAAATGTTACAATGTCATTTCAAATGACGTCTTGATTTCAGTGTGTCTAACATACTTTTTCATATCAAGGAATGCTTTAAAAAAAAAAATGTTAATGACTCTCTGGCAGATAAGTGATTTAAAGAAATCATTCTACGGTAATAATTCTACGGTAATAATTTTACAGTAATAATTCTACAGTAATGGAGTCAGTGCTATCTGTTATGGGATGAGATCATAAACAATTCAACACTTCATCCATTGTCATTGTCACTAATTAAATGGAAAGGGAGATTAACTGTGGCCGGTACAGATCCACAGCGTGTCTCTCACACACACTCACAAACACACACACACACACACACACAATCTACCATCTAACGATCTCCCTCTGATGTTGCCCACGTCCTCCAGATTGATGATACACTGTCAGAGGGGCATATCACAAACCAGTTTGTTTCAAGGTTGTTCCTCTCGGTCTTGTCAAATTAATTTCCTTCCCACTTGGCGTTGACCCCGAGGAAAGACATAAAAGCTGATTGGTTCAATATCTCAATGCACTGCACTCTCCGTGGCAACAGAACAATAAAAAGACTGCACCCTTTCACTTGTTCATAAAATAAACAGACCGGTTTTATGCTCAAATTTGTACGTTGTAGTGAAAAGTTTCAGCAAAGTAAAAAAAAAAATCTGTAGAAATTCAAATAATGTACAATGTGCTTTACTCCTCTTTTATGGCCCTGAACACCCTGTTTCATCTCCTCGGTTCAGCTGGGCAGGACGTGAGTCAAAGTGTCTGGCCAGACCAGAACACCAAGCACAGGCTGTGATTCAGTACTCCTATACACCATGTCATCAGAGTTTTAAACAGTGGGCTACGTCTGAATGCATTTCACTACTCAGAGGGACCATTCGACTGCCATGCAGGCAACTATCCATCAGTTATAGGTTTCTTCATCTGTTGGGCTGTAGTAAAAGATGCTGTCACATTTCAAGACTGAAAAATGTCTAGTATTAACCATATTAATGTAGCTAGGGGATCTGTCAGACAGTCTCAAGGGCTATTCTTCACTGTTCTTAGAGGTCATTTTAAGTCACCTATGCATCCTAGCTGTTATCCTAAAGTCAGTTAAATTGGAGAATGAAAGAACTGCCAAAATAGGTATTCTTCCCTGCATACTGCCAAAGTAGCTATTCTTCCCTGCATACTGCCAAAATAGGTATTCTTCCCTGCATACTGCCAAAATAGGTATTCTTCCCTGTATACTGCCAAAATAGGTATTCTTCCCTGCATACTGCCAAAGTAGGTATTCTTCCCTGCATACTGCCAAAGTAGGTATTCTTCCCTGCATACTGCCAAAGTAGGTATTCTTCCCTGCATACTGCCAAAGTAGCTATTCTTTCCTGCATACTGCCAAAATAGGTAGTCTTCCCTGTATACTGCCAAAATAGGTATTCTTCCCTGCATACTGCCAAAATAGGTATTCTTCCCTGTATACTGCCAAAATAGGTATTCTTCCCTACATACTGCCAAAATAGGTATTCTTCCCTGCATACTGCCAAAATAGGTATTCTTCCCTGCATACTGCCAAAGTAGGTATTCTTCCCTGCATACTGCCAAAAGAGGTCCTTTCTTAAGATAGTCAAAAACAGATCCTCTCAATATTACCAAGTTGACATCTGTAGCATCGTATTTTGTATTTCTATTGGATTTATTAAGGGTCCCGATTAGCTACTGCTGGGCTCCAGCAACATTAAGACCGTTATAAACAAGAACAAATATCACATGACATTACATTTCATAACAGTATGTTCCCTCAGGCCACTACTCCACCACCACATATCTACAATACAAAATCCAGGTGTACGTGTGTGTGTGTGTAGAGTACGTGTGTTATCGTGTGTGTGTGTGTCTGTGTCTGTGTGTGTGTGTGTCACAATCCCCACGATCTGTGTGTCTCTGTGTAATTACAGAGTACAACTGCCAATCAGTATGCATCTCCTGGGTTACTGTGGGGTCAGACGGACAGTTACGATAGCCTGGTCCCAGATTTGCTTGTGCTGTTTTTGCCAGTTCTGTGTTTGGTGTCACTGTGACCACAAGAGTTGGCAAAGACATCACAAACAGATCTGTGACCAGGCTAGAGCCACGGAGCATGAACAAAGAAAGCATTAAGGGCGGGAAAACATTGTGCATAACAACATTCATGCATAGGGCTGCATTAGCCTGCATGGTCATCCTTGTGGGTGTTCACAAAAGCCTTATGGATTATTGACCTTATGTACCACAGAGGATCAAACAGAGGACACACAAGAACCTATCATTTACACTTTAACTAAAGAGTAAAACCCTAAACTAACTCCCTAGGCTGTAATTTATTCCAGTCCGTGTTTGTGCTGTTGTTGGAGATGCGTCCCAAATGGCAACTGTTCCCTATGTAGTGTACTACTTTTGACCAGGGCCGTTTAGGGTGTCGTTTTGATCAAAGGTTAGCATAAAGCCTTACATCTATCATATAAAAAGGGCCTCTGTCCCGAGCAGTGCAGTAGTCATCGTTTTAAGACTCAGTGTGACTTTATAGAGGAAATGGAGCTGAGGCGTTTAATGTTTGATGCTCCTAGCAGCATTTCATGTTCAGTCGAGTTCCCCCGTGGCACGCACTCATGCTGAAGGATTTAGTTAATATACTTTACTAATTCACTTATGCTGAAGGATTTACATAGTGTCACACCCTGATCTGTTTCACCTGTCTTTGTGATTGTCTCCACACCCCTCCAGGTGTCGCCCATCTTTCCCATTATCCCCTGTGTATTTATACTTGTGTTCTCTGTTTGTCTTTTGACAGTTTTTCTTGTTTGTTCAAGACAACCAGCGTTTTTGTGTCAGCTCCTACTTTTCTCATCCTCCTGGTTTTTGACCCTTGCCTGTCCTGGCCCTGTATCCACCCACCTGACCACTCTGTCTGACCCTGACCCTGTCTGCCGTCCTGTACCTTTGCCCCACCTCTGGATTACCGACCTCTGCCTGACCTGACCCTGAGCCTGCCGTCCTGTATCTTTGCCCCTGTTGCTGTAATAAACATTGTTACTTCGACACGGTCTGCATCTGGGTCTTACCTTGATACATGATAGTACGAACTGACCATGACTGACCCATCAGACCCGGGCCAGCTGTGCAACACCATCTTCACCCAGAGAACCACCATCGGTATGCATAAGGAATTGCTTTGTGGCCTTGTGGAGGGGGTCCAAATGTTGGCTGAACTCCAGAACCGGGTGTTGAACAGCTTGGAGCAATTCCACGGGTTATCTGGAGGAGATCCCACTGCTCCTCAGCGATTCAGCTACTAGCAGTGCTGTCTCATCGGTCACTCCACCTTCTCGGGAGCCCCGCTTACCACCTCCGAAATGCTTGAATGGAGAACCGAGCACCTATCGGGCGTTCCTAGCTCAGTGTGCCCTCGTCTTCGAGCTTCAGCCCTCCTCCTTCCCCTCGGATCACTCCAAGATTGCCTACCTCATCACGCTGATGTCCGGGGGGGGGCTCTCACCTGGTCTACTGCAGTGTGGGAACAACAGCTGGCCATATGCGCTAGTCTGGAGGGGTTCGTGGGAGAAGTGAGGAAGTTTTTTCGATGCCTCGTTCTCCAGGCAGGAGGCCACCGGGAAGCTAATCCAGCTCCCGCAGTGTAGATGACAATGCTGTGGATTTCCCATCGTTGGCAGCGGAGAGTGTTTGGAACCAAGAGGCAGTGTTCGATATGTTCCTGCACGGCGTCTCAGAGGAGGTCAAGGACGAGCTTGCAACCCAGGAGTTACCTACGGAACTCGATTTCCTCATCGCTTTGACCATCCGTATCGATGGGAGATTACGGGAACGATGGAGGGAGATGAAATTGGGTTTCGCTCGATCGTCCAGGGATCACACCAGCCCGGAAGCTCTCGACGGTCTCGTTGCTGAGAGAACTCGAGGCTTTCCAACCTGCCCCGAGGGCTGCCGAAGACGGTCGAGTCACCCCTTCCTGAGCCTATGCCACTAGGCAGAGCTGGGCTGTCGCCAGCGGAACGGCAAAACAGGATCAACACCAAGAGTTGTCTGTATTGTGGGACTCTTGGTCATTTCGTGTCCTCTTGTCCTTTAAAGAAACCATTCTCACTGGTAGGAGCAAGAACTCTGGTGGGCCATTTGGAGAACGTTCCTACTTCCCCTGCTCACACTAATTTTCATGTCATTCTGCTGTGGGGAGACCAGTCCAAATCTCTCCGGGTTCTCATTGACTCTGGGGCTGACAAGAGCTTTTTGGACGCTACCCTGGCATCTGATCTGAACATCCCCACTCAGCCCCTCTCCATTCTTATGACGTTAGAGCGCTGGATGGGCGTTCTATAGGCAGAGTCACCCACAACACCCTTCCCATCAACGTACAGGTGTCAGGGAACCACAGCGAGGCTATCCTGTTCCTGCTCATCAAGTCCCCTCTGATTCCTGTGATATTGGGATTCTCCTGGCTCCAACAACACAATCCCCCGATTAACTGGTCTACCGGTGCCATCATGGGCTGGAGCCCATTCTGCCACGCCATTGCCTGAAGTCAGCATAACCTGCCCCGGATGTCTTCCTGGGTGCGCGGAAGGTGCCCTGGACCTCTGTGCCTTTCCTGTGGAGTACCAGGACCTCCGGAAGGTGTTCAGCAATGCCCCGGCCATGTCGCTAACACCGCACCCACCCTATGACTGCGGGATTGACCTTCTCCCAAGCACCACGCCGCCACGGGGAAGTCTGTACTCTCTGTCGGGACGTGAGAACAAGGCTATGGATACCTACATTGGGGACTCCCTAGCTGCTAGATTTATCCGTCCCTCTTCCTCTCCCACCGGCGCAGGGTTCTTCTTCGTGGAAAAAAAGGACAAGACCCTGCGCCTACCGGGGACTCAATGACATTACGGTTAAGAACCTTTTTCCCACTAACACTCATCTCCTCAGCCTTCGAGCCGCTCCAAGCGACCACTGTGTTTTCCAAGCTGAATTTACGGAACACCTACCACCTGGTGCGGATACGAGAGAGGTACGAGAGGAAGACTGCCTTCAACACAGCCAGTGGTCACTACGAGTATCTGGTCATGCCCTTTGGCATCACCAACGCCCCTGCTGTGTTCAAGGTTCTGAATGATGTTCTCTGAGACATGTTGAACTGGTTCGTCTTCGCAGGGGTTTCCAGTACCTGGTTGACTGGGAGGGTTATGGCCCGGAGGAGAGGTGCTGGGTCCCCGCCAGAGACATCCTGGATCCAGCTCTCATCGCCGACTTCCACCACCGACACCCCGGTCAGCCAGGTATGCTCCCAGGTAGGACGCCAAGTGTGCCCCTAGAGGGGGGGGGGGGCCTGCCTGCCATCCTGTATCTTTGCCCCTGTTGCTGTAATAAACATTGTTACTTCAACTCGGTCTGCATCTGGGTCTTATCTTGATACTTATTAGTATACTTTACTAATTCACTCATACTGAATGATTTACTTAATATACAGTGCCTTGCGAAAGTATTCGGCCCCCTTGAACTTTGCGACCTTTTGCCACATTTCAGGCTTCAAACATAAAGATATAAAACTGTATTTTTTTGTGAAGAATCAACAACAAGTGGGACACAATCATGAAGTGGAACGACATTTATTGTATATTTCAAACTTTTTTAACAAATCAAAAACTTTAAAATTGGGCGTGCAAAATTATTCAGCCCCCTTAAGTTAATACTTTGTAGCGCCACCTTTTGCTGCGATTACAGCTGTAAGTCGCTTGGGGTATGTCTCTATCAGTTTTGCACATCGAGAGACTGAAATTTTTTCCCATTCCTCCTTGCAAAACAGCTCGAGCTCAGTGAGGTTGGATGGAGAGCATTTGTGAACAGCAGTTTTCAGTTCTTTCCACAGATTCTCGATTGGATTCAGGTCTGGACTTTGACTTGGCCATTCTATCACCTGGATATGTTTATTTTTGAACCATTCCATTGTAGATTTTGCTTTATGTTTTGGATCATTGTCTTGTTGGAAGACAAATCTCCGTCCCAGTCTCAGGTCTTTTGCAGACTCCATCAGGTTTTCTTCCAGAATGGTCCTGTATTTGGCTCCATCCATCTTCCCATCAATTTTAACCATCTTCCCTGTCCCTGCTGAAGAAAAGCAGGCCCAAACCATGATGCTGCCACCACCATGTTTGACAGTGGGGATGGTGTATTCAGGGTGATGAGCTGTGTTGCTTTTACGCCAAACATAACGTTTTGCATTGTTGCCAAAAAATTCAATTTTGGTTTAATCTGACCAGAGCACCTTCTTCCACATGTTTGGTGTGTCTCCCAGGTGGCTTGTGGCAAACTTTAAACAACACTTTTTATGGATATCTTTAAGAAATGGCTTTCTTCTTGCCACTCTTCCATAAAGGCCAGATTTGTGCAATATACGATTGATTGTTGTCCTATGGACAGAGTCTCCCACCTCAGCTGTAGATCTCTGCAGTTCATCCAGAGTGATCATGGGCCTCTTGGCTGCATCTCTGATCAGTTTTCTCCTTGTATGAGCTGAAAGTTTAGAGGGGCAGCCAGGTCTTGGTAGATTTGCAGTGGTCTGATACTCCTTCCATTTCAATATTATCGCTTGCACAGTGCTCCTTGGGATGTTTAAAGCTTGGGAAATATTTTTGTATCCAAATCCGGCTTTAAACAGTATCTCGGACCTGGTGTGTTCCTTGTTCTTCATGATGCTCTCTGCGCTTTTAACGGACCTCTGAGACTATCACAGTGCAGGTGCATTTATACAGAGACTTGATTACACACAGGTGGATTGTATTTATCATCATTAGTCATTTAGGTCAACATTGGATCATTCAGAGATCCTCACTGAACTTCTGGAGAGAGTTTGCTGCACTGAAAGTAAAGGGGCTGAATAATTTTGCACGCCCAATTTTTCAGTTTTTGATTTGTTAAAAAAGTTTGAAATATCCAATAAATGTCGTTCCACTTCATGATTGTGTCCCACTTGTTGTTGATTCTTCACAAAACAATACAGTTTTATATCTTTATGTTTGAAGCCTGAAATGTGGCAAAAGGTCGCAAAGTTCAAGGGGGCCGAATACTTTCGCAAGGCACTGTACTTCGGGGAACCGGGCAGTTTATTATGCTACAGATGAAATACGTTATGATGAACATCACAGGGTGATGAAAGTGCACGGTGATGAGCTTGATGCTCCTTTCCAATAAATGGTTTTATTCTGGTGACATAATGATCGACACTTGGCTACCGTTTGACAAATACAAATATTTTCACTCTTATCCATATTAATCTCATCATATAGACACGATAGTATTTTATAGTATATACTAGATAGTATTTTATATTGTACTAGATAGTATTTTATTTTATACTAGATAGTATTTTATATTATACTAGAACTATTTTATATTATACTAGATAGTATACTAGATAGTATTTGATATTATACTAGAACTATTTTATATTATACTAGATAGTATACTAGATAGTATTTTTGGTGTCTTTCCTATATACACTGAACAAAAATATAAATGCAACATGCAACAATTTCAAAGGTTTTACTGAGTTACAGTTCATATATAAGGATATAAGGAAATCAGTCGATTGGAATAAATCAAATAGAACCTAATCTATGGATTTCACATGACTGGGAATACAGATATACATCTGTTGGTCAAAGATACCTTTAAAAAAAGGTATAAGTAGGGGCGTGGATCAGGAAACCAGTCAGTATCTGGTGTGACCACCATTTGCCTCATGCAGCGCGACACATCTCCTTCTCATAGAGCTGATCAGGTTGTTGATTGTGGCCTGTGGAATGTTCGTACACGTCGATCCAGAGCATCCCAAACATGCTCAATGGGTGACATGTCTGGTGAGTATGAAGGCCATGGAACAACTAGGACATTTTCAGCTTCTAGGAATTGTGTACAGATCCTTGAGACATGGGGCCGTGTGTTATCATGAGCTGATGGCGGTGGACGAATGGTCCGACAATGGGCCTCAGGATCTCGTCATGGTATCTCAGTGTATTCAAATTTCCATCGATAAAATGCAATTGTGTTCGTTGTCCATAGCCTATGCCTGTCCAAACCATATCCCCACCGCCACCATGGGGCACTCTGTTCACAACGTTGACATCAGCAGACCGCACACCCACACAACGTCATACACGTACGTGGTTGTGAGGCCAGTTGGATGTACTGCCAAATTCTCTAAAACAACGGAGACGGTGTATGGTAAAGAAATGAACATGAAATTCTCTGGCAACAGCTCTGGTGGACATTCCTGGAGTCAGCATGCCAATTGCACGCGCCGTCAAAACTTGAAACATCTGTGGCATTGTGTTATATGTCAAAACCGCACATTTTAGAGTGGCTTTTTTATTGTCCCCAACACAAGGTGCACCTGTGTAATGATCATGCTGTTTAGTCAGCTTCTTGTTATGCCACACCTGTCAGGAGAAATGCTCGCTAACAGGGATGTAAACAAATTTGGGCATAAAATTTAAGAGAAATAAAGCATTTTGTGCATATGTCAAATTTATTTTTATTTCAGCTCATGAATAATGGGACCAACACTTTACATGTTGTGTTTATATTTTTTGTTCAGTGTATAATTCTGTAACTTTTTCATGTATTTGTATGTTTTATGTGGACCCCAGGAAGAGCAGCTGCTGCATGTGCAGTAGCTACTGGGATCATAATAAACTAAACTAGTCTACCCACACAGCACTGTATTTGCCAGCTGTTTGCTAGAGTGCAGGCACCAAGACCAGAGTTGCCACATTTGCTATTTAATGCAACCGTTTTTGTGACAGAACTATCGATAGAGGTGAAAATGCCATGGAAACACATTGAATGTTCCATTTTTATTCGGTACATGAAAACTTAAGCAAAAAAAAAATACATTTTGTGTGCACTATGTTGTCACTCACTGACTTTTATCTGCAACAAGTCCAGCTGGTGGAAACATATCGCTGGTGGAAACATATCGCTGGTGGAAACATATCGCTGGTGGGAACATATCGCTGGTGGGAACATATCGCTGGTGGGAACATATCGCTGGTGGGAACATATCGCTGGTGGAAACATATCGCTGGTGGAAACATATCGCTGGTGGAAACATATCGCTGGTGGAAACATATCGCTGGTGGAAACATATCGCTGATGGGAACATATCGCTGGTGGGAACATATCGCTGGTGGGAACATATCGCTGGTGGGAACATATCGCTGGTGGGAACATATCGCTGGTGGAAACATATCGCTGGTGGAAACATATCACATATTTTCTTTATACGGATTCTCGAATATTCATGTTCAAATCTGTCGCCAATTGAATGGAAACCTTGCTATAAATATCTGTCTATAAGTGATTGGTGCCAATTTATTCTTTCTTTCTCAGATAATCATTTTGAGGTGTATACTGTATAGTAATCTGAGGCTCACACACTGCAGGCAGGCAGCTGGGAATCTCAATTTTCAAACTGTAATGGCATTTATACACTAGATTACAGCCCTTCTGTATAACTGACTCTGTGAGGACTTGTTGCCTCAGATATAGGCTGTGTGCGAAATGGCATCCTATTTCTTTTAGTGCACTACTTTTGATCAGGGCCCGCATAGGGAATAGGGGGCCATTTCAGACACGGCAGCCTGTACAGACAGTACTGCTGCCACGTCTACTGGGAACCGTGAGACTCAGTTTAACTCCGCCCCCTTTCTCTCTCTCCATCGCATGCATTGGGCTTGGGGTTTAAGAATGTTCCAGCCAGAATGGAAAATGCCACGTTGCATTGCAGCTATTTTTTCTCCCCTTGTCTGATCCAGATGTTGTTCTAGCTTCACACTGGGGTGACTGGAAACAGACATTAGTAATCCACCACAGAGAGGCACAATCCGATATATATATGGATCTGTAAAACCTCACAATGTTTTTCTGATTTTGATTATTTCTGTCTGATGGTTCCACGTTTCACCAGCACTGACTTCCAATGATAAAGAAATGGTTGCAGGGACCCATAGGATTACTCATCTCTACAGCTCTCAATTTGTTCCTTTCAGATTTTTGAGAAATTATAATGTTATTTTCTAAAACATATTAAAAAAAATATATCTTTAAACTATGTTTTTAACCTTATAGAAACAGTAATATGAATCAATATCTTATCTAACCTGACATTGGAATTGAGAGTGAAACATATCTTTGACAATGGCTGTGTTGTGAATTACAGCAGCCTCTTTCAGTAGTTATATTGTTTGGCCTGTGGAGTCACTGTCAAATGTCATCTAGTAGATGTGTGTATCATGCTGAGGAAGGAAACCCCTAGGGCCTAATTAGTTAGGGGTGAACCAAGATGACATGACCCTGGTCAGTTACGTCATAGCAATTACAGTCAGTAGAACTCTCCGGTTTCTCAGCTTTCCCAGACAACATAGAAGCTGAAACAAGGATTGATTTCATGTTTTCAAATGTTTTCACTGCCAAGTAAAATGCATAGAAAAATATCTGCCATAAGGAATAGCTTCATCTCAAGAGAGCTTCTGCAAGCTAATGTTCCTACAACAATTCATGATTAAACATGTAGGTCCTGTCCTGTATACATTAAAACATTATATAACAGTGCAAATACTATAAAACGACAGCTGCCGTATATGACTGTCTTTAATTAAGGCTATACATTTTCTATTGCTATGCTAAAATGTCACAAAATTGGAGTCACTTCTGAAATGCATGTGGATGATCCGCCCGGTCTCTAAACAATGTATAAAAATTAAAAAAACTACAAAGCAAAATAGGCCCCTGTAGAATCCATAAACCTTGGGAGTTCCTGCTGTCTAGAAGGGAGCATAGAGTTAAATTTAGGAGCGTCTGTCAGATGTCCCACCCTCTGAGGAAGGGACGGGGTTAGGGGGTCTGCCTGAGCCTGCCCACAGCAAATGTCTTCTGTGTGAACTTGTGTAGCTGTTAGATAGTCTTAGTCCTCTCTGACAGCTGACTTCTCCTTTGGCTTTTCTGCTTGTTGGTGTTCTGAAGGTAAGACAGCATCCTCCTCAATGACTTGCTGTGACTTAGTCAGTAAGGACTTCTCAACTAATGTTGCATTGGAAACGTGGTGCTCTGTTTTGAGTTGCTGTGATACTTGAACTATGTGATAGTATTTCAGAGTGTTAACCTGAACGACAGTGATTGGAGGCTTTCCTGTGGTTATAAATTCAAGTTGTGCAGGAAATTAATCGTTTTTTTGCTTGACCACACCTTGAAAGTTAAAATATATCATGGTGCAAAATTGGAGAAAAAAGATTGTGCAAACTTTGAAATTAGTAAATATTTCTTCTGAAACTATATTGTCAATAGAATATTTAGTTCAACAGAATTTAGAAAAGTTATAATCAAATGATTTCCGTACCTTTTCATTCATGGAAAAGCTGTGAAAAGTATACAGACCGCAGAGGAACTAGTTCTGACATTCGCTATTGGAACAGCACAATGTTACACAAGTATTGTTGCCACATAGTTACTTGGAGGGGTGGTGGAGGGGGATGGGGCTCGACAAAGCCTGAGGGGGGGGGGGACAAACACCACTGTAAATACAACCCATATTTATGTTCATTTATTTTTCCTTTTGTACTTTAACTAGTTAGACATTGTTATAACATTGTATATGGCCATAATGTGACATTCGAAATGTATCTACTCCTTTAAACATTCGTGAGTGTAAAGTTTACTGTTCATTTTTGATTGTTTATTTCCCTTTTGTTAATGATCTATTTCACTTTCTTTGGCAATGTAAACATATGTTTCACATGGCAATAGAGCCCTTTGAATTTAGTTGAGACACAGAGAGAGAAGGGGAGAGAGAGAGAGAGAGAAGGGGAGAGAAGGGGAGAGAGAGAGAGAGAGAGAGAGCGAGAGTAAGTAAGACAAAAGTAATGATGTTCCAAAAAAGGTCCAGTTCCCAGGACCACAAATACAAATTCCATCTAGACACCGTTGCCCTACAGCACACAAACAACTATACATACCTCGGCCTAAACATCAGTACCACAGGTACCTTCCACAAAGCTGTGAACGATCTGAGAGACAAGGCTAGAAGGGCCTTCTATGCCATCAAATGGAACATAACATTCAGCATACCTATTAGGATCTGGCTAAAAATACTTGACTCAGTTATAGAACCCATTGCCCTTTAAGGGGAGAAACACCAATCTGAGACTCTGCACGCAGAATTCAGCAAAAATATTCTCAGTGCACAACATAAAACATCAAATAATGCAGAGCAGAATTAGACCGATACCCGCTAATTATCAAAATCCAGAAAAGAGCTGTTCAATTCTACAACCACCTAAAAGGAAGATATTCCCAAACCTTCCATAACAAAGACATCACCTACAGAGAGATGAACCTAGAGAAAGAGCCCCCTAAGAAAGCTCGTCCTGGGGCTCTGTTCACAAACACAAACAGACCCCATAGAGCCCCAGGACAGCAACACAATTAGACCCAACCAAATCATGAGAAAACAAAAAGATAATTACTTGACACATTGGAAAGAATTAACAAAAAAAACAGAGCAAACTAGAATGCTATTTGTCCCTAAACAGAGAGTACACAGCGGCAGAATACCTGACCACTGTGACTGACCCTAAACAGAGAGTACACAGTGGTAGAATACCTGACCACTGTGACTGACCCTAAACAGAGAGTACACAGTGGCAGAATACTTGACCATGGTGACTGACCCAAACTTAAGGAAAACTTTTACTATGTACAGAAATAGTAAGCATAGCCTTGCTATTGAGAAAGGCCGCCGTAGGCAGACCTGGCTCTCAAGAGAAGACAGGCTATGTTAAACCCAATTTTGATAAACTCCCATATCTACTGGGTGACATACCACAGTGTACCATCACAGCAGCACAATGTGTGACCTGTTGCCACAAGAAAAGGGCAACCAGTGAAGAACAAAATTCTGTACAATCCATATTTATGTTAATCTATTTTCCATTTTATACTTGAACTATTTGCACATCGCTACAACACTGTATATAGACATAATATGACATTTGAAATGTCTTTGTTCTTTTGGAACGTCTGTGAGTGTAATGTTTACTGTTTATTTCACTTTTGTTTATTATCTACTTCACTTGCTTTGGCAATGTTAACATATGTTTCCCATGCCAATAAAGCCCTTGAATTGAGAAAGAGAGAGAAAGAGAGAGAGAGAGAGAGAGAGAGAGACAGAGAGAGAGAGAGAGAGAGAGGAGCAATCTCAACACAGATCCCTCCCTCCCTCCACTCCCAATTACTTCCTTCAACAGGAATGCACGTTACCATGACAATCCCCACCAGCTGTTTAGGCTCTTTGTGAGATCCTGCAGATGTCTGTTCTGATAGCCTCTGAGTTTGACAAACTCACACAGAAAGGCTGACATAACACACTCTCTGTCCATTGTTCTGCCTGAGAATTACTGCAACTTTGAACAAATAAATACCTTTAAAACAAAGAAAAGTGAAAACCATTTATTCTCAATTGCCTTTTTTTTTGTTGTACAAGAATATAACTCTATTAGGTTATTAGTCAATGTTTCATTTTTTTCAGCTTGTATTGTCAGCTTTTCAGGAAAAGCACATTTCACCCGTTGAGATATCAAAGCTGGCTTATAGGATCTATTTGTCTTTTTTCAGTTTAGCAGTGAACTGAGTGAAGTATTCAGGTTTGAGTTAACGACTAAAGAATGACAAACTGTTTATGCATTGGATTGTTTTTTTTTCTTCACATATCCTCTTGCCTATTGATGAATACAAATACTTTTTTTAAACTGTCTTTCACTTAGTATGAGAGGAGGTCGCTTTTCTGAAAATAAAATGTGTTGTTTGGTTCGATGTGCTGAAGGGTAGCTATTGTTGTGCAGAGTATAAAGTTTAAACTAGGTCAAGAAAGAGAGAAAGGACTGTGGATATTTTGGATTGGCTGCATGGCAACCCTAAGAAAGCTCTAATCCTGGACAGGAAGGAAGTTATTGTGCTCATGCCATCTCTTCACCAACAGTCTGACGAGGAAATGGAAAACATTTTAACTCTCGAGTCAGCATAAAAAAAAAAACAGCAGAATTAACCATAGAGTGTTAGCTAGACTAGGAACGCCAGATCTCACTCCTTCACTTCTTCAACCACTAAGCAAATGTACGAAATCACAAGGGGATGGAAACAAGGGGATGGGTGTGTGAGAGAGACTCAGAGGAGGAGAGGTGGAAGGAAGCCGGAGTGTATTGCCTAGCGACACTCCTCTGGCTCCGTGCCAGTACAGCTAGAGAGATGAGGGTCTGAAGGCCTATATACAGTGTTGCAGACTGACTAGCCCACTGTAGATGACAAAAGAGCTTTTTGTGTTACATAGTAAATGACTAACATACTGTTTACCACACCAGGTCAGACTTTAGAGTGAAATATATTGGATGCACATATTTTAAAAAATTAAATTAAAAAACACATTTAGAACAAACTTTACGAACTCAAACACCTGATTGGCACAGATTTTGTGCCAATCAGAGCTTGTGGTAAATTGTTAAATTATTTAACTGGAGAATTAGGAAACTGGTGGTAGTTTTTTATGTGAGACAGGTGTGTGTTTAGGGCCAGTAGACCAACTGAGAGGAGTTAAGTCCAGAGAGAATGACAGAGAAAGGGGTTTAACACACATTTAAATTATAGGACTCAGGAATTCCATTCAGATTTATATCTTAGTCACGTTTCAACCCACTGCTTTAAGGTTAACCCTCTGAGACAGAGAGGAAGAAAGAGAGATGTGATGGTGGGATAGGGATGATTTAAACGGCTCAGGTGACTAAGTCTTAACTTGGGTTACTCCATATATCAGTCCTTGACTTTTCTCCCTCTCTCCGTTGTGTAGCTTAGAGGTCCCATGCGTTAGGAATAGACCATGGTTTTCAAAACCTCTTTTGTTTGCCCCTCCTGAGATTTGCCCCTCCTGAGATTTGCCCCTCCTGAGATGTGCCCCTCCTGAGATTTGCTCCTCCTGAGATTCGCCCCTCCTGAGATTCGCCCCTCCTGAGATTCGCCCCTCCTGAGATTCGCCCCTCCTGAGATTCGCCCCTCCTGAGATTCGCCCCTCCTGAGATTCTCCCCTCCTGAGATTCGCTCCTCCTGAGATTTGCTCCTCCTGAGATTCGCCCCTCCTGAGATTCGCCCCTCCTGAGATTCTCCCCTCCTGAGATTCGCTCCTCCTGAGATTTGCTCCTCCTGAGATTCGCCCCTCCTGAGATTCGCCCCTCCTGAGATTCGCCCCTCCTGAGATTCGCCCCTCCTGAGATTCGCCCCTCCTGAGATTCGCCCCTCCTGAGATTCGCCCCTCCTGAGATTCTCCCCTCCTGAGATTCGCTCCTCCTGAGATTTTTTTTCCCTCAGATGGAGTACTTTGATTGATTTGGAGTACTTTGTTTGATTTGTTGTCAAAGGTGTCATTTCAAGCATGGTAGAAGATGGTTTACATTTACATAGCTTGCTATTCAAAGAACAACAACATAACGATAGGGATATACATTATGAAAATACCCGAAGGTTCTGGAATTGGTTCTCAAACATTTGACATATTGTGAGGATTGCAGTAAAGGTTCTTAAATGCAATGGAATGGCTCCATACCATCTGGGACCTGTACGCATCATGTGTCTCATTGGGCCTAGCTGTCCAGAGAAATACCACTCATTCAGAAAATATTTTGTTTGCATAATTCTCAAGACTAACACTGTACGACTAGATTTAATTTAATGCATTTCTTAGAATTGTTATATATTTTATTTCTCTAAGTAAGTGCATGAGTTCTAAAGTGCGTTGAGTCTTTGAAAGGGACTTTTCCAGTGTTTTTCAAAATGTACATTTACTGTCGGTAAATGTTTGTCCATTTTCCATGCTGAGGTCCTCCTCTGACCAACATACACAGAGACTGAGCCACTAGTCCCCCTATAGCCACCAGGCTTCTTTTCCAAGACATTTAACCACCGGTTATATCACCCTGAAGAAGAAGAAAGAATTCCCTAATCCTGCAGCCTTTAAAGCCTCTTTGAAAACCATTTAGATCTGCTCTTTCCCTCCCAGTTTAGTTTACGCCCCAAACCAACAAACCTCTAAATGAAATACCTGCTGAAAAGGGGCCTCTTTGCACAGCCGTTTCCTCTTCCTGTTTGTCTATGAGCACCGCTTTCCAAATAAAATCACTTGTTTTGCTGTTACGTCAGTCATCCTCCCACTGAACTGAAAACAAGACTAAGTATAAATATGTTAAAAAATATCATTAGATAGGAAGTTTGGCAACACAGTACAACCTCCAAGCTAAATATAGACATTTCTTGAAGCTGGTAGCAGTGTTTTTGTTTTCACATCGCTAGCTTCCTCTCAGATACTACCTAGCTATATGTATACTAGCTATCTGTATACTAGCTATATGTATACTAGCTATATGTATCCTAGCTATATGTATACTAGCTATATGTTTACTAGCTATATGTATACTAGCTATATGTATCCTAGCTATATGTATCCTAGCTATATGTATACTAGCTATATGTATACTAGCTATATGTATACTAGCTATATGTTTACTAGCTATATGTTTACTAGCTATATGTATCCTAGCTATATGTATACTAGCTATATGTATACTAGCTATATGTATACTAGCTATATGTATACTAGCTATATGTTTACTAGCTATATGTATCCAGCTATACTAGCTATATGTATCCTAGCTATATGTATACTAGCTATATGTATCCTAGCTATATGTATACTAGCTATATGTATCCTAGCTATATGTTTACTAGCTATATGTTTACTAGCTATATGTATCCTAGCTATATGTATACTAGCTATATGTATCCTAGCTATATGTATACTAGCTATATGTATCCTAGCTATATGTTTACTAGCTATATGTATCCTAGCTATATGTATACTAGCTATATGTATCCTAGCTATATGTTTACTAGCTATATGTTTACTAGCTATATGTTTACTAGCTATATGTATCCTAGCTATATGTTTACTAGCTATATGTATCCTAGCTATATGTTTACTAGCTATATGTTTACTAGCTATATGTATCCTAGCTATATGTTTACTAGCTATATGTATCCTAGCTATATGTATCCTAGCTATATGTTTACTAGCTATATGTTTACTAGCTATATGTATACTAGCTATATGTTTACTAGCTATATGTATCCTAGCTATATGTATACTAGCTATATGTTTACTAGCTATATGTTTACTAGCTATATGTATACTAGCTATATGTTTACTAGCTATATGTTTACTAGCTATATGTATCCTAGCTATATGTTTACTAGCTATATGTATCCTAGCTATATGTTTACTAGCTATATGTTTACTAGCTATATGTTTACTAGCTATATGTATACTAGCTATATGTTTACTAGCTATATGTATCCTAGCTATATGTATACTAGCTATATGTTTACTAGCTATATGTTTACTAGCTATATGTATACTAGCTATATGTTTACTAGCTATATGTTTACTAGCTATATGTTTGTTAGAGGTGGAGGTCCAAGTTCTAAGTGTGAAAAAAAAGATATATATTTTTTTCATTTTTCAAAGTAGAGAGAACCTTCCTTGTTCACAGTATTTGAAGACGTCATCCTTTGTAACTTCTGCCAGAGTCACTGTATTTTTCCACATTCAGAGTTCGTAACCAAGCAAAGGTCACTCATATAATTGCCAGAAGTATGCGGACACCTGCTTGTTGAACATCTAATTTCAATATCATGGGCATTAATGTGGACTTGGTCCCCCCTTTTGCTGCTATAACAGCCTCCACTCTTTTGGTCAGCTTTCCACTACATGTTGGAACATTGCTGACGGGACTTGCTTCCGTTCAGTCACAAGAGCATCAGTGAGGACGGGCACTGATGTTGGGCGATTAGGGCTGGCTTGCAGTCGATGTTCCAATTAATCTCAAAGGTGTTTGATGGGGTTGAGGTCAGGGCTCTGTACAGGCCAGTCAAGTTCTTCCACATTTCTTTATGGACTTTGCTTTGTGCACTGCGACATTGTGATGCTGAATGTCATTGTATGCTGTTGCGTTAAGATCTCTCTTCACTGGCTCTATGGGGCCTAGCCCGAACAATGAAAAACAGCCCCAGACCATTATTCCTCCTCCACCAAACTTTACAGTTGGCACTATGCATTGGGGCAGGTAGCGTTCTCCTGGCATCCGCCAAACCCAGATTAGTCCGTCAGACTGCCAAATGGTGAAGCGTGATTCATCACTCCAGAGAACACGTTTCCACTGCTCCAGAGTCCAAATGCGGCAGGCTTTACATCACTCCAGCCGACGCTTGGCTTGTGTGCGGCTGCTCGGCCATGGAAACCCATTCCATGAAGCTCCCGGCGAACAGTTCTTGTGCTGACGTTGCTTCCAGAGGCAGTTTGGAACTCGGTAGTGAGTTTTGTAACCAAGGATAGACCATTTTTACTCGCTACTCGCTTCAGCACTCGGCAGTCGTGTCAGACTAAACAGGAAGGGAAGCATATGGAACAGGTATCAGGGACTAGACAGGAAGGGAAGCATATAGAACAGGTGTAATGGGACTAAACAGGAAGGGAAGCATATAGAACAGGTGTAATGGGACTAAACAGGAAGGGAAGCATATGGAACAGGTGTAATGGGACTAAACAGGAAGGGAAGCATATGGAACAGGTGTAATGGGACTAAACAGGAAGGGAAGCATATAGAACAGGTGTAATGGGACTAAACAGGAAGGGAAGCATATGGAACAGGTGTAATGGGACTAAACAGGAAGGGAAGCATATGGAACAGGTGTCAGGGACTAAACAGGAAGGGAAGCATATGGAACAGGTGTAATGGGACTAAACAGGAAGGGAAGCATATGGAACAGGTGTAATGGGACTAAACAGGAAGGGAAGCATATGGAACAGGTGTCAGGGACTAAACAGGAAGGGAAGCATATGGAACAGGTGTAATGGGACTAAACAGGAAGGGAAGCATATGGAACAGGTATCAGGGACTAGACAGGAAGGGAAGCATATAGAACAGGTATCAGGGACTAGACAGGAAGGGAAGCATATAGAACAGGTATCAGGGACTAAACAGGAAGGGAAGCATATGGAACAGGTATCAGGGACTAAACAGGAAGGGAAGCATATAGAACAGGTGTCAGGGACTAAACAGGAAGGGAAGCATATAGAACAGGTATCAGGGACTAGACAGGAAGGGAAGCATATAGAACAGGTGTAATGGGACTAAACAGGAAGGGAAGCATATGGAACAGGTGTCAGGGACTAAACAGGAAGGGAAGCATATAGAACAGGTGTAATGGGACTAAACAGGAAGGGAAGCATATGGAACAGGTATCAGGGACTAGACAGGAAGGGAAGCATATAGAACAGGTATAATGGGACTAAACAGGAAGGGAAGCATATAGAACAGGTATAATGGGACTAAACAGGAAGGGAAGCATATAGAACAGGTATCAGGGACTAAACAGGAAGGGAAGCATATGGAACAGGTATCAGGGACTAAACAGGAAGGGAAGCATATAGAACAGGTGTAATGGGACTAGACAGGAAGGGAAGCATATGGAACAGGTGTAATGGGTCTAAACAGGAAGGGAAGCATATGGAACAGAAAGAATGTCCTGCTGCTCTTTAATACCATAGACAAATAAGCCAGTGTGGAGAGGGAACATCCCACTCGGCAAAAACTGGTTGAATCAACGTTGTTTCAACGTAATTTGTCAGCATAATGTGCCATGGAATCTACGTGGAGAATACATTGATTTATCTACAACACATTCTACTGGAGAGTTGATCTATCTACAGCACCTCCTACTGGAGAGTTGATCTATCTACAGCACCTTGTACTGGAGAGTTGATCTATCTACAGCACCTTGTACTGGAGAGTTGATCTATCTACAGCACCTTGTACTGGAGAGTTGATCTATCTACAGCACCTTGTACTGGAGAGTTGATCTATCTACAGCACCTCCTACTGGAGAGTTGATCTGCCTACAGCACCTCCTACTGGAGAGTTGATCCATCTACAGCTACCCTTTGGTCTTCCATCCAGGTTTTTAACCAAGCCCAGCTTAGCTAGAATAGTTGTCAATGACTACTACCAATGTGCTATGATCAGAGAGCTCTAAGTAACTAAATAGATTCACCGTCACTATCAAAGTCAATTAAAAGGGTCGATTTAACCCCTGTAAAACGCACCAGTGCGGGGGGGGGGGGGTTTCAACAGAGCAAATGAACTGTATCCATGCTTTATAAGTCTTATATCACCAATGAGACTATTTAGGCCTATATAGCATTAAGGAAGTCATAAACAGATCATGTTTCATTTCAACCCAGTGTTCCATGACGAATAGACAATACGTATAGAACTAGTGTTTCAGGCTTTGGTGGATTTCTTTTTATGGAAACATGTAACTTATTAATTTGTAAACTGGATATTGTATTGTGTTTGGTTGTCAAAGCAACCAAAGGAGATGTATCTTCTGCCTGTATAATTCCATCTGTGCCACTGACTGAGTCTGGCTTTAATTCCTGTTGGTCTACAAATGAATAATTGATATGTTGGAATCGCGTCTCCATCTCAACCAAAACCATTCGTCTGTGTGAGGGACTGAGCTAGAGCAGTGTTTGTAAGACAAGGGTGGATCAAGGGACCTGTGGCAGGGACATTTTACAAAAACGTATGTATAGTCCGAATAGTTTGAGCTACAAACTATTAAAAGCTATCGATGAAAAGCTGAGACTCTCACGAACACATACATGTAACATGTTTTGATCTATGACTCTCACAAGCTATGCAGGAGTCGTTAAAATGTAAGGGGTTCATCTACATAGAAGATCATAGAAAATCTCAGGACATAGTGTCCATAATACTGTAATGGATTCATCTACAAAGAAGATCAGAGGAAATCTCAGGACATAGTGTCTATAATACTGTAAGGGGTTCTTCTACATAGAAGATCAGAGGAAATCTCAGGACATAGTGTCTACAATACTGTAATGGATTCATCTACAAAGAAAATCAGAGGAAACCCCAGAACATACTGTAATGTCTATGATACTATAATACGTTCATTTAGTTGCTGTCACAAACTCCACACAGTTGTCACTGACAGGTTGAATAGTCATTTACCAAACACTTTACTTACTTACGCCATTCATAGAAATGTATTTTTTAAATCTTTTTTTTTGAGTCGGCAGACCTTTGTCAATTTGTCAATAAAACTCATGAAAGCAACTGTTTATAACTGATTATTTTGTGTTCTACTTGTAGTCCTTGTTGTCCCGAAAGTAAAAGGGTAAAACACTTCTTTGTACGGCTCAATATAAGGGCTGGGCATGGAGATAAATGATAGTCAGAGAGATAAATGAAAAGCTGATTTTAGTTGGGATCGCGGGACTGGTAGCGTTAACAAATGATACGTTGGATTCACGTCCCCAACTAAACCAAAAATCCAAAAAGACAAAAACCAAAAAGACAATGATTTAGCCAGTAGCCAGTAGTTCAGTAGTTCACATGAAACTATCGAGGCATTATATACCTTGTTGATATTTGGTTGGGTTGTCAACCAAACACTATTCAATATTACTTTAGTTAAGGCTATCTTACAAACGAATGTATTTGTTCAACCTTAAAATGAGTAACACATCCATGGCCACATTGAGGTTACTGTAACTATAAATGTCTTCTTCAAAATAGCATGAAAAGTTTTCAGGTCTTTGGAGATTGCTGTAATAATCTATGCATAATCTCAAACAGCATTGATCATGTGCTATTCATGTACTACTGATGTAGTACTGATGTACTATTGATGTACTACTGATGTACTACTGATGTACTACGGATGTACTACTGATGTACTACGGATGTACTATTGATGTACTACTGATGTACTATTGATGTACTACGGATGTACTACTGATGTACTATTGATGTACTACTGATGTACTATTGATGTACTACTGATGTACTACGGATGTACTACGGATGTACTACTGATGTACTACTGATGTACTACTGATGTACTACTGATGTAATCTCAACTGCAACCCAGGTCTTTGTTCTATTGTTCTATTAGATGAATCACAGTGATAACACATTAGGTTGTTGTATAAATACAAATATATGTTATTGAAAACGCAGTGATAACACATTTACAGTTGAAGTCAGAAGTTTATATACACTTAGGTTGGAGTCATTAAAACTTGTTTTTCAACCACTCCACACATGTCTTGTTAACAAACTGTTGTTTTTGCAAGTTGGTTAGGACATCTACTTTGTGCATGACATGAAGTCATTTTTCAAACAATTGTTTACAGACAGATTATTTCACTTATAATTCACTGCATCACAATTCCAGTGGGTCAGAAGTTTACATACACTAAGTTGACTGTGCCTTTAAACAGCTTGGAAAATTCCTAAAAATGAGGCCTACAAACCTGACTCAGTTACACCAGCTCTGTCAGGAGGAATGGGCCATAATTCACCCAACTTATTGTGGGAAGCTTGTGGAAGGCTACCCGAAACGTTTGACCCAAGTTAAACAATTTAAAGGCAATGCTACCAAATACTAATTGAGTGTATGTAAACTTCTGATCCACTGGGAATGTGATGAAATAAATAAAACCAGAAATTCATCATTCTCTCTCTACTATTATTCTGACATTTCACATTCTTAAAATAAAGTGGTGACCCTAACTGACCTAAGACAGGTTATTTTTACTAGGATTAAATGTCAGAAATTGTGAAAAACTGAGTTGAAATGTACTTGGCTAAGGTGTATATAAACTTCCGACTTCAACTGTAGATGCCAACTAAACCAAAAATCCTACATTGTTTTTCCATTGGAATGGTAGAACGCATAGGGATTACACATTGAGAATTCAACAAACTTCTGAGTGTCTTTTTGAGAATGTGAAAATAGGTTGGAATCTCATTGATCAATATCAGTATTTTGGAGTGGGTGAGTAAAGGTTGAAAAGACTGAACCAAATATTACCCACATTTCCAAAAATGGGAAATGCCTGTCCTTAAAGAAGGTGATCCAAGTCTACACTAAAGTCTACACTAAAGTCTACACTAAAGTCTAAGTCTACATTAAAGTCTACACTAAAGTCTAAGTCTACACTAAAGTCTAAATCAACACTAAAGTCTAAGTCTACACTAAAGTCTAAATCAACACTAAAGTCTAAATCTACACTAAAGTCTACACTAAAGTCTACACTAAAGTCTACACTAAAGTCTAAGTCTACACTAAAGTCTAAGTCTACACTAAAGTCTAAATCAACACTAAAGTCTACACTAAAGTCTACACTAAAGTCTACACTAAAGTCTAAATCAACACTAAAGTCTAAATCAACACTAAAGTCTAAGTCTACACTAAAGTCTAAATCAACACTAAAGTCTAAATCTACACTAAAGTCTACACTAAAGTCTACACTAAAGTCTACACTAAAGTCTAAATCAACACTAAAGTCTAAATCTACACTAAAGTCTAAGTCTACACTAAAGTCTAAGTCTACACTAAAGTCTAAGTCTACACTAAAGTCTACACTAAAGTCTACACTAAAGTCTACACTAAAGTCTAAATCAACACTAAAGTCTAAGTCTACACTAAAGTCTAAGTCTACACTAAAGTCTAAATCTACACTAAAGTCTAAGTCAACACTAAAGTCTAAATCTACACTAAAGTCTAAATCAACACTAAAGTCTAAATCAACACTAAAGTCTAAGTCTACACTAAAGTCTACACTAAAAAATCTCCAGTAGACCTCATATGTAATACTGTAGACTACTAGCACAAGACTACATTCAACATTACTTTTCTAAGTATCTATTTACTAGTTGGAAATACAATGTCGAACAGGAGACTGAATTCAGCTCCGGTGATTGAATAAGACAGTCATTTGAGCAATCCACAAAGAATGTGAACGTAGCTATCCACAAAGAATGTGAACATAGCTATCCCCCTATAATCAGACAGGACAGTGGACAGTTTGTCTGGAACCAAACCGCTACCCATGAGCCTTTTGTGATTCTTGGAGTAACATCTTGTTTTTGTCCCTGCATGACTTGTTTGACCACGCCTGAGTAAATGTCTGGACCGTGTCTGGCCCGTACACTTTGTACACCGTGTATAGGAATACAGTACATAGCGCTGCTCTAGACAGGCGGTAAACTGGAAAGCAGTATGACCTCAACTGCACCTCGTTATCAACCAGACATCAGTTGAGTTGAATGTGTGTAATGTGTACTAAAATGTTCCTCTTTGTGTCTCTCTCTAGACTGAACGATGAGGGTGTGGATTGTCTTCCTCCTGTGCCTAGCTGGTCAGGCATTCACCGCTTCCATTGTAAGTGCCCCTTTGATGTGTGTGTGTGTGTGTGTGTGTGTGTGTGTGTGTGTGTGTGTGTGTGTGTGTGTGTGTGTGTGTGTGTGTGTGTGTGTGTGTGTGGCAAACAATGATAACACCATCGTCTTAACCATTTCAGACTGAGGAGGAGCCCATCATTGATGATGTCGGTGAGGAGGTAAGGTCATTATCTTGTTTCCAGATTTCTATGGACAGATGTGCTTAGGGGGGGAAACAACATCACACAATGTGAACGTACCCACTGGGCACACACTGGTTGAATCAACGTTGTTTCCACATCATTTCAATTCAATTACGTTGAACCAACATGGAATGGACGTGGAATTGACGTCTGTGCCCAGTGAGTAGACACTTTCACAGGTGGGAGCAAATTAGCAATAGTGTCGTGTAGGAATCAAAACACAGAGAGATGAAAAACATTTACAGTAGATGTATTCTTTACTCTCTCTGTGTCGCTTTTGACAAGTTAACAAACGTAAACAACGGTACGACTGAAATAATTTAATAATTTAATCTCAAACGTTTTTGTGACAGAGGATTTTTCCCTTGAATGTTGACTATTTTTCTGTAATGTAGCTTGAGACAGAGTGAGCAGAATCCCACAGGTTATAAATACAGCGGACAGGAAACCATGACGTTTTAATGGCTTCACCACATGTGGGTCAGACTCTATCCACCCCATCCAGCTGTAGGCTGCTACACCTCTGTCTAGACCTGTCTGAAGTACAGACTTCATTCTGCCGTACCGCTTGATAACTAAAGACATTTAGCTACAGCTTCCTTTTCTGGTACTAAAATTGTGCGACCAATTTATGAGCATTGCCCATAGCTTATATAGTGTCATCTTTGATATGGTATATATTAACTTGAAATGTGTTGATTCCAACTCTACTGTCTCTCTATTGTTCAAACATTCTGGAACATTAAAAATGGAACATATGGAAGTGTTGTTTTGTGTTCTTTTGCCCTTGTCTCAGGCACAGCCAGAGGTGGGGGTCAACCCGGTGCAGGTAGAGACTGGAGACTTCGACGAGGCCATCGATGTCGAGGAGGAGGAGGAGGTCACCGCTGAGAGTGAGCAATACTCATTGTAATCACTAATCACTACTGTCGCTCGACAGATGTGAGAAAACAATACCTAATCCCCAATGCCTTCTGTGAAGGGAAGCTTATATTAAAATCCTAGTTTACCACATATTACAATGCTAATTGGGAACATTCACCAAGCTAACAGTCAGCATGGCTACAGTAATGTATAGCTATCATTGTAACGTTAAACACACAATAGCCACTACAGGGTTCCCCAATTGGTGGCCCGGAGGCCAAATTTGGCCCAAGGGTGGTTTTATTTGGCCCCCCCAAGTCATCTGAGTGAGAAAAAGAATATGAAAAAATATGTATTTATTGTTGGACATAAAAGACAAATCAGCAAATCAGCTCCAATTGATTTTAACTTTGGAAATCTGCTCCAAGGTATTCCCACGCATAATAGAGACATGTGATCTTATTCAAATGTAAGCAAGGTTTAAAATGATTATGTTTTAGTCAAATATTATATCTATTTGGGCTTCTTGTGGTCAATTTTCAATCTACACATTTCTTTTGTAACTATATATCCGGCCCCAGTGATCATCCACTCAAGAAAAACTCTGCATCTAGTTGATGATCCTTGGGCTACTATATATTTTAGGCTGCTTAGGTTTAGTAGAGGTGTGAAAACATCAATCAAATGAAGCTGTATGTCGGTGCTCCTTTGCAGCAGCTGTGTTGTGAGATGTTGGCTAGATGTTAGAGAGAGCGAGAGGGGGGCGACACGTTGAGATGTTGGCTAGATGGTAGAGAGAGCGAGAGGGGGGCGACAAGTTGAGATGTTGGCTAGATGGTAGAGAGAGCGAGAGGGGGGCGACACGTTGAGATGTTGGCTAGATGGTAGAGAGAGCGAGAGGGGGGCGACACGTTGAGATGTTGGCTAGATGGTAGAGAGAGCGAGAGGGGGGCGACACGTTGAGATGTTGGCTAGATGGTAGAGAGAGCGAGAGGGGGGCGACACGTTGAGATGTTGGCTAGATGGTAGAGAGGGGGGCGACACGTTGAGATGTTGGCTAGATGGTAGAGAGGGGGGCGACACGTTGAGATGTTGGCTAGATGGTAGAGAGGGGGGCGACACGTTGAGATGTTGGCTAGATGGTAGAGAGGGAGGCGTCACGTTGAGATGTTGGCTAGATGGTAGAGAGGGGGGCGACACGTTGAGATGTTGGCTAGATGGTGGAGAGGGGGGCGACACGTTGAGATGTTGGCTAGATGGTAGAGAGGGGGGCGACACGTTGAGATGTTGGCTAGATGGTAGAGAGAGCGAGAGGGGGGCGACACGTTGAGATGTTGGCTAGATGGTAGAGAGAGCGAGAGGGGGGCGACACGTTGAGATGTTGGCTAGATGGTAGAGAGGGGGGCGACACGTTGAGATGTTGGCTAGATGGTAGAGAGGGGGGCGACACGTTGAGATGTTGGCTAGATGGTAGAGAGGGGGGCGACACGTTGAGATGTTGGCTAGATGGTAGAGAGGGGGCGACACATTGAGATGTTGGCTAGATGGTAGAGAGGGGGGCGACACATTGGTAATGACAGGGTTCTTCTGTCTCAAAAAGAGAGACCTATCATCATGTGTTCCACCCAATGGTTCCAGTAAGCTTTTAGGAAACGGAAAATAAACCCTTCTCCTAATTGACAGGGGCGCCGCCACACTCCTCTGCTAAATACTGCCAGGAATATCTGTCTGTTGAATAACTTAGCATTAAATTCAAGGGCAAAAGAACACTTCGATATGTTCCATTTTTAATGTTCCAGAATGTTTTAAAAAAAAAAATCCGATTCCTTCGTAGGCCCCTGCTTGAACCACCACTGCAAGAAGGGAAAGGTGTGTGAGGTGGATGAGGAGAACACCCCCATGTGTGTCTGCCAGGACCCAACTACCTGCCCAAGTGCTGTTGGAGAGTTTGAGCATGTGAGTTATCATTATATGAATCATATTCTAATCTGTTCAGACCAACATCAAGTAGGCCTAGATGTTTCATATTTAACTACGTTCCTAATAGAACCTTGACCTGTACAATAATGCTACTACTGATTTGCATCATTGGCTAATTCTTGATATACTGTAATTTCTGACTATATCATGAATATAATCTGTGTATTCCAGGTTTGCGCCACCGACAACACAACCTACGACTCTTCCTGCCACTTCTTTGCCCAGAAGTGCAGTCTGGAGGGAACCAAGAAGGGCCACAAACTGCACCTAGACTACATCGGGCCATGCAAATGTGAGCTATGCTTTATCGTTACAAACATTCATGGATTAAATTGTTTTAAATTCATTTCAATTCAACGTATTTTATCCCCACAGGGACCATTGAAAACGTTTTAATACAACCATTCAATTCAGTGCAAAAAAAAAAGTTCACCTTTCAGAATCCCCCAGAGACACATTTTCCTCTGAGACTCCGTTCCCAGTGTGACTGGTTATGTTGTCTTAGAGCTGAAGCCCTGCTGAAAGCTTCTCCAGGGGAATGATTGATGGGCTTGAAAGAGAGCCTTAAGGAACCTAACACTTAGAGTGGAGGGCAGGCTGTAGCATGCTCACTGCACCGCCACCCTTCTCAAACTACCGCTGAGTCTGCAGCTAAAATGTCTGTCATTAAACAGAATCAAACCCATGCATCTCTCACTGTTGGTGATGAGTACCTTAGGACTGAAGGGCACCGGTGGAGATGATGTTGTTGCACGTTGTGGACGCAGAACATTTTAAATGTTTGTTTTTTTAAACTAAAAGCCTCTAAATGTCAGGTACAGTATTCAACCACGGGATTAAACAAGAAGGTACAAAATCATTGCCTATGGGGCTGTACGCATCAAACATACATTTCAATGGACACAAATGTCACATTTTGTGGGTTTTATGTTCTATGACGTAGGGCTTGACCATAATTGTTTGAAAAATAGGACTGGAGATTTTGACTTGAATGTCCTACTTCCAAAACAACTTTCTGACTATGACTTACTTGACTTAATTAAATGAAACCCTTTGGCACCTTGGGGACCATACATCATTAAACAAAACCTTCTTCAGCTGTTCCTGGGTCTGCCCTGTTTATTTCTCTCTCTCTGACCGTACCTAATGTTTCTTCCCGTGTGTCTCTCCAGTCACTGAGCCCTCTGCTCTGACATATAACTCATTCTCCTTCCTGTTTATTCTCCAGTCACTGAGCCCTCTGCTCTGACATATAACTCATTCTCCTTCCTGTTTATTCTCCAGTCATTGAGCCCTCTGCTCTGACATATAACTCATTCTCCTTCCTGTTTATTCTCCAGTCACTGAGCCCTCTGCTCTGACATATAACTCATTCTCCTTCCTGTTTATTCTCCAGTCATCGAGGCCTGTGTGGACAGCTCTGACATATAACTCATTCTCCTTCCTGTTTATTCTCCAGTCACTGAGCCCTGTGTGGACAGCTCTGACATATAACTCATTCTCCTTCCTGTTTATTCTCCAGTCATCGAGGCCTGTGTGGACAGCTCTGACATATAACTCATTCTCCTTCCTGTTTATTCTCCAGTCACTGAGCCCTGTGTGGACAGCTCTGACATATAACTCATTCTCCTTCCTGTTTATTCTCCAGTCATCAAGGCCTGTGTGGACAGCTCTGACATATAACTCATTCTCCTTCCTATTTATTCTCCAGTCACTGAGCCCTGTGTGGACAGCTCTGACATATAACGCATTCTCCTTCCTGTTTATTCTCCAGTCATCGAGGCCTGCATGGATGCTGAGCTGAATGAGTTCCCCCTGCGTATGAGGGACTGGCTGAAGAACGTTCTGGTCACCCTGTACGAGCGCGATGAGGAGAACAACCTGCTGACTGAGAAGCAGAAGCTCAGAGTAAGTCCACATAGCCACTCTATATGCACTGCACAGAACCCATTTACTGCACAGAACCCATTTACTGCACAGAACCTATTTACTGCACAGAACCCATTTACTGCACAGAACCCATTTACTGCACAGAACCCAGTAACTGCACGTTTGCCTCATGAGGTTGGGTCAAAATCATTATTAAACACAGCACAGAACCAATTAATTTTGCTTACGTTCATTTACCGAACTCTGCAGATGGGTCGAAAATAATGAATAAACCAAAATATGATTATAGGATTTTACATTCTGCTCTCACTGTGAAGTCGACTCCTTTTGTGCATCCAATCCTACTGGGATTTATTTATCAGTTTAATCTATTCGAAAGATTATTAGGCAAACAAATGTTTGCAAAAAAAAAAATGTTTTACTTAACCTGCAGGTGAGGAAGATCTACGAGAACGAGAAGAGACTGCAGGCTGGAGAGCACTCCCTGGACCTGCTGGCCCACGACTTTGAGAAGAACTACAACATGTACATTTTCCCCGTCCACTGGCAGTTCGGTCAGCTGGACCAGCACCCCGTCGATGGGTAGGTTGAGGAGAGGAAGAGTTTCCTGTTTTCTGCTTCAGCAGGATTGTTTCAACATTACATAAATACAGGCTTGTTTGGGCTACAACTTTGATTCAACTCTGTGCTAGTCAGGACTTCAATACTGAAACATCTCTAAAAATGTTTCAGAAAGGATATCAGCAGCATGCCTGGATGTAATTGTTTTATGAGCGAAAAAAGCTGACATTGCTACATTGGTGCTCTTCATACTTTTCTAGGGTCTAACACTATAGCTTACAAAGCCTTCATAAAGCCTCTATATAAAGCCTTTATAAGGCCTGCGTAGATGCTTCGTAACAGGTGTTGTGTGGTGTTGTAGGTTCCTGTCCCACACAGAGCTGGCCCCCCTGCGCGCCCCTCTCATCCCCATGGAGCACTGCACCACTCGTTTCTTCGAGCAGTGCGACGCTGACAATGACAAGTACATCGCCCTGGAGGAGTGGGCCAACTGCTTCAGCATCAAGGAGCGTGAGTAGTTTTAAAAACACCTCGCTCATAGTTTACACTCGTTATTTACACTCGTTAACAGGAGGACCAATATAGTGCACTACTTTTGACCAGAGTCCTATGGCCAATGGCATCCTATTCCCTATATAATGCACTACTTTTGACCAGAGTCCTATGGCCAATGGCATCCTATTCCCAATATGTTGCACTACTTTTGACCAGAGTCCTAAGGGCCAATGGCATCCTATTCCCTATATAGTGCACTACTTTTGACCAGAGTCCTAAGGGCTGTATAGGGCATAGGGTACCATTTCAGACATATCTTCCCGTCCTTCTACTTTACTGTCTGGTTTTGAATTGAAACGGTTCATAGCCATTTCATTATTGCTTGTTAATGGTGGGCTTGTATTTTTATTTAATTTTTTTCCAGAGGATGTCGACCAGGACCTTGTCATCTAAGCTCATCAGCTGACCTACAGTATGAAAACGAGTCTCTATCGGGACAAGGTGCTCAGCTGATCCCTAAATTAGAGGAACACAGTAACGGTGCTAACTACAACTAATTAACGACCAACCGACACCACTAAAATTGCTGAAAAAGACATATGCACAGTCTGAACTAACAAATCACAAAACGTGATCATGATACCATTTTTTTTCTTCTTGTTTCTGCAAATAAAAAAAAATCCTTTTTAACCAGATAGATTAGAGGAGGTAACAGAAAGATACCTTTTGACGGGAGAAAGATGTAAATGTATGTTGAATGGGTTGTGATAATGGTTGTTCACAACATGTATATTGTGTTCACGTGATCAGGGCTTGGATTTATAAACATCAAATAGAACATTCTTTGGAGGATACAAGTTTTGTAAAAATCTTTAAAAAAAATAAAGTTTCTAAATAAATGCTTCTTTCATTTGCTTTTTTTCCAAAATATTTTAGTTGTTTTGGTGTCCTCACTCATTTTGTCATCTTCGTTGTTTTGTTTGACTCTTGACTACTGCTTAAATTAAGGCCTGACTATCCTCAGGTTTGTTTTCTTACATAGATTCTGCCACACAACAAGGGCATAAGTGTACTGAAATTTTTTTTTGAGAATAAAAGGAAATATTGTTTCAACTCTACGAGGGAAACGTCTCGCAGGTTGACCGTTCTTCTCAAGCTTTAGCATGTTCACTGACATTCTTCTACTTTGTGACATTGTGTGACCAACAATAGATCTCTTTCCTTAAATAAAAGTTACTGGAATGTCCAACACTGCTGCATGCTTTCATATCTGCATTTATTCAGTATCCTCACAATGTTGATCAATTTCAACTGGAACAAATGGAAAAACATGGACTTAGAACATATCATGGGACATTTAATTAGTTGTCTTTTACACATTAGTTTTGAAAACAAAACAAAAAGACCTCCAAAGCGTCCATATCACAGATATGAAGCACATCATCATGAAGTATCAATTCATTGAAAGAAATGCCACATATACAGTTGCAGTGCATGCTGTTCTGTACTGCATTGTAGGCTACGCCTTTGTCTTATGAGTTACAGGCTCAGTACTCGTCTCAACGTCCTGTGATGAGTGTAGTTCTGGCCCATGAATCCAGTATTTTTTGGTCAAAACATTGGTATACCACAAAGCAAAAGTTTTCTAACCCTCTATTTAAGAGTCTATATTGAAAGTTCAAACCAGCACTTTGCATTGGCTTGAAACTACCGTATCTAATAACTTTCCTACGAGACCAATCACCTCATGCAGTTAAAATGTCCTGTGTGGTTCTGTGGCATGAACGCAATGACATAAGAGAAAAATACTGAACCATAGAATTGCATTGTGTTTGTAAAAACCAGCTGGACACCCTGTCCCAATGAACCCAGAAGAATAGGTTTGCCAGGAACTGGCTAGTTTAGTTTAGTTAACTTTTCAGAGAAATGAATCTTATGTATCCTCTTTAAAAACAGAAAAGAAAGAAGATCAAAATGGCCATATTTCCATATTTGGTCAAAAACCAGAACAAGCTGAAAGTTTCCTCTCTGTAGAATCGAAAAAATGTCCCATGAGAGTCAGAGGAAAGGAGAAGCCTATAGTGTGTTACTGCAGCACCCTGTTACCATCTCTACCCTTTCAGCCAGACAGTACAGCGAGGCAGGAACTCCGAACAAATGTAGAGCCTCCTCCACATAGGCTGAGCCACAGGCACCACCCCTTCTTCCACAAGTGGGAAATGTCCTCCCTTCTCTCCAAGACAAACGGAGGAAATAACAGTTGAATACAATGAGATTATTGTTAACAAATCTCAATGTTTTTGGGGGGATGAATAAAGAATGTGAATTAAAGAAATACTTCTGACTAGAACTAAATATTTTCGCCTTTATCATGATGTTGAATTGACCACAGATCACTTGCATCCCCCAGAAGAAGAAAAAAACAGAAGAAATAAATCATTCATTGTGGAAAATGTTTTAAAGAAAAACAAATTATCTTTGTTAATGATATTATTAATAGGAAAGGTGGAGTTATCCAAAATTACAACAAACTGATCGCAGAATTACCACAAAAAAGGGAGGAGGCAAGTGGAAGGGGGAAAAGGTGAGGAACTTGTTTATCTATCCATTATTAAAGACCAAAAAAAGTAATACAAAAAATGATATATCAGCTTTACACGGACCAAAATGTTGATTGCGCGCTATACAGGTTGGAAGAGATGTTAGATGTGCCGACTCCGTGTCACATGGTTTCTGAACTGATACGCAAAACAACGCTTGATTCAAAACTACGAGTTTTTCCATTTAAATTATTATTTAAAATATGATTGCCACAAACAGAATGTTATGTATATGGAACATAATCTTAGCTCTGTAGATTTTGCTACCATAGAGACAGAATCATTAAATTACTTATTTTGCTATTGCCCCTATGTAATTTACCTTGTTTCAGGTCACAGGTTCAGGAATGGCTGACAAATATGTGGCACATGGAAATCATTAGACTGATTAGACTGAGGGTGGTTTATGCAGATGGGTGGGATGGACTGAGTAGCTGAGGGGTGGATTTATGCAGATAGGTGGGATGGACTGAGTAGCTGAGGGGTGGGTTTATGCAGATAGGTGGGATGGACTGAGTAGCTGAGGGGTGGGTTTATGCAGATAGGTGGGATGGACTGAGTAGCTGAGGGGTGGGTTTATGCAGATAGGCGGGATGGACTGAGTAGCTGAGGGGTGGGTTTATGCAGATAGGCGGGATGGACTGAGTGGCTGAGGGGTGGATTTATGCAGATAGGCGGGATGGACTGAGTAGCTGAGGGGTGGGTTTATGCAGATAGGCGGGATGGACTGAGTGGCTGAGGGGTGGGTTTATGCAGATTTTATTTATTTATTTTTATTTTACCTTTATTTAACCAGGAAAGTCAGTTAAGAACAAATTCTTATTTTCAATGACGGCCTAGGAACAGTGGGTTAACTGCCTGTTCAGGGGCAGAACGACAGATTTGTACCTTGTCAGCTCGGGGAGTTTGAACTCGCAACCTTCCGGTTACTAGTCACACGCTCTAACCACTAGGCTACCCTGCCGCCCCATGGTAGGCGGGATGGACTGAGTAGCTGAGGGGTGTGTTTATGCAGATAGGCGGGATGGACTGAGTAGCTGAGGGGTGGGTTTATGCAGATAGGCGGGATGGACTGAGTAGCTGAGGGATGGGTTTATGCAGGTAGGCGGGATGGACTGAGTAGCTGAGGGGTGTGTTTATGCAGATAGGCAGGATGGACTGAGTAGCTGAGGGATGGGTTTATGCAGATAGGCGGGATGGACTGAGTAGCTGAGGGATGGGTTTATGCAGATAGGCGGGATGGACTGAAAAAATGTGTGGATGGGCCCAAAAAAACTAACAAAATTAACATTGAGAATTAAATAAATGATTTGGCATATTCTTCATTTATCTGACAAGAACAAAATCTGTTTCTCCTTAACACGATGTTCAACGTTGAATTGACCACAGATAAATTGCATCGTTCCTGTGAAATATTGATAATTCACGGAAGGATCAGTAGTGATTTTAGCATGTGACTCTTGGTGGGGCAAACAAAAAACACCAATTAACTTGATGCATGTCGGCAAAGCCGCAACACAACACAACTCTAAACAAGACATTCATTTCACTTTAACGGTGACAAACGGTGTCCACAAACTGCTAGGGCCAACATAAAGCTCAGTGGCCATTTTAGCATTTAATCTCGGTGGGGAGAAGCCGCCATTTTAGGTGCATGCCAGCAAAACCACTACACAACACATCCCTAAATAATACATGAATTGCACTATAACGGTGACAAACGGTTCCCATAAACTGTTAGGGCCTATACAAAGCTGTCCAGACATCAGACCTTTCTTTTCAGCACCATGGAGTGAATCCTTACCACCGCGACACCAGGCTATCAGCGGAGCCTTGTCTGGCAGAGAAACAGTTTACTGCCTTTTAACGTAGAGGTCCGTCACTGGCCGCGGGCAGCAGGTGGTACTTTAACGCACACATTCATCACTCCTCCCTGCTCCGTTATCAGATAACGTAACAATGTGGGCGACACACAAATTAACTTATGTCTTAGTACATACATTTCACACTTGTCAGTGTTCATATTTAATATAAGCAATATTTATTATACTTATCTATGTTGTGGATGAGCGCGTTTGTTTGTTCTGTGCCTCTCTCTCTCTCTCTCTCTCTCTCTCTCTCTATCTCTGTAGCTTCCGGGTATGCTGGATAAGGACCCGAGCTAAGGGAATTTGGCTTTGTAGTAGTGCCTGTCCCGAATGGTTCATTCATGTAAATGGGCATATTGAAAGACACTGTCAGTAGTGATGTAATGTTGTAAATGTTATATTGGGATATTGTTTCATAAAAAACGTGTTGCAATGTATATCCTGTAGTATGTTTAGTTAATGGAAAATGTAGGTTTGACTAGGTAATTGCTTAATTAATTAGGGTTAATTGTTCTGAGGGGAGGGGCTAGCCCTACAAAAGGAGCCTCTCTTTCAGTTCATGGAGAGGCATTTTGGATTGAGCTGTGAATGGGGTAGCATTGTTTTTAGCTGGCCCATAAGGTATACGGTTAATGTCATCACTGTTTTTGTTCCGGAATCACTATGTAAATAAACACCCTGAAGCACAGAAGAACTGTTGCGGCTCAGACATCTTTTATTATTTTGATAGAGGTCAGGTGTTCCAGTAGAGCCTTCTGGCCTACTCTATGTGATAGAGGTCAGGTGTTCCAGTAGAGCCTTCTGGCCTACTCTATGTGATAGAGGTCGGGTGTTCCAGTAGAGCCTTCTGGCCTACTCTATGTGATAGAGGTCGGGTGTTCCAGTAGAGCCTTCTGGCCTACTCTATGTGATAGAGGTCGGGTGTTCCAGTAGAGCCTTCTGGCCTACTCTATGTGATAGAGGTCGGGTGTTCCAGTAGAGCCTTCTGGCCTACTCTATGTGATAGAGGTCGGGTGTTCCAGTAGAGCCTTCTGGCCTACTCTATGTGATAGAGGTCGGGTGTTCCAGTAGAGCCTTCTGGCCTACTCTATGTGATAGAGGTCGGGTGTTCCAGTAGAGCCTTCTGGCCTACTCTATGTGATAGAGGTCGGGTGTTCCAGTAGAGCCTTCTGGCCTACTCTATGTGATAGAGGTCGGGTGTTCCAGTAGAGCCTTCTGGCCTACTCTATGTGATAGAGGTCAGGTGTTCCAGTAGAGCCTTCTGGCCTACTCTATGTGATAGAGGTCAGGTGTTCCAGTAGAGCCTTCTGGCCTACTCTATGTGATAGAGGTCGGGTGTTCCAGTACAGCCTTCTGGCCTACTCTATGTGATAGAGGTCGGGTGTTCCAGTACAGCCTTCTGGCCTACTCTATGTGATAGAGGTCGGGTGTTCCAGTACAGCCTTCTGGCCTACTCTATGTGATAGAGGTCGGGTGTTCCAGTAGAGCCTTCTGGCCTACTCTATGTGATAGAGGTCAGGTGTTCCAGTACAGCCTTCTGGCCTACTCTACGTGATAGAGGTCAGGTTTTCCAGTATAGCCTTCTGGCCTCCTCTACGTGATAGAGGTCAGGTTTTCCAGTATAGCCTCTGGCCTACTCTACGTGATAGAGGTTAGGTTTTCCAGTATAGCCTTCTGGCCTACTCTACGTGACATATGGTGGCAGTGATGCCAAGATGTGGCCAAGATGTGGCAGTGGCCGGAGGTAGAGTGGGCCTGCAGGCTTGTCCCATTGCTCACTTGTCCCATTGCTCAAGGCCTTAGAGGCTTACACAGCAATGGATGAGGGGCTGTCCAACATCTACAAGGGCTTGAAGGAAGCGCTGCTGGTGAAGTTCGACATCTACAAGGGCTTGAAGGAAGTGCTGCTGGTGAAGTTCGACATCTACAAGGGCTTGAAGCAGGCGCTGCTGGTGAAGTTCGACATCTACAAGGGCTTGAAGCAGGCGCTGCTGGTGAAGTTCGACATCTACAAGGGCTTGAAGCAGGCGCTGCTGGTGAAGTTCGACATCTGCAAGGGCTTGAAGGAGGCGCTGCTGGTGAAGTTCGACATCTCCCCAGAGACCTACCGTCAACGTTTCAGAGCGGCATCGACGCCATCGGGTGAGTTTCCGACAGAGACGTACCACCGCCTGAAGGGTCTCTACCGACGATGGGTTCGACCGGAGGAGAAGACACAGGACGAAATCGGTGAGGTCATCATCCTCGAGCAACTTCTACAAGTTCTACCACAAGACATTCGAACCTGGGTTCGAGAGCACGAGCCCAAGGACGGGCTTATGGCGTCCAAGCTTGCACTGCAGTACCTTAATGCACGTAAAGGGGGCCCACCACGACCTGCAGCACCCGCTCCAAGAAGTCTCAGAGACACAAGGGACATCAGCGACGCCAGAGATGGTGGAGGTAACTCTGGGGGTTATGTGTCTGGGAGGAGGGAGGTAAGGGATCATGCAGTTCGCTCTGATGGGAGGGGGGTCTGACCTGTTTTTACTGCCTGCAACAGGGGCACAAAGCTTCAATGTGTCCGCTACGTAAATCCAAGCTCTCAGGTTGCTGTTATGTGCCCAGAGAGGGGGATGGTGTTCAGAATAGACAGACTGGGGAAGGGTCAGGATTGGTACCTGTTAAAGTGAATGGTAAAAGTCTTACTGCAATGATTGACACCGGCAGTTCCCTGTCATCGATCAGAAAAGCTAATGTACCTGTTAATGATATTGATTACGGTCATCAGACACTGAGCCAATGTGTTCATGGTGACCAGTCACAGCAGCCCACAGCTGAGCTCACAGTTGAGATTCAGGGTCAGAAATACTTCCTCAAAGTTGAGGTAATGGAGAAGCTACCTTTTGAGATGATTGTGGGGACGGATGTGCCTGTACTCTCTGATCTGTTGGAAAGTGTGGGGGGTCAGCTATATGAGCAGTCAGTTTGCCAGTCTGATGTTCAGTTGTCAGTCGTGCCCAGGCCAAAGCTGGTTTACAACCTCTGGCTGACTTGCTTATTTAACAAATGTGGTTTCTACTGACAATTGAGATGTACAAACTATGGCATAAGGGAACGACAAGTGGATAAGAAGCCATCCATAATTTCGATGAAGACATTAATGAGCAAGCTAGGAAATGTACAGGCTATAGACTGCATGTGCACCACCAAGTCAGAGCAGTAGGTAAAGTTATGAGGGGGAAAGGGACCAAACGATTAGGGTGAGAGGCACCTGGGCTACTAACCGCTTACTACACAACATACACTTAGTATTACTTTATTAGCTACAGTATACATATCTCCCTGGCATATTACATCATTTATGCAGCAGCATACAAGACATTTTTGGACTCCCCTTGTTGTGTTCACTTGAACAGGATGGTGGCCCTGCGGTCCTTCTTGTGGGCAAATTTTGTCATCAAAGTCTGGCATTCAGGGTAGCCTAGTGGTTAGAGCGTTGGACTAGTAACCGGAAGGTTGCAAGTTCGAGCTGACAAGGTACAAATCTGTCGTTCTGCCCCTGAACAGGCAGTTAACCCACTGTTCCTAGGCCGTCATTGAAAATAAGAATTTGTTCTTAACTGACTTGCCTAGTAAAATAAAGGTAAAATAAAAAATTATTTGGATTTATGGTGCTTTCAAGACAACTTGGAACTCGGAAAGATACAAGGTCGAATCATGACATCAGTGATCTTTAGGTCGGAGCTCTAGAAGGAGGCTGGAGTTCCCGACTTGGAATTCCGAGTTGGATGAACGTTCAAAACACATATTTTCCCAGTCGGAGTACATTTTCTTCCAGAGTTCCCAGTTGTCTTGAACTCAATGAAGTCTGAGATTTCGAGTTTCCAGTTGTTTTGAATGCGGTAGAAGTCATGCTGGATTTGACAGCATGGACAATGTATTCAACCTTTTCTGGCCCATGACATGAAGGAAACTTGGAAAAGAGACCCTTAAACCCAGACTTGGACCACACACCCACTCCACTGAATAGCAGGCTACTGATAGCTTTGAAATGCTTGCAGTTAGCCACTGATCCCTTACAAATCACTCATTGTTGAATTAGATATTTACAACTTGTTGTGTAATGTTTATGTCCAATGGACGATGAGCACCGATACGTTTTATCTATAATTTATCTTCATATGACAAAGATTGAAAAGGATTTGCCAGTAGATTGTCGACTTGATTCATGATTGAAAGCTAAGATTTTGAAAGTATGATGCTGACATGATCATCCAATCAAAGCTACGATAGATATTACGTGACTTGACATCATTTTATCTGTGGCCAATGACCTTGAGCCGCCTTGGATGGGCCTGAAATTCCGTGCTCTCCCAGTAGATTGTGCGGTGACGTAGTGTCTCTATGAGTGACAGAACATTGAGCCAATCAAGGCTCAACTAGAAAACATTACCAACCCATACGCTCCGTATTTTCCGCTGGCTGCCCCACCACCACAGAAAGCACTGAGCTAGGCTGAAACACCTGTGTTTTGGAGCTGCCTTAACTAAAGAAAGCACTGAGCTAGGCTGAAACATCTGCATTTTGGAGCTGCCTTAACTAAAGAAAGCACTGAGCTAGGCTGAAACATCTGCATTTTGGAGCTGCCTTAACTAAAGAAAGCACTGAGCTGGGCTGAAACATCTGCATTTTGGAGCTGCCTTAACTAAAGAAAGCACTGAGCTAGGCTGAAACATCTGCATTTTGGAGCTGCCTTAACTAAAGAAAGCACTGAGCTGGGCTGAAACATCTGCATTTTGGAGCTGCCTTAACTAAAGAAAGCACTGAGCTGGGCTGAAACATCTGCATTTTGGAGCTGCCTTACTCAAGAAAGCAAAAAAGAGACTAAGTTTGTATGCAGCTTTATCAACTATATTATTATAATTTTTTACATTGTTTGCAAACTGATATGTGACACGTATTAATGCCAAAATAACAAAACAAGGAAAACATTTTGTTATATTTATATATCTATAAAACAGGTGGGGCACTGCCCTGAATGACGGTTCGCCGCTGAACATGATGCATTAATAGCCCAACCTAAAAAGTTTTAGCAAAATGTAATATCTTCAACAACAACAAAAAGAATGGAGGGAAGATGACCCAGAGAAAATGATTTGATAGACGTTGGGCAAAACTTCTGATATACGATAAGGTTACATATGAGTGGTCAACCATCAGATGAGCAGAAATTCATAATCATAGAACTAAGGGATTGAGAATAACCCCTACTGGTTACAGTTCAGTCCAGATGCCATGTCACATGAAGAGTTCTGGGTGGATTTGTGTCGCCACCTAGTGGATGAATACATAACTTCTCTAGAATTTATAGGCACGCTTGATTTAACTTGCCTGTCGCACCTTTTGGGCAGAAGTTTCAGTTTTGGGTTCATTCCATTGGTGCTGAAAAAGAACAGTGCCCACCAGGTGAAGCTGTCACTGTATTGAAGCCATTCAACACTGTTTATCTTAGCGCACCATGCTTCGATTAAGGGCGATGGCTTCAGTCAATGACTGGATGGGTTCAGGACACATTACTGCATTCTGTATAAGAAAGTAAACTGGCCCTCTTTGAAGTCTTGTAGATCTATGCATTGCACTCTGTTTGTTTATAGAGGCCTCTTGTATATCTTCCACTGTACTTTACTCCACTGTTACAGACGTACGAGATACCAGACCTGGTCTCAGGGATAGCTAACTCTGGAGATCCCTACTATGTCCACTGAGAGGTAAATCTGTTTTTAGTTCATTTTGCACCTTACTTGTAGAATGATCTCCAAGGCTCTCTAAAGTTGAATGACTTGGTGCCTCTTGCACTATTCAAAAGGCTGATTGAAGACTTTTTTTTACTGAAGAATGTGTTTCAAATCACTAACTGTAAGTCGCTCTGGATAAGAGTGTCTGCTAAATGACAAAAATGTCAAATGTGTACATTGATACGTATAATCTATTGATGTGTTTGATGTGTATTTATCAGTGGAGGCTCCTCAGAGGAGGAAGGCAAGCACCATCCTCTGTGGATTTCAAAAAATAAAAATTGTGAAACATTTAGGTAAAACTATACAAAATATATTTACGTCACCAAATAATTTATTAAAACACACTGTTTTGCAATGAAGGTCTACAGTAGCATCAACAGCACTCTGTAGGGTAGCACCATGGTGTAGCCAGAGGACAGCTAGTTTCTGCCCTCTGGGTGCATTGACTTCAATACAAAACTTAGGAGGCTCATGGTTCTCATCCCCTTCCATAGTAACAAAATAATTATGACAACCTCCAGAGGACATCCTCCAACCAATCAGAGCTCTTGCAGCATGTGATACTTTTTATTTTTACTTTTGTTTATTTAGTAAATATTTTCTTAACTCTATTTCTGTCATGTGTGCTCCCTCTCCGGCCTCTAGGTCACCAGGCTGCTCATTATGGCGCACATCTGTCATTACTCGCACCTGCGCGTCATCAGACTCACCTGGACGCCATCACTTCCCTGATTACCTTCCATATATATATATATATATATATATATACACAGTGCCTTGCGAAAGTATTCGGCCCCCTTGAACTTTGCGACCTTTTGCCACATTTCAGGCTTCAAACATAAAGATATAAAACTGTATTTTTTTTATGAAGAATCAACAACAAGTGGGACACAATCATGAAGTGGAACGACATTTATTGGATATTTCAAACTTTTTTAACAAATCAAAAACTGAAAAATTGGTCGTGCAAAATTATTCAGCCCCTTTACTTTCAGTGCAGCAAACTCTCTCCAGAAGTTCAGTGAGGATCTCTGAATGATCCAATGTTGACCTAAATGACTAATGATGATAAATACAATCCACCTGTGTGTAATCAAGTCTCCGTATAAATGCACCTACACTGTGATAGTCTCAGAGGTCCGTTAAAAGCGCAGAGAGCATCATGAAGAACAAGGAACACACCAGGCAGGTCCGAGATACTGTTGTGAAGAAGTTTAAAGCCGGATTTGGATACAAAAAGATTTCCCAAGCTTTAAACATCCCAAGGAGCACTGTGCAAGCGATAATATTGAAATGGAAGGAGTATCAGACCACTGCAAATCTACCAAGACCTGGCCGTCCCTCTAAACTTTCAGCTCATACAAGGAGAAGACTGATCAGAGATGCAGCCAAGAGGCCCATGATCACTCTGGATGAACTGCAGAGATCTACAGCTGAGGTGGGAGACTCTGTCCATAGGACAACAATCAGTCGTATATTGCACAAATCTGGCCTTTATGGAAGAGTGGCAAGAAGAAAGCCATTTCTTAAAGATATCCATAAAAAGTGTCGTTTAAAGTTTGCCACAAGCCACCTGGGAGACACACCAAACATGTGGAAGAAGGTGCTCTGGTCAGATGAAACCAAAATTGAACTTTTTGGCAACAATGCAAAACGTTATGTTTGGCGTAAAAGCAACACAGCTCATCACCCTCCTCACTGTCAAACATGGTGGTGGCAGCATCATGGTTTGGGCCTGCTTTTCTTCAGCAGGGACAGGGAAGATGGTTAAAATTGATGGGAAGATGGATGGAGCCAAATACAGGACCATTCTGGAAGAAAACCTGATGGAGTCTGCAAAAGACCTGAGACTGTGACGGAGATTTGTCTTCCAACAAGACAATGATCCAAAACATAAAGCAAAATCTACAATGGAATGGTTAAAAAATAAACATATCCAGGTGTTAGAATGGCCAAGTCAAAGTCCAGACCTGAATCCAATCGAGAATCTGTGGAAAGAACTGAAAACTGCTGTTCACAAATGCTCTCCATCCAACCTCACTGAGCTCGAGCTGTTTTGCAAGGAGGAATGGGAAAAAATTTCGGTCTCTCGATGTGCTAAACTGATAGACATACCCCAAGCGACTTACAGCTGCAATCGCAGCAAAAAGTGGCGCTACAAAGTATTAACTTAAGGGGGCTGAATCATTTTGCATGCCCAATTTTTCAGTTTTTGATTTGTTAAAAAAGTTTGAAATATCCAATAAATGTCGTTCCACTTCATGATTGTGTCCCACTTGTTGTTGATTCTTCACAAAAAAATACAGTTTTATATCTTTATGTTTGAAGCCTAAAATGTGGCAAAAGGTCGCAAAGTTCAAGGGGGCCGAATACTTTCGCAAGGCACTGTATATAATGTCACGCCCTTAGGTTCCTTCCCCAGATGTTATTGTTTCATGTCTGTGTTTCTTGGTTTACGGTGTGTTTATTTACTAAAACACACTTCCTGACTCTCAGCACACATCGTTACAATTTCTTGAACTGCATTGTTGGTTAAGGGCTTGTAAGTAAGCAAAGAGAAATTTGATGGAACTGACATGTCCACCTAATCAAAGGATCAGAGAATGAATCTAGTACTGAAAGCATACGCTACAGCAAGCCTAGTACTGCATAACATGTGAATAGTTGACTAAAAGTTAGAGAATAGTTTTGAAAAAATATTTTTTCAAAAATGGAGGGGAGAGTTTTCACTCATTTAGCTAGCAAATGCAGCTAGCTAGTTTAGCCTACTCAAACACCCTGCTCAGAGGGATGCTATGTTAACCAGCTGGCTGACCATCCAACACTGGAACTCCAAGTCAAGGTAAGCTTTTGGTTTTACAAATGTATTGCCACTGGAGCCTGCCGGTGTAACTGCTAAACTGCTTACTGACTGTACTGCATGATTTAGAGCGGGTTTACTAACATGTTAGATCTATTAGCTATGTTGACTATGACGTTACTTTAGCTAATATGGTGACAATGATCTAAGTTGTATGTAGCGGTTATGATATGAAGGCTTGGCTTGGAAAGGTTTTTTTCACCTGGTCAGACAGCTGATGTATTGTGCACGGAAGTCCACAAGCGAGGGGAAAAAGTTGAGATGAGTGCAGAGATGTGAGAAGGAATACAACAATCTGTTTTTTTTTGTGGCTATGAAAGCTAACTGTTTGTGTGATCAGGAGTGTATTCATTCTGCCAATTGTGTTGAAAAACATTTAATTAAACAGAATATAATGGGGATTAACATACCTGAATTTGTCCCATAGAAACTGTCGGGACTAATGATTAAACACTGATCTAGGGTGTAATCAAAACTTGGTCCTGCCCCAGTTTTTTGCCCTAGTACTACACAGCTCTCGTTGGCTGGCCCTCGCTTCATACTCGTCGCCAAACCCACTGGCTCCATGTCATCTACAAGACCCTGCTAGGTAAAGTCCCCCCTTATCTCAGCTCGCTGGTCACCATAGCATCTCCCACCTGTAGCACACGCTCCAGCAGGTATATCTCTCTAGTCACCCCCAAAACCAATTCTTTCTTTGGCCGCCTCTCCTTCCAGTTCTCTGCTGCCAATGACTGGAACGAACTACAAAAATCTCTGAAACTGGAAACACTTATCTCCCTCACTAGCTTTAAGCACCAACTGTCAGAGCAGCTCACAGATTACTGCACCTGTACATAGCCCACCTATAATTTAGCCCAAACAACGACCTCTTTCCCAACTGTATTTAATTTATTTATTTATTTTGCTCCTTTGCACCCCTTTTTTTTTTCTTTTTTTTTCTACTTTGCACATTCTTCCATTGCAAAACTACCATTCCAGTATTTTACTTGCTATATTGTATTTACTTTGCCATCATGGCCTTTTTTTGCCTTTACCTCCCTTCTCACCTAATTTGCTCACATTGTATATAGACTTGTTTATACTGCATTATTGACTGTATGTTTGTTTTTACTCCATGTGTAACTCTGTGTCGTTTTATCTGTCGAACTGCTTTGCTTTATCTTGGCCAGGTCGCAATTGTAAATGAGAACTTGTTCTCAACTTGCCTACCTGGTTAAATAAAGGTAAAATAAAATAAAATTAAATTAAAAAATTAAAATCATCAAAGCTTCATGCTGAATTGGTTATTTGAATCAGCTGTGTAGTGTTTTGGCAAAAAAAACAATTGTGCACGGGGACTGAGTTTGGGAAACCATGCACTATATCAGCTAGATACAGGTTAGTGTGCAAGGCGGTATTACATGTCTTTGTCTATCACCTCAAATCTCTTGACCTGTGTGCACCTAAATTGTGAACATTCATTCGTAGGCTAGGTTGTAGCAACCTCGTGGTGGGTATAGGGACAATTTGAGTATCATGTGGTAGCCTAAACCTATTGATGGTAGATTGAACTGGGTGAATGTTAATTATATTCCAGTCATCCAATATGCTGTAATAGAAATAAGGCTATGTGGACATATCTTTGAAAGAGACCTTGGTCTCAGCACGACTTCCTCTTAAAATAAAGCTTGAATTAAAAATGTGTGCCGGGGTAGCTGAACTAAGTGCAACGAAAAATAGCCCTGACAATTAAGTTCGGGGCCATGATCCGGCGTGCTGCTGCGCGGTCAAATTTCTTACCAAGCGTGCCTATAACCGGAATCCACCACGTCTCCTATTGGCTACATTTAGAACGACAGGTAAACACATACTCCACAACAATTGGTTGTAGACTAAACTGCTTAGAATAAAAACATTTGATTGGTGACACTTCCTCTCGCCGTATATTAATTGGTTCATATATCTCGGGGGGAAAATCACGGTAGGTTGTCCATGTCCCACAGTTGAGACCGGTAAAAGAGCAGCTGAACACGTTGTGCGGTGCCCTGTTAGAACAATCATTCTAGCTACCGCCTGGCAGAGCGGAGGTGATTCGGTGAAATCACTTTATTAACGATTTGAACATTTGCCTCCTGGTAAGTACAATACCCTGTGTATCATGATTAAATAAATATCCGCTGCTTTTAATACCCGTAATCTTAACGTGAACGCTAGTTCGCATGATGAAGCTAAAATCCATCTTGGAGTTGTGTTAACGAACAACTCCATCTAGAAAAATCGTATCTTCATTCATTCAATGTGTGACTAATGACATTGCATCGGTTGACGTGGGTTTAATCAGTCGGCCAATGCCCAAATTGACTGTCTAAATAGTCAGCTAATCCGATGGTTGAAAGAAAGGCCTTTCCTGATTTATTTAGTTTAGCTAATGAAACAGCTAGCGAGACATGATTGCCCAGTTAGCGGTGTATTTAAAAATAAATGTTTTACCATCCAACGCCTCTTTGTTGAAATGTTTACAATATCAGTTTGTCGAAGATGAACAGTTTGTCTGCTGTTTTAGACTGTTAGCTGAATTAAAATCTGAACGGGGAAAAGTTAGCCAGTTAGCCAGCTAGGCAGCAGCGTTCTATTCGCCGCACGTGCTGCTCATGAAAGATGTCGAAGCTAGTTCCAGCTGTCAGCTGATTGGCTATTAGGATAGTTGTCTGGACAACTAAATAAATACCCTTTTTCTGAAGGGCAAAAACGTAATTTCTATATTTGTATTTTATTTTTCTGTCCGTGGCGTTACCGGTGTTGAATCTTGGCCTTTTATTTATTTATTTATTTTTAGGTATAGACACTATTGGCTAACTAACGTTAGGTAACTAGCTTAGCAGGGTGGGTCTAGGTGACCCATTTGTCTCCCACAATGAATTTCATACTACTATGAACTGAAACCAATTCTTGGTTGACTAGATTTCTAGCTAGCTAACAGTAGACCAGTTGGAATGCAAATGATTCATGCTCTTACAAAGCCTCCTGTAACGTCCTCGGACTGCATTTGTCTCATGATTGGCTAGATGTGTGTGTGTATATATTTTCAGCCACACCCGTTGCTGACGGGTGTATAAAATCGAGCACACAGCCATGCAATCTCCATAGACAAACAATTGCAGTAGAATGGCCTTCCTGAAGAGCACACTAACTTTCAACGTGTCACTGTCATAGGATGACAACAAATCAGTTTGTCAAATTTCTGCCCCAGTCAACTGTAAGTGCTGGTATTGTGAAGTGGAGACATCTAGTAGCAACAACGGCTCAGTCGTGAAGTGGTAGACTACACAAGCTCACAGAATGGGACCGCTGAAGCGCATAGCGCATTAAATCGTATATCTTCTGTTGCAACACTCACTACTGTGCGCAAAGCGAGGTCCATACAGAAATGTTGATCGGTGTGGAAGAATTTGACTGCACAGATCCCTGACCTCAACCCCATCAAACACCTTTGGGATGATTTGGAATACTGACTGCGAGCCAGGCCTTAATGCGCTTGTGGCTGAATGGAAGCAAGTCCCCGCAGCAATGTTCCAGCATCAAGTGGAAAGCCTTCCCAGAAAAGTGGAGGCTGTTATAGCAGCAAAGGGAGGGAGGGGGGGATTTCGATGAGGTGTCCACATACATTTGGTCATCTAGTATAGCTTGACTATATGGATAGTGGGATTTCAGACTGAACAGAAACGGATGGTGACCAGAACGGGTACAGATCATTTGTATGCAACCTACCCAATTTAATTTGAGATCAGACCGCTATTCACCTTCCAGTCAATTATCAACACCATGATGACAACTACACCTTGACCCTTTTCAGTTCTCTCCAGCTGACCAAAGAAATGGTGATGGAGAAGCCAAGTGCCCAGCTCGTCGGGCGGGAGTTTGTCCGACAGTACTACACACTACTCAACCAGGCACCTGACTACCTGCACAGGTAAAGCCAATACAGTACTACACACTACTCAACCAGGCACCTGACACCTGCACAGGTAAAGCCAATACAGTACTATACACTACTCAACCAGCCACCTGACTACCTGCACAGGTAAAGCCAATACAGTACTACACACTACTCAACCAGGCACCTGACACCTGCACAGGTAAAGCCAATACAGTACTATACACTACTCAACCAGCCACCTGACTACCTGCACAGGTAAAGCCAATACAGTACTACACACTACTCAACCAGGCACCTGACTACCTGCACAGGTAAAGCCAATACAGTACTACACACTACTCAACCAGGCACCTGACACCTGCACAGGTAAAGCCAATACAGTACTATACACTACTCAACCAGCCACCTGACTACCTGCACAGGTAAAGCCAATACAGTACTACACACTACTCAACCAGGCACCTGACTACCTGCACAGGTAAAGCCAATACAGTACTACACACTACTCAACCAGCCACCTGACTACCTGCACAGGTAAAGCCAATACAGTACTACACACTACTCAACCAGCCACCTGACACCTGCACAGGTAAAGCCAATACAGTACTACACACTACTCAACCAGCCACCTGACTACCTGCACAGGTAAAGCCAATATAGTACTAGAGAATTTGTCCCACACCAGTATCTATTCCATGATCTGCTTTCATATATTAGTGGGATATCTATGCCTCTAATAAAATAACTTATTTTTCAACTTGTTTTAGGTTTTATGGGAAGAACTCTTCCTATGTACACGGAGGTCTGGACAACAATGGCAAACCAGTTGAAGCGGTCTACGGACAGTCGGTGCGTGCTGCAAAACAATTTCCCTAAATTATGTCTGCAATACTTAATGAAACCTTAGTGATGCAGTAATATATAGGTTTAATTTGTCAAATATCCAATGTGACACATCCACTCATGATTTTCATGACGTTGCTCGATCATTGTTATTAAAGATGGCTAATGTATTGTCAGTTAGGCATTCTGATACAAGGCTAACCCTTAAGTTTGAGATTCTCATCAAGGTCTTTTATTTATGTGAAAAGGAGATCCATAAAATAGTGTTGGCGCTGAACTTTCGTGACTGCCACACCAAGATCAGACACGTGGACGCCCATGCGACCTTGAACGAGGGCGTGGTGGTGCAAGTGATGGGGGAGCTGTCCAACGACATGCAGCCCATGCGCAAATTCATGCAGACATTCGTGCTGGCCCCTGAGGTAGATCCTTCAAGTGTATAGATGAACATTTGTCCTTGAAACATTTTCATTATTGTGTTAGTGTGGTCCAGTTCAGCTATGGGGTTAATTTTGTGTTAAAATTCAGTGACGTTGGTGTTTCAGGGCACTGTAGCAAACAAGTTCTACGTTCACAACGATGTATTCCGTTACCAAGACGAAGTGTTTGGGGATTCTGACTCAGAACCCCCTGAAGGTGAGTCTGTTAAAGATTAGGAAGCTGCTTTACAGTTGGCTGGTTGTTTCATATGTCATTTACTTCTCATGACTACATAATGGTTAGAAGTGTTGCTCTTATTGAACTCCATCGCAGTGCTTTTTTTTACTCATACATTACCTTGCATATGGGTCAACAATAGTGAATAATATGCATCTGCTAAATGACTAAAATGGAATGGGTATTTGATTCTGCCCCAAAACGGCTGTAAGTGGGACTCGTGTTGACGTTTCAGAGTCTGATGAGGATGTGGAGGAGATGGAGGAGAGGGTACCATCACCAGAGGTGAACCAGGAAGAGGCTGCAGCCTTCTACGAACAGACACCATGGTAAGGGAATTTATCCATCTTCTCTTCATATCATCTTAGTCTTGACTAGATCAGCAATCCTACCCTACTTTAAAAAAAAAATCGATGTTAAGTATGTATTACTGGCGCATAAGTGGTGGAAAACATGCCCTTCATAATAGTGACGGTATGTTAGTGAGTGTCGGATATGGGGGTGTAACGCATTAGGACCTCTACCAACGGTGCTCAGCCACATTTGGATTATTGTAATTAATCCTAACAGAATAGAAATTACCCTGTTCAATTGTAATCACGTAGAACAATGTCCTCATACCAACACTGACAGGGGTTATTGGAAAGCAAAACATTGCCCGTTACGTCTTCATCCCTGCTATAAATTAATATCATTTTTCTTTAAATGCTTAGAACAGGTCTCCTACACGGTAATAAAACACAATTCCCACTAATATTTGTGTTGCTAATTACCTGTCCTATGGACCATTTGCATGAACATTTTAAATACATGAAACGGCTGTTTTGAAATATAATCGGAATCTAGCCCTTTCTCATTTAATTTAGCCTAGCCATTAACATTTTTTAATTGTTATTGGACATTGTTGCATGTGTGGGGGGAAAAAATACTGAAATACTGAAATGAAAAAAGTTTGGATGCCTACTCATTCCAGGGTTTTTCCTCATTTGTACTATTTTCTACATTGGAGAACTATGAAATAACTATGAAAAAACACCTATGGAATCATGTCACAACCAAAAAAGTGTTAAACAAAACAAAATATATTTGAGATTCTTCAAAGTAGCTACCCTTTGGCTTGACAGCTTTACGCTTTCTCAGCATTCTCTCAACCAGCTTCACCTGGAATGCTTTGTCTTGAATGAGTTCCCACAAATGCTGAGTACTTGTTGGCTGCTTTTCCTTCACGCTGCAGTCCATCTCTCAAAATTCTTGAAATGTTGCGGATTGACTGACCTTCGTGTCTTAAAGTAATGACCTGTCGTTTCGCTTTTCTTATTTGAGCTGTTCTTGCCATAATATGGACTTTTTTTTTTTTTTTACCAAATAGGGTAATCTACTGTATACCACCCCTACCTTGTCACAAAACAATGGTCTCTAACGCATTAAGAAGGAAAGCAATTCCACAGATTGACTGAAGGCCCACCTGTTAATTGAAATGCACTCCAGGTGACTACCTCATGAAGCTGGTTGAGACAATGCCAAGAGTGTGCAAAACTCTTATCAAGGCAAAGGGTGACTACTTTGAAGAATCTAAAAAAAGACTTTTTTGATTTAATGCTTTTGGTTACTCAATGCTTCAATATGTGCTATTTCATAGTTCTGATGTTTACAATGTAGAAAATAGTAATACAAAATAAATTGTAAAAAACTTGAATGAGTAGGTGTCAATGTTTGACTGGTACTGTACATTGAACAAAAATATAGATGGTGTAACTTCATTTTACTGAGTTGTAGTTCTTATGAGGAAATCAGTCAATTGACATAAATTCCTTAGGCCCTAATCTATGGATTTCACATGACTGGAAATCTGTTGGTCACATCGTCATGGTATTTTTGTGCTTTCAAATTGCCATCAAAAAAGCCCAGTTTGTTTTCCATTGCCTGCCCATACCGTAACCCCACTGCCACCTGTTTTCAACGTCATCAGCTAACCTCTCTCCCACACAACGCCATACAGGCCGGTTGGTCATACTGCCAAATTCTCTAAAACAATGGCTTATGGTAGAGAAATTAACATTATATTCTCTGGCAACAGCTCTAGTGGACATTCCTGCAGTCAGCATGCCAATTGCACACTCCCTCAACTTGAGACGTCTGGCATCGTGCACATTTTATTGACCTTTTACTGTCCCCAGCACAAGGTGCAACTGTGTAATGATCATGCTGTTTAATAATCATCTTCATATGCCACGCCTGTCAGGTGGATGGATTATCTTGGTAAAGGACAAATGGTCGCTAACAGGGATATAAACAAATTTGTGCACAATTTAAGAAATACGTTTTTTTGTATTTATGAAACATTTCTCTGATCTTATTTCGGCTCATGAAACATGGGACCAAGACTTTACATGTTGCAATTATATTAGTTCTGTGTGAGTGAATACTGAGAGCTAGCTCAAGTATGTGGACACCTTCAAATTAGTGGATTCGGCCATTTCAGCCACACCAGTTGTTGACCCGTGTAAAAAATCGAGGACACAGCCATGCAATCTCCATACACGAACATTGGCAGTAGAATGGCCTTACTGAGGAGCTCGGTGAGTTTCAACGTGGCACTGTCATAAGATGCTACATTCCCAACAATTCAGTTTGTAAAATTGCTGCCCTGCTAGATCCCGGTTAGCTGTAAGTGCTGTTATTGTGACGTGGAAAGGTCTAGGAGCAACAACGACTCAGTTGCTAATTGGTAGTCCACACAAGCTCTCAGAATGGGACCGCTGTAAAAATTCTATCCTCGGTTGCACCTCTCACTATTGAGTTCCAAACTGCCTCTGGAAGCAATGTCAGCACAAGAACTGTTCGTCAGGAGCTTCATGAAATGGGTTTCCATGGCCGAGCAGCTGCACACAAGCCTAAGATCACCATGGGAAATGCCAAGCGTCTGCAGTCCAATGGACAAATCTGTTTTTTGCAGATTCCAGTAGAATGCTACCTGCCTGACTGCATAGTGCCAACTGTAAAGTTTGGTGGAGGAATGTTCTGCGGATGTTTTTCATGGTTTTGGCGAGGCCCCTTAGTTCCAGTGAATGGAAATCTTACCCCTACAGCGTATGACATTCTATGCTTCCAACTTGTGGCAACAGTTTTGAGAAGTCCCTTTACTCTGTTTAGTCAAGATCGGTGTGGAAGAACTTGACTGGCCTGCACAGAGCCCTGACCCAATTCATCCAAGATGTTCGATGGAGTTGAGAACGCCTGCTGCGAGCCAGGCCTAATCACCCAACCTGGGTGTCTGACCTCACTAATGATCTTGTGGCTGAATGGAAACAAGTCCCCGCAGGAATGTTCCAACATCTAGTCGAAAGCCTTCCCTGAAGAGTGGAGGCTGTTAATAGCAGCAAAGGGAGACCAACTCCATATGAATGCACATGATTTTGGAATGAGATGTTTGAGCACGTGTCCACGTGTGTAGATAGAGAACCACCATTTTGGCATAATGTGGTTATATGCATCGTAACGCTGAAGAAGGCACTAATGCCGAAATGTTGGTTTGCCAAATAAGTGCAACATGATTTTTCTAGCCTACAGTTTAGTCTCTGTTAGTCAGCACCTCTTAACTGTTTTGCACCAGTTCATGCCTTTCACCAGAGTTTTTGTTAGAGTAACATGGAAGGTTGCATGCTGCAATGCATATTCTCCTTGTTCCTAATCTCAAATTAGAACGTTAGTTTCTTTATGAGAAGTCTATGGCCAGAATATGCTCGAGGTTATTATTAGATCTGTGTCTGGGCTATTTCAGCACCGAGCCAGAGGGGCTAGTGGAGGAGGAGGTAGCTGTAACCCCAGAGCCTGAGGCGGAGGCGGAGCCAGATCCAGACGTGGTGGATGGAAAACCGGTCCTGGAGCCAGAGACCCAGGAGCAACACACTACAGAGGAGCAGGCAGATAAGTGTCCTGTCTCCTCACCCCTGCCCTCTGCCACTGCAGACCCTGCCCCTGCACCCGCTGCTGAAGATAACCGGGTAGGGCTCAACCCTCGTTTTGGCTACGGTATGGTCATCTCAACGTGGTGGTCAGGTTTCCATGTGTGACCTGGCTGTCTAATCGTCTCTGGATGCTGTTTTTTTTTAGCTGGTTATCCTCTGTCAATGCTGAGGTCACTAGGCAATCCCATGTGTGACCTGTCTACACCTATTCTGTTTTGGTTTAAGAACTATTTTGGTTGCATGACAATCAGCTTTGATAGTTGTTCATTTACCAAATTAGCAATTGCTGAGAAATTCCTTTTATTTTTGCCTCTTGATGTTCATTAGTTTTACCTTGCTTCTAGTGGTTTCCCTGTACCAGACCTCGTTCAGCTTAATATAATAGCGTCTGTTTGGTCTCTCCTCCAGCCTTTCTCCTGGGCCTCTGTCACCAGTAAGAACCTTCCCCCTAGTGGCGCTGTCCCCGTCTCTGGCATCCCCCCCCACGTTGTCAAAGTCCCCTTGGCACCGGTACGTTAACTTTGTTACTTTTCTCAATGTAAAATCATCTATTAAATACCAGTAGAAGAAACGACCACATGTACTACATTGATTACTAAGAGGGCTAAAGTCTCTTATGTATTTAGGATGTATCCTTCCAGTTGAAGAAAAACGATTAGGTATAAGAAACACATTTGCCAACTTTTTTTAATGAAGGTTCCTCTTAAAGGGGCCATGAACACATTCAATCAACTGGTTATGTAGCTTGAAGTCTTGTCTTGGTCTTATAGTCTGGTTTGTCGTTGTCTTGTCTTGGCGCTTTAGCCCAGGGTGGAGGTGAAAACAGAAGCCGCAGCACAGAGAACACAACCGAGAGGAGACCAGAGACCACGGGAAGCAAGGCCAGGCCCCCCACCAGTCAACAGAGGACCCCGACCAGGAGGTACCGTCCACCAGACAGCTGGGTCATGTTTAGGATGTAGAAAATGTTTTGAAATGGAGTGAAACTGGGCGGTACTACCTGACGTCGTCCAATAAGAACGGATTTAAAAAAAAATCAGTTTTAAAAATGTTTTGCTACAGTGTGCTGTCTACATTGAATGTAATCCGATCTGTGTTGGTCTGGTTTGTTTGAGGAAACATCAGACATGTGGATAGAGTTGCATGTCCGTTACTAAAGTGATCTCTCATGCCTCTTGGTCTGCAGTGCGGGAAGGAGAGCAGGGAGAGACGTCGGAGGTTCGCCGTGTGGTGAGGTATCCAGACGCTCACCAGCTCTTTGTAGGAAACGTCCCCCATGATGTGGACAAAGCAGAGCTCAAGGAGTTTTTCCAGCGTATGTCACATTTTTATTTAAATGGTCTGTAAAAAATAAAGTGTTTTAATGAAATGGATTTGTATGGCTTCAACTGACTGCTGGGGTGTCCAAGTGCCAGATTTAGGGGTCTGGTCTTCATTAATCACCCCCAATGACCTGTAAAAAGGGTTTGAAATAATTTATTAAAATCATTGTTCTGTAATGTTAAATGATCTGTGTCCCTGCCACAGAATATGATACATGTTTTGCAGCTAGTGAAGTAATGAATTGAAATGGTTGATTTGTAATTTTTCTATGATCTGGTTCCTCCTACAGAGTATGGTTCTGTGCTTGAGCTACGGATCAACAGCGGAGGGAAGCTGCCCAACTTTGGATTTGTGGTGTTTGACGATTTTGAACCTGTACAGAAAATCCTAAGCAACCGGGTAAGAATTATTTTCAATATTTTTTTCATTACTACGTCCCATGCTGATTAGGGACTTAGTGAATTTAACTCCACTTTGTTAAGCCTTGGATTCACTCTGATCTTTAGTTGTTTTTGATCCTATGAATGAATGTACTGACAGTCCTCTCTCTTCTGTAGCCCATTAAGTTCAGAGGAGACATCCGACTGAACGTGGAGGAAAAGAAGACTCGCTCCGCCCGGGAAGGGGACCGGCGAGACATCCGCCCCAGAGGTCCAGGTGGCCCCGGAGGGCCCCGGGAGAGGATAGGAGGGCCCAGAGGCCCCCCCACCAGGGGTGGCATGACACAGAAACCCAGCTTTGGCTCTGGACGAGGTACTGGACCCAGTGAAGGAGGTCGCTACATGGGACCTCGTCAGTGAACGTCACTGTTAGTCTAATGTACCATGCCAGCTACAACTGCTGATGTCAGTCGCCCCGACTCAAGTATTGTACAAAGATGGCTTCTCCATCCCTCCCTCCTGTTCGCTTTTTGTTTTCTAGCCTGGGATTCTGGAATGTGATCCACCTCTCCTTTCTCCCGACGTTGACATGATCTGGGCATTTCTCCTCGTCTTTTACGTCCCGAACTTGAATTTGTGGAAAGAAAGTAAAGAGTCTAAACTAACTAGTTGAATTGGAACCGCCCAGTTTGGTTTTGGCGTTCTCTCCCTGTTTCTTAAAGGAACGTGTAAGTACTGCCTGGGCAGTCCTGTGTATCGCTACCACTGTCTTTTCAGGTCAAATGCAAGTATGGTTTTATTTTAAATTGTGAAGTTGAATCATGGTTGTGAATGGTTATTATCGAGCATGTAACAAGTCCTGTCTGCCTTTTCACTGATGCACTTCATCATGACAATACCAATCAGCTGATGAGAGAACTGAATAAACATGGTTTACTGTTTTAAACATGACTTTGTATTGTAACACATTGTGTTGCTTTTTATGGACCTGTTTCCTGGACACAGATTAAGGAGGTTTTTGGTGGAGATTGTCCATTTGAGTTAGTTTTTAACTTAAGTGCAGGTATAGCCTTAATCTGTGTCTGGGGAAACTGCCCCCTACACTGCAAGAATATAAATGCCACGATTTCAAATAAATGTTAAGTTACATGTAAGGAAATCAATCAATTGAAATAAATTCATTAGGCCCTAATCTATGGATTTGACATGACTGAAGACTCCTGCGTCTGGTCACAGGTTCCTTTTATAAAAAAAAAAGTAGTGGTGTGGATCAGAACCAGTCGGTGTGACCACATTTAGCCTCATGCAGCGGAATGTCTCCTTTGCATAGTTACTCGGGTTGGTTGTGGAATGTTGTCCCACTCCTCTCCAATGGCTGTTCAATAATGTCAGGAATTGGAACATGTGTTTGTACACATCGATACAGGGAATCCAAAACATGCTCAACGGGTGACTCGTCTGAGTGTGCAGGCCACAAACCACTGGGACACTTTCAGGTTATAGGAATTGTGTACAGGTCCTTGCGACATGGATGAGTTATCCTGTAAAATGAGGTGATGGTGGCAGATGTCATGAGATGTCATGGGTATCTGTTTTTAAAATGCAATTGTGTTGTCCGTAGTTTATTCCTACCCATACCATAACCCCACCATGGAGAACTCTCAATGTTGACATCAGTAAACTGCTCTCCCACATGATGCCATACACGATCTGACCAGTACAGTTAAAAACAGATGTAATCTGCGAAGAGCACAATTCTCCACTGTGCCAGTGGATGAGCTTCCCTGAGATGTTTTCTGACAGTTTGAAAGAACTATTTGGTTGTGCAAACCCAGTTTCATCAGCTGTCCGGGTGGCTGGTCTCCGATGATCCCGCAGGGGAAGAAGCCGGATGTAGAGGTCATGAGCTGGTGTGGTTACATGTAGTCTGCGGTTTTGAGGCCGGTTGGATGTTCTACCAAATTCTCTAAAACAACGGAGGCGGCTTATGGTAGAGAAATTAACATTTAATTATCTGGCAAGGGTTCTGGTGACCATTCCTGCAGTCAGCATGCCAATTGCACGCTCTGTGGCATTGCGTTTTGTGATAAAACTACACATTTTAGTGTCCCCAGCACAAGGTGAACCTGTGTAATGATCATGCTGTTTAATCAGCTTCTTGATATGCCACACCTGTCAGGTGGATGGATTATCTTGGCAAAATAGAAACGGGGACGTAAACAAAATTTCCACAAACGTAAAAAAAGAAGAAAAAAAAAGCTTTTTTGGAACATTTCTGGGACATGTTATTTCAGCTCATGTTTAAGTTTTATATTTTCGGTTAATTTTTTAAATAATTATTAGAAAAGTGTGGCCGCCAAAAGGAAACCTGTCAGAGAGCCGAGGAAAAGGAGACAACATCCCCCAAAAGGAAACCTGTCAGAGCTGTGGAAAAGGAGAGTACATCCCCCAAAAGGAAACCTGTCAGAGAGCTGTGGAAAAGGAGAGAACATCCCCCAAAAGGAAACCTGTCAGAGAGCTGTGGAAAAGGAGATAACATCCCCCAAAAGGAAACCTGTCAGAGAGCTGTGGAAAAGGAGATAACATCCCCCAAAAGGAAACCTGTCAGAGAGCTGTGGAAAAGGAGACAACATCCCCCAAAAGGAAACCTGTCAGAGAGCTGTGGAAAAGGAGACAACATCCCCCAAAAGGAAACCTGTCAGAGCTGTGGAAAAGGAGACAACATCCCCCAAAAGGAAACCTGTCAGAGAGCTGTGGAAAAGGAGACAACATCCCCCAAAAGGAAACCTGTCAGAGAGCTGTGGAAAAGGAGACAACATCCCCCAAAAGGAAACCTGTCAGAGAGCTGTGGAAAAGGAGACAACATCCCCCAAAAGGAAACCTGTCAGAGAGCTGTGGAAAAGGAGACAACATCCCCCAAAAGGAAACCTGTCAGAGAGCTGTGGAAAAGGAGACAACATCCCCCAAAAGGAAACCTGTCAGAGAGCTGTGGAAAAGGAGACAACATCCCCCAAAAGGAAACCTGTCAGAGAGCTGTGGAAAAGGAGACAACATCCCCCAAAAGGAAACCTGTCAGAGAGCTGTGGAAAAGGAGACAACATCCCCCAAAAGGAAACCTGTCAGAGAGCTGTGGAAAAGGAGACAACATCCCCCAAAAGGAAACCTGTCAGAGAGCTGTGGAAAAGGAGACAACATCCCCCAAAAGGCCAGAAGCATTGGCACTCCTCTAGTAGAGGCCTTACAGTGCATTCGCAAAGTATTCAGACCCCTTCCCTTGTCCACATTTTATTATGTTACAGTTACCTTATTCTAAAATGGATGAAACTATCTTTCCCCTCATCAATCTACACACAAACTGTTTTTTAAGAAATGTTTGCAAATGTATTAAAAATGAAAAACAGAAATACCTTATTAACATAAGTATTCAGACCCTTTGCTATGAGACTCAGGTGCATCCTGTTTCCATTGATCATCCTTGAGATGTTTCTACAACTTGTAGTCAACCTGTGGTAAATTCAATTGATTGGACATGATTTGGAAAGGCACATCTGACAGTGCATGTCAGAGCAAAAACCAAGCCATGAGGTCGAAAGAATTGCCCGTCGAGGCACAGATCTGAGGAACGGTACAAAAAAAACTTTTTCAGCATTGAAGGTCCCCAAGAACACAGTGGCCTCCATTTTTAAATTGAAGAAGTTTGGAACCACCAAGACTGTTCCTAGAGCTGGCCGCCCGGCCTAATTGAGTAATCTGGGGAGAAGGGCCTTGGTTCAGAACCCGATGGTCACTTTGACAAGAGTTCCTCTGTGGAGATGGTTTTCATTCTGGAAGGTTCTCTCATCTCTGCAGTGCTCCAGTGGCCAGACGGAATCCACTCAGAAAGAGGCACGACAGCGCGATTGGAGTTTGCCTAAAGGCTCCTAAAGGACTCTCAGATCATGAGAAACAAGATTCTCTGGTCTGATGAAACCAAGATTGAACTCTTTGGCCTGAATGCCAAGCGTCGCGTCTGGAGGAAACCTGGCACAATCCCTACGGTGAAGCATGGTGGTGGCGGCAGCATGCTGTGGGGAGGTTTTTCAGCGGAAGGGACTGGGAGACTAGTCAGGATCGAGGGGAAAGATGAGATCCTTGAATTACCGATATGTAGATACTTGAATCAAAGCTTCAAAGACTTATCCTCAATGTCAACGTGAGTGTCTTGCAAAACATTCCCAAATCCTACTGATATCAAGGGTCTTCATTAGGGCACACAATGCACACCAGTTTCCAATGGAAAACACATATCAGTTTGTTATTGGACACGTCCAGCCTCTCTGTTACAGTCCGTTTTCTTCAGTTTGGTGCCTAATGAACACCTTGGGTGTATTCACTAGTCGGTACTACCTGAAGTTAGGGTTTAAACATGGTGTTACTACCTGAAGTTAGGGTTTAAACAGGGTGTTACTACCTGAAGTTAGGGTTGGGGTTTAAACAGGGTGGTACTACCTGAAGTTAGGGTTGGGGTTTAAACGGGGTGGTACTACCTGCATTTAGGGTTGAAACAGGGTGGTACTACCTGAAGTTAGGGTTTAAACAGGGTGGTACTACCTGAAGTTAGGGTTTAAACAGGGTGGTACTACCTGAAGTTAGGGTTGGGGTTTAAACGGGGTGGTACTACCTGCATTTAGGGTTGAAACAGGGTGGTACTACCTGAAGTTAGGGTTTAAACAGGGTGGTACTACCTGCATTTAGGGTTTAAACAGGGTGGTACTACCTGCATTTAGGGTTGAAACAGGGTGGTACTACCTGAAGTTAGGGTTAGGGTTTAAACAGGGTGGTACTACCTGAAGTTAGGGTTGGGGTTTAAACAGGGTGGTACTACCTGAAGTTAGGGTTGGGGTTGAAACGGGGTGGTACTGCCTGAATTTAGGTTTGAAACGGGGTGGTACTGCCTGAATTTAGGGTTTGAAACGGGGTGGTACTGCCTGAATTTAAGGTTGAAACGGGGTGGTACTACCTGAATTTAAGGTTGAAACGGGGTGGTACTGCCTGAATTTAGGTTTGAAACGGTGTGGTACTACCTGAATTTAAGGTTGAAACGGGGTGTTACTACCTGAATTTAAGGTTGAAACGGGGTGGTACTGCCTGAATTTAGGTTTGAAACGGGGTGGTACTACCTGAAATTAGGTTTGAAACAGAGTGTTATTACCAGGGCTGTGGTGGTCATGTAATTATGTCAGCCTTTATTGTCATGCTATGTCTCACGGTAATTTACATTAATGAACATAAACATGTTTAGCATCTCCAGACCCCCATGCATTCAAGCCACATACGATCTGCTGAGGCACACGTTTGGAACATCAATAGGACATTCACTATAATTGTAGGCTAACTCTGTACGCCGCCCTGCACAATCAATGAACCAACAGCATCGCCTAGGCCTATACGTTCTCTCCCAGACTCATGGATAGTAAGTATTAGGGCAAAGCATCAGGTAACCTGTCCACCCAGTATACATAGTAATACAGTCCACACTCAAAAGGTGATTACTATCATTTGTTTAACATTGGATTATGGGCTACTGTGATGGGGGTCGGGGCCCTAACAAATCAGAACTCATGAGTACCCACAACCCCCCCCCCCCCCCCCCCCCCCCTGTTTTAAATATGTTTTAAAGTTCAGTTCCTGGAATTCTGCACATTTTTTGCCACAGGATGTTGAGAATATGTTTCCATTTGAATTAAAGCAAGTTTCCTGCAATTTTACACATTTTTCTCCATGGGGCGTAGAGAAGATTTAGCCATTTCAACTGAGTTCCTAAAAAAAATATACAGCACCAGTCAAATATTTGGACACACCTACTCATTCAAGGGGTTTTCTTTATTGTTACTATTTTCTACATTGTAGTCTAATAGTGAAGACATCAAAACTATGAAATAACACATATGGAATCATGTAGTAACCAAAAAAGTGTTAAACGAATCAATATATATTTCTTTTTTTTTATTCTTCAAAGTAGCCACCCTTTGCCTTAACAGCTTTGCACACTCTTGGCATTCTCTCAACCAGCTTCACTTGGAATGCTTTTCCAACAGTCTTGAAGGAGTTCCCACATATGCTGAGTATTTGTTGGCTGCTTTTCCTTCATTTTGCGGTACAACTCATCCCAAACCATCTGAATTGGGTTGAGGTCGGGTGATTGTGGAGGCCAGGTCATCTGATGCACCACCCCATCACTCTCCTACTTTGTCAAATAGCCCTTGAAAAACCTGGAGGTGTGTTGGGTAATTGTCCTGATGAAAAACAAATGATAGTCCCACTAAGTGTACCCCAGATGGGATGGTGTATCGCTGCAGAATGCTGTGGTAGCCATGCTGGTGCCTTGAATTCTACATAAATCACAGACCGTGTCACCAGCAAAACACCCCCACACTGTAATTTTACTGAGGTCATGACTAACGACTGACGGTTTGGCTGTAATATCGTCATTACAACAGCCCCTAGTCAAAGACTCAACCATGAACACTTACTGACAGTTGTGGCTGCTTTGTGTGATGTATTGTCGTCTCTACCTTCTTGCCCTTTGTGCTGTTGTCTGTGCCCAAGAATGTTTGTACCATGTTTTGTGTTGCTACCATGTTGTTGTCATGTTGTGTTACTCCCAAGTTGTACTGTCATGTGTTGCTGCCTTGCTATGTTGTTGTCTTAGGTGTCTTTATGTAATGTTGTGTGGTCTCTCTTTAGGTAATGTTGTGTGGTCTCTCTTCATGTAATGTTGTGTGGTCTCTCTTCATGTAATGTTGTGTGGTCTCTCTTTATGTAATGTTGTCTGGTCTCTCTTTATGTAGTGTTGTGTGGTCTCTCTTTATGTAATGTTGTGTGGTCTCTCTTTATGTAATGTTGTGTGGTCTCTCTTTATGTAGTGTTGTGTGGTCTCTTATGTAATGTTGTGTGGTCTCTCTTTATGTAATGTTGTGTGGTCTCTCAATGTAATGTTGTGTGGTCTCAATGTAATGTTGTGTGGTCTCTCAATGTAATGTTGTGTGGTCTCTCTTTATGTAGTGTTGTGTGGTCTCTCTTTATGTAGTGTTGTGTGGTCTCTCTTTATGTAATGTTGTGTGGTCTCTCTTTATGTAATGTTGTGTGGTCTCTCTTTATGTAGTGTTGTGTGGTCTCTCTTTATGTAGTGTTGTGTGGTCTCTCTTTATGTAATGTTGTGTGGTCTCTCTTTATGTAGTGTTGTGTGGTCTCTCTTTATGTAATGTTGTGTGGTCTCTCTTTATGTAGTGTTGTGTGGTCTCTCTTTATGTAGTGTTGTGTGGTCTCTCTTTATGTAATGTTGTGTGGTCTCTCTTTATGTAGTGTTGTGTGGTCTCTCTTTATGTAGTGTTGTGTGGTCTCTCTTTATGTAGTGTTGTGTGGTCTCTCTTTATGTAGTGTTGTGTGGTCTCTCTTTATGTAGTGTTGTGTGGTCTCTCTTTATGTAGTGTTGTGTGGTCTCTCTTTATGTAGTGTTGTGTGGTCTCTCTTTATGTAGTGTTGTGTGGTCTCTCTTTATGTAGTGTTGTGTGGTCTCTCTTTATGTAGTGTTGTGTGGTCTCTCTTTATGTAGTGTTGTGTGGTCTCTCTTTATGTAGTGTTGTGTGGTCTCTCTTTATGTAATGTTGTGTGGTCTCTCTTTATGTAGTGTTGTGTGGTCTCTCTTTATGTAGTGTTGTGTGGTCTCTCTTTATGTAATGTTGTGTGGTCTCTCTTTATGTAGTGTTGTGTGGTCTCTCTTTATGTAATGTTGTGTGGTCTCTCTTTATGTAGTGTTGTGTGGTCTCTCTTGTTGTGATGTATGTTTTGTTCTTTATCTATATGTTATTTTTTCATTTTATTTTATTTTTAATCCGAGGCCCCGCAGGAGGTATTTAGCCTTTTGGTCATTGTAAATAACAATTTGTTCTTAACTGACTTGACTAGTTAAATAAAGGTTAAATAAATAAAATAAAATAGAAGTTACTACCTGAATTTAGGATTAGGGTTGCTATAGTGTGTTCTAATGAACACACCCCAGCAAATGGTACTGTAGATTTCCTCATGAACAAGGACAAGGTCTTCAAGCAGTTGGCCAGAGACTGTTCATTAGTATTCATGATGTGGAGGAGGATGCAACGTAACCTCTCAGGGTGTATCGGCCGTATCATATTTGGTATCCCCACCCTGTGACCCACATGGGCTGAGAAGGTGCTGGTACAGCTGGCAACAACCTTCTGAGCATACGACCCTCCAGCTGGACAAACCCCTCCCAAATGGCACCCTATTCCCTACATAGTGCACTACTTTTTTTTTTTACCTGAGCCCACCCAATTCCCTACACAGTGAAACCCTACTCCCTGCATTGTGAATCCCTACTCCTTGCATTGTGAATCCATATTCCCTACATTGTGAATCCATATTCCCTACATGGTGAATCCATATTCCCTACATTGTAAATCCCTATTCCCTACATGGTGAAACCCTATTCCCTACATTGTGAATCCCTACACAGTGAAACCCTATCCCCTACACAGTGAAACCCTATTCCCTACATAGCGAAACCCTACATAGTGAAACCCTATCCCCTACATAGTGAAACCCTACACAGTGAAACCCTATCCCCTACATAGTGAAACCCTATCCCCTACATAGTGAAACCCTACACAGTGAAACCCTATCCCCTACACAGTGAAACCCTATTCCCTACATAGTGAAACCCTATTCCCTACATAGTGAAACCCTATTCCCTACATAGTGAATCCCTATTCCCTACATAGTGAAACCCTATTCCCTACATAGTGAAACCCTATTCCCTACATAGTGAATCCCTATTCCCTACATAGTGAAACCCTATTCCCTAAATAGTGAAACCCTATTCCCTACATAGTGAAACCCTATTCCCTACATAGTGAAACCCTTTCCCCTACATAGTGAATCCCTATTCCCTACATAGTAAAACCCTACATAGTGAAACACTATTCCCTACATAGTGAAACACTATTCCCTACATAGTGAAACCCTATTCCCTACATAGTGAAACCCTATTCCCTACATAGTGAAACACTATTCCCTACATAGTGAAACCCTGTTCCCTACATAGTGAAATCCTATTCCCTACATAGTGAAACCCTATTCCCTACATAGCGAAATCCTACATTGTGAATCCCTATTCCCTACATAGTGAAACCCTTTTCCCTACATAGTGAATCCCTATTCCCTACATAGTGAAACCCTATCCCCTACATAGTGAAACCCTATTCCCTACATAGTGAAACCCTATTCCCTACATAGTGAAACCCTATTCCCTACATAGTGAAACCCTTTCCCCTACATAGTGAATCCCTATTCCCTACATAGTAAAACCCTACATAGTGAAACACTATTCCCTACATAGTGAAACCCTATTCCCTACATAGTGAACCCTATTCCCTACATAGTGAAACCCTATTCCCTACATAGTGAAACCCTATTCCCTACATAGTGAAACCCTATTCCCTACACAGTGAAACCCTATTCCCTACACAGTGAAACCCTATTCCCTACACAGTGAAACCCTATTCCCTACATAGTGAAACCCTATTCCCTACATAGTGAAACCCTATTCCCTACATAGTGAAACCCTACATAGTGAAACCCTATTCCCTACATAGTGAAACCCTACATAGTGAAACCCTATTTCCTACATAGTGAAACCCTATCCCCTACATAGTGAAATCCTACATAGTGAAACCCTATTCCCTACATAGTGAAACCCTATTCCCTACATAGTGAAACCCTATTCCCTACATAGTGAAACCCTATTCCCTACATAGTGAAACACTATTCCCTACATAGTGAAACACTATTCCCTACATAGTGAAACCCTATCCCCTACATAGTGAAACCCTATTCCCTACATAGTGAAACCCTATTCCCTACATAGTGAAACCCTACATAGTGAAACCCTATTCCCTACATAGTGAAACCCTATTCCCTACATAGTGAAACCCTATTCCCTACATAGTGAAACCCTACATAGTGAAACCCTATTCCCTACATAGTGAAACCCTACATAGTGAAACCCTATTCCCTACATAGTGAAACCCTACACAGTGAAACCCTATCACCTACATAGTGAAACCCTACATAGTGAAACCCTATTCCCTACATAGTGAATCCCTATTCCCTACATAGTGAAACCCTATTCCCTACATAGTGAAACCCTATTCCCTACATAGTGCACTACTTTTAGAACAGAGTGCCATTAGGGATACAGCCACAGTTTCACCCAGAGAGAGGGTCCTATAGCCTGAGGAGCCCTGGAATGAACACACACACACACACACAGACACACACACACACACACACACACACACACACACACACACACAGACACAGGAATGCAGCAACACAGGCACTTAAGCACACAGACACCAACACGTTGGAGGCGATCGGGTCTCTCATTAAGACTGTTTGAATCTATTAACATTCACATCCTGGCGTGTGAAGAAATGTCAAGGTCTTCGTTATCATGTGGTGAAACCACCAAGGTTTTAGTCATCACCACCAACACAACAAAAACAGAGCTTGTTTCTCAGTGTGAAATAGGGAGCAGGGTCACAAACACTGAGAATCTAATGAGAATCTAATGTCTGTGTAAAACAACATAACTAGCACCATAATGCCAAAAAGTGCTATCTTTTGCCTTAACCAGAGAGGGAGGCCAAATGCTCTTATTTCATACACTGAGAAACACATTTCTGTCAAAGCCTTCATGTTTCACTGGCTTCAGGCCCTGGGGGTGGTTTTCAGTGTCAGCTGTAATGTCATTTTAGTAAGTCCCACTGTAGTATCCTGCTACTTACTGCAGGGCCATCCAAGGGACCGGGTGGTCTGGGAGAGGGGGAGGGGGGAGTGAGTTGTTACGTACACCACCACCAGAACAAGGGCAGAGGAGCCAACGCTATGACTATGTAACAAAAGACGTCTTATTCCCTATATAGTGCACTACTTTTGACCATAGCCCTGTGGTGTAAGTAGGGCACTTTGTAGGAAATAGGGTACCATTTAGAGCGTAAACGTCATGACGGAACCCAGTCCTTTATTGGGTCATCGTCATCCAACAGCTAAAAATATCACGTTACAGAGGAGGAAGTTCATGCATTTAGAATCAAATGTGAAGTAGCGCTTTATAGTTATGTGATGACATCACGTGCTACGTGTACCATCAAAATGATTTAGAGATCATAGTTTGCGTCACGTGTCGCAATAAAGAAAGTTCAACAAAAGAAAAATGCACCGCTGTCGAAACAGAGACTAAATGTGTCTTGATCTTTAGAAAATGTATCCTATATCGGGCGTTTTATTACACATATCGCAATGATTATTTTTGCACATTGCTTTTACCGATTAATCCTGGGTCAATGGAAATCTGCCTATTGTGTGTTTAAGAGGAGGAAGTTCAGTCAGTCACTGTGTACCAGGAGATTTTCTACATCATAACTCAAGAGATGAGGGAGATGTAGTGCGCTACTTTCGAACAGAACTGGTCAAAAATGCTGCGCTATGTAGGGCATAGGGTGTCATTTGGGACATATCCTTTAGTTGTTTAATGAAGTGTCATAAACTAGGTTTCCATCCAATTTACGACAGATTTACATACAAATATTCAAAAATCTGCATAAAACAATACCCGCAATTTCCCCACCAGAGATGTGTTTCCATCAAACGGACCCATTGCGGATTAAAAGGCTGTGGGTGAAGACGTCGTGCACATAAAAAAAATCACTTTTGTGGTTAAATGACATTGTACTGAATGAAAAAATACAAAGTTAAATGGGTTTCCATCGCATTTTCAACTCTACTGATGGTTTTGTCACAAACTGTTGTGTTAAACAGCAAACGTGCCCACTCTGGTCTTCACACGTGCTTTCTAGCCAACAGCTGGCAGATACAGTGCTGGTAGGCTACCTGCATTTAGAAATTATTCTGGATAAGAGCGATATTTGTTTTATTTGTCAACCAGCAGCCAAACATCATAATCTCACCAGAATAAGATATTTATTGGAAAGGAGCATCAAGCTCATCATGTGCACTTTCAACACCCTGTGAAGTTCATGATAATTGATTTAATCTGTAGCCTAATAAACTGCACGGACCAAACACATATCATCGCGTGACTCCAAGTTTACTTCAATATGATGGTTATTAAATCAATACTTGCGCATAAAGGCGTTTCCACCGCTATGTCTCGCATAATTCATTTTACCGTCACAAAAAGATCCCACCATGTCCAACGAACAAATGGTCTGTCAGCAATTAAACTAGACACACAAATACTCCTGTTGACTGGGCCTCCTTCAGAGCGCTAAGAAACAAATACACAGGATAGATCAGGAAGTCCAAATCAGATGACAATTTAAATACAGTCATAGAACCTAAACAACCCTACCAAATTCTAGAAGCTAATCAAATCAGTGTCAGATTCTAATCTATCCTCTGGCCTTCCTGGCCATTTAATGATGGATTCTAATGAAGTGAAGGATAAAGATGATATTGTCAGGGTTTTTAACAAGCACTTCATATCTGCTGGTTCAGTTTTTGATAATGGTGGGTCCCAGGCCTCTAATGTCAGCTCTGTTACAGTCAACTATAATATAGGCCCTCATGAACCATTTTAACTTTGAGCCTGTGTCTTATACTGAGTTCTATAAAGAACTAAAGGCAATAGACACTAAAAAGTCTGCAGGTCCAGACAACCTGGACCCCCTACCTCTTAAAGATAGCAGCTGTTATTATTACTGAACCTGTGGCTCACATTTTCAACTTGAGTCTCTTGACCAATTCCATACCCAGCATTTGTAAATCAGAGATCTCTCAGATGCTAATAACTATGGTCCTATCTCTAAACTCCCTATCCTGGACAAAGTCTATGAATCCCTAGTGAACTCACAGTGTAAAAAACGTCTTAATTGAAAAGAACATACTGAGTGGGGTTCAGTCTGGCTTTAGATCGGGGCACAGCACCACACCTGCAGCTATGGCAGTGGCACATGACATCATTAATGCACTTGATAAAAAGCAACATTGTGCTGGTCTGTTTGTGGATTTTTTCAAAGGCCTTTGATTCAGTTGACCATGAATTGTTGCTAGCCAGACTCAGAAACATTGGTCTCAGTGAAGGGGCAGTAAATTGGTTTAGGAACTATATTTCTGACAGCACACATTGTGTTATATACTGACAATCACAAGTCTGGCTTTCTAGAGATTAATAGAGGTGTGCCCCAGGGTTCCATTTTAGCTCCTGTGTTGTTCTCAGTTTTCATTAATGATTTGGGAAATGGGATGCAACCAGCAATCTATATGCAGATGATGCAGTTATATATTCTTGTGCTCCTTCTCTGGTTCAGGCTGTTGAAGAGCTCCAAACTGCTTTTCAGTCACCGCAGGCCTCCCTTTATGGTCTCAAACTGGTCTTGAATGTACAAAAAAAAACTAAATTCATGACCTTTATCAGAGCTAGAACTCTGCCAGAGAACATTAGCATTGTCACTTCTGGTGGCTTATCCATTGAAAAAGTGTCATCCTACAAATAACTAGGTTGGATGACAAGTTGTCCTTTAAAGTTCATGTTGATAATCTTGTGACAAAGCTTAAATTGAAATGTTGTTTTTATTTTCGTAACAAGGCTTGCTTCCTGCTTATGGCTAGAAAGAAGCTTGTTCAGGCTACTTTTCTCTCTGTAATTGATTATGGTGACTTGTTGTATATACATGCAGCCTCTTCCGTCTTAGAGATTGGACTCTGTTTATCATGCAGCCTCTTCCATCTTAGAGACTGGACTCTGTTTATCATGCAGCCTCTTCCGTCTTAGAGACTGGACTCTGTTTATCATGCAGCCTCTTCCGGCTTAGAGACTGGACTCTGTTTATCATGCAGCCTCTTCTGTCTGACAGGGACTGGACTCTGTTTATCATGCAGCCTCCTCTGTCTTACAGAGACTGGACTCTGTTTATCATGCAGCCTCTTCTGTCTGACAGAGACTGGACTCTGTTTATCATGCAGCCTCCTCTGTCTTACAGAGACTGGACTCTGTTTATCATGCATCCTCCTCCATCTTAGAGACTGGACTCTGTTTATCATGCATCCTCCTCCATCTTAGAGACTGGACTCTGTTTATCATGCAGCCTCCCCCATCTTAGAGACTGGACTCTGTTTATCATGCAGCCTCCTCCATCTTAGAGACTGGACTCTGTTTATCATGCAGCCTCCTCCATCTTAGAGACTGGACTCTGTTTATCATGCATCCTCCTCCATCTTAGAGACTGGACTCTGTTTATCATGCAGCCTCCTCCATCTTAGAGACTGGACTCTGTTTATCATGCAGCCTCCTCCATCTCAGAGACTGGACTCTGTTTATCATGTATCCTCCTCCATCTTAGAGACTGGACTCTGTTTATCATGCATCCTCCTCTGTCTTACAGAGACTGGACTCTGTTTATCATGCAGCCTCCTCTGTCTTACAGAGACTGGACTCTGTTTATCATGCAGCCTCCTCTGTCTTACAGAGACTGGACTCTGTTTATCATGCAGCCTCCTCCATCTTAGAGACTGGACTCTGTTTATCATGCAGCCTCCTCCATCTCAGAGACTGGACTCTGTTTATCATGTATCCTCCTCCATCTTAGAGACTGGACTCTGTTTATCATGCATCCTCCTCTGTCTTACAGAGACTGGACTCTGTTTATCATGCAGCCTCCTCTGTCTTACAGAGACTGGACTCTGTTTATCATGCAGCCTCCTCTGTCTTACAGAGACTGGACTCTGTTTATCATGCATCCTCCTCCATCTTAGAGACTGGACTCTGTTTATCATGCAGCCTCCTCCATCTTAGAGACTGGACTCTGTTTATCATGCATCCTCCTCCATCTTAGAGACTGGACTCTGTTTATCATGCATCCTCCTCCATCTTAGAGACTGGACTCTGTTTATCATGCAGCCTCCTCCATCTTAGAGACTGGACTCTGTTTATCATGCAACCTCCTCCATCTTAGAGACTGGACTCTGTTTATCATGCAGCCTCCTCCATCTTAGAGACTGGACTCTGTTTATCATGCAACCTCTGTCTTACAGAGACTGGACTCTGTTTATCATGCAGCCTTGCGCTTTATAACAGATGCCAAGTCCCTCACCCACCATTACACATTGTGCCAATGTGGTAGGTTGGACCTCACTTTATATGTGCAGAAAGATACATTTGTATGTGTTCATCGACAAAGCCCTTTTGGGTAAACTCCCTCTTTACCTCTGTAGTCTGGTCTCCTGCACCACCAGCAGATACCATACCTGGTCTGCTAGGTAGTTGCTACTTAAAGTCCCCAGGACATTTACAGTATTAGGCAAGACTGCCTTCTCTTCTTGTGCACCAGACCCATGGAATAGTCTAAAATCCATGGTTCATCTAGACATGTTAGTGCCACTGAATTAATTTAAAATATTGATGGGAGACTCTGTTATAGAGGAGTGTTAATGCTTGTTTTAGTCTGGATCATGTAGTTGTATTGTTGTATGTTTTAATTCTGTAACGTATTGATTGTTGCTGCCTTCTTGGCCATGTCTCCCTTGAAAGAGAGACTCTGGGTCTCAATGGGCTTTTCCTGGTTAAATAAAGGTATAAAATACTAATAATAATATAACAACTGGCAGATCCGGTTTCCATCAGCCCAGTTGTGACTTTTTTAATGCATCAGTTAATTCATCTGCATGAAATGGTTTTATGGGAACCTGTTTATAGGCTGCTTTAAGACAGTTCAGATTTTTTTCCCCACAAATTGGTCTTTTGACCAATCACATCAGATCTTTTAACACCTGATCTTTTTCAGAGCTGATCTGATTGGTAAAAAAAACTAAACAGAATTGGGCAACTTGTCTAAACGCAGCCAAAGTGCTTTAAAATGTATTTTAAAAAAAACGTTTAGTCCTTTTCACGATATCCATTTGGTAGTTACAGTCTTGTCCCATCGCTGCAACTCCAGTACGGACTTGGGAGAAGCGAAGGTCGCGAACCATGCGTCCTCCAAAACACGACCCTGCCAAGACAGACAACACCAATGTGTCAGAGGAGACACCATACAACTGGCAACCAGGGTCAGCTTGCGGGCACCCAGCCCGCCACAAGGAGTCACTAGAATGCCAAAATACCAGCAACAGTGTGTGAAAACCTTGTGAAGACTTTTGACCTCTGTCATTGCCAACAAAGGGTATATAACAAAGTATTGAGGTAAACTTTTGTTATTGACCAAATACTTATTTTCCACCATAATTTGCAAATAAATTCATAAAAAATCCTACAATGTGATTTTCTGGATTTTCTTTTCTCATTTTGTCTGTCATAGTTGAAGTGTGCCTATGATGAGAATTACAGGCCTCTCTCATCTTTTTAAGTGGGAGAACATGCACAATTGGTGGCTGACTAAATACTTATTTGCCCCACTGTACCTATTTGAGTGGATTCTTGTTATTCGGTTTACTGTTTGAACAGTCGCTGAGATTATATTTGGGAAATCAATGAAAAAATAGGCTGCATTGTTGAATAGCCTATGTAGCCTATAGATCAGACCCAAGTAACCAAGCGTCAACAATGCCCCAACAATGCCCCAACAATGCCCCAACATGCCCCAACAATGCCCCAACAATGCCCCAACAATGCCCCAACATGCCCCAACAATGCCCCAACAATGCCCCAACATGCCCCAACAATGCCCCAACAATGCCCTGCGGAAGGAATGATACCGGGAGTCTCAATTTTCGGTTAAAATGAAACAGGAAGTCTAACGCCAGAGTGTATCACAAGGAGCCGTGTCATTTTGTGACACTGCAACACTGCACTACGCTCTGTACCTTCCGTCTCCGTAGTGTGTGAATTTACCTTTAGGCCACCGGATCTTAGCAATGTGACCTTACAAAAGGGTAATACTTACAATTTCAATTTGTATTTAATTTTCTAAAATGCAGAACATTTATGTAACATGTGTTTGAAAGTCAATTAGAGTAAAAGCCCCATTCAATCATTCAGCGGAGAGAGAGATGTTTCTCTCCTCAAGGGCTTTTTGTTAGTTAGCAATATCACAACAACCTACGGATGTGATTTAATTGGTATGATTATACACAGATCCTTGATCTGGGAAAAAATAAATATATAATCCATATGTATATATTCTTATTCCATTCCTTTACTTAGATTTGTGTGTATTAGGTTGTTGTTGTGGACATTGTTTTGATGACTTGTTAGATACTGCTGCACTGTCGGAACTAGAAGCACAAGAAATTCGTTACACTTGCAATAACATTTTATTTTTATTTTACTAGGCAAGTCAGTTAAGAACAAATTCTTATTTTCAATGACGGCCTAGGAACAGTGGGTTAACTGCCTGTTCAGGGGCAGAACGACAGATTTGTACCTTGTCAGCTCAGGGGTTTGAACTTGCAACCTTCCGGTTACTAGTCCACCGCTCTAACCACTAGGTTACGCTGCCACCCCACTGCCAACATCTGCTAACCGTGTGTATGTGACCAATAAAAGTTGATTTGATTTGGAAACAGATCTTTGAGTTGGGTAACAGATCCTTGACCTGGGTAACAGATCCTTGAGCTGGGTTACAGACCTTTGACCTGGGTAACAGATCTTTCACCTGGGTAACAGATCCTTGAGCTGGGTTACAGACCTTTGACCTGGGTAACAGATCTTTCACCTGGGTAACAGATATTTCACCTGGGTAACAGATATTTTACCTGGGTAACAGATCTTTGAGCTGGGTAACAGATCTTTCACCTGGGTAACATATCTTTGACCTGGGTAACAGATCTTTCACCTGTGTAACAGATCTTTGAGTTGGGTAACAGATCCTTGACCTGGGTAACAGATCTTTGAGCTTGGTTACAGACCTTTGACCTGGGTAACAGATCTTTCACCTGGGTAACAGATATTTCACCTGGGTAACAGATATTTCACCTGGGTAACAGATCTTTGACCTGGGTAACAGATCTTTCACCTGGGTAACAGATATTTCACCTGGCTAACAGATCTTTCACCTGGGTAACAGATCTTTCACCTGGGTAACAGATCTTTGAGCTGGGTAACAGATCTTTCACCTGGGTAACAGATCTTTGAGCTGGGTAACAGAACTTTCACCTGGGTAACAGATCTTTGAGCTAGGAAACAGGAAGTAATAGTTTAACTCCGACCGTCCAACTCTTGACAATAAAAAAAGGGACACATTTTTGTTCAGAAAACCTTTAATTGTAATTAGAATGACTTATAATGACATATTTCAATAAATATTTAGTTATATACATTTACAGCAGAAATTGTACATTCCTTTTTTCTTCAAATTGCTCACATTTTTGTACAAGCCAAAAATATCTGCCATTGTAATTATATTCATGCAAAATATTCAGTGTTTTCACATTTTAATGAAAAATAAAAAGGATTTGCTGAACTTTTTTCCTTCTTCTGAAGTGCACTCTTGGATTATTATCATAACTGTAATTAGCAAATCAAGATGTGCACTTTGTGCCAATACACAATATTTAAGCAAGTAAAACAAAATTAAGGCCATTCCAACTTGTGCTAAAAAATAATAAAAATAAAAAAAGTTTCAATTTTTGTGTACAGTTCAGTTCATGACTGGTTATTTGTGTCCATCTCTATCACTGGGTGGTGAGTGCATCACCACAACCAGGGCATCTGATATATTCAAAAGACAATAAACAGAATCAAACAACTGTTGCAATTACTAACAAATCATAACATGCTAGTTGAATTTCATACTTTTACAATGTTCATATTGCTCTGTCCTATATGCCAAATATTATATGAACTTCCTTCATTGTCAATAATATTTGACATTATGATAGGTCAGGTTGATATGAAGGGTAGGAAGTCCTATCTGTTCAATGGAGTTTCCCCCATCAGTGAACATTCTAACCACTTCCATACTTTGAACATTGAATTGCTGAGTAATTAAGTTAAACATACAATTCTTGTTGTAGAATGTGTCAGTGTTCTAGAATACATTAGACCTTATTGACGTTGTCTATTCAGAGCAGTAAGTGTCATTTCCATCTTGAAAAACATAATAAACAAAGTAAGCCTTGTCCGAGCCCCTGCCCCTTGTCCCGTAGGGCAGGAGCCTATCAGGGTCAGGGTAAATTCCAGGAATTCAATTCCAATTCAATTCCTTCTTCCTATTCATGTCCCATGTATTCAATTCAAATTCCAGGACAATCCTCAATTGAATTAAAATTCAATTTAAGTTGGAATTGACCCCAACCCTGGAGCCTATCTCCTGTTTCTGTAGCATGAGGCAGCTTGATGTACAAGTACACACCCTGGACAGGGCGCTAGTAATAATGCACCTTAATAAGCAATTGGTTACAATAAATCCATATAGCATTGTCCCAAGTGCAGTGATCCTTCACATGGTCAGGGCATAGAGTTCAATCTATAACTATTGAATGGATGAGTGAATATCATGGTGGTTGAGTGGAGGTACATGATATGATTAGTTGCTAGTTTGTTGCATATTCACCATTGGATAGAATTTTATTTAATGGATAGTTTTGTCTGAGGAAGTCAAAACTGAGGAAAGATTCATGGTCAAAATCTGTGCTGAAATATTGTGGCCAAACGAATAACTATCAAATCTTTTGTCACTTTCAAAACATATGATTACTGTGCTGATATTTTAACCAATACGTTTTAACCCCCTTTAAGCAATGAACTTTTATAAATGCATAGTTTTGGGTAAAGCATAATGTTATGCATGTTGAAAGTAAATTTTCTGGGATAAAATAACACTAATAGAAAAAGATAGCCCTTCAAATCAATTTACCCCATCGACTGTGTCTGTGAAAACACACATCAATACGTTTTTGACAAATACTGCCTCAACTCGAAGGTATGAATTACCTGGAAGATAATATACATTTTAAGAAATAGTTGGCCCGAAATGTTAAATATGGTTCTAATCTCTTGTGCAAGTCCATCAAGCCTTAAACATCAAACCACCTCAAACTATCATTAACACATTCGAAAATCTATGACATGTTAAAAAAAGTAATGGATTACACTTTTCAAGAAGAAGAAGAAGAAAAACAGGGATGAAGAAGCAGAGAAAGTTTCATATCAAAATATAGAATATTGTTAATCGAATAGCATCATATTACCACAAAAATAAATGGAAGCACTTTATTCACACACTGGAAAGTCAATGGAAAGAACTGAATCAATTTAAGTTACGACAACAAAACCTAAACAATATCCTGAACCAGTGCATAATATCTGTTTGCAAAGGTGTTCTGGCATCTTTCCCCTTATGTCGTCATATTCAAAACCGAACCAGGAAGGCAATGATCATAGGTTAACAAAATACTTATTTGGTTTGGAATAAAATAGAGGAAAATAACATTTGGCAATGAAGTTAAATGTAAAAAACCCACGTGTTTATTTCCACTGTGTCCGAGTCTCCCATCCATGACAATGTGTCGCAGGCCATATTTCCTGTGGTAGCAGTAGTGTAGTCTTTATTTCTGGGGCTTGGTGACAGCACTTTAGGCTAGCTAAACAATTTCCCAGAGGTGGGGCTACAGAGAGCAGAGAGTCTTACATATGCAATATGAAAAGCCACTGTAGCTTGGCCTGCTTGTAGTTGAATGTGAATGTGTTTAGAATGATGGGCCTAGGAGGAGGGTGAATAGTTTACATTATGCTTGGGGATGTAGATATGAAGGCCTTGTGTGTGTATGTATGTATGTATGTATGTATGTATGTATGTATGTATGTATGTATGTATGTATGTATGTATGTATGTATGTATGTATGTATGTATGTATGTATGTATGTATGTATGTATGTATGTATGTATGTATGTATGTATGTATGTATGTATGTATGTGTCCACCATTGGAAATATGAGCACTGTGATTTGTAATATCTGAGATTAAAAGCCATTGATGTCACACAAGTTCAAACCGATTCATGATAATGTTTTGTAAATGGTAAAGCTAATAAAAAAAGAATTGCATATATTAATTATTGCATAGAAAAGCCTGGTGAGAAGTAATGGAATTCAGTATCTTAAATCAAGCCTCTTGAATAAATGAATCAGTTACACAGAATCCTGTAGTTGTGTGAACTATAACATGTACTGTATGGTACACCAATGAGAACAATGTGTTAATCATTGCTGTTAAAGTAGAAAACTTTTTTCCATGATTTTGAGTGAATATCTTTAGGCATATTTTGAAACTGATTATAATAACACTTTTTTTTTAAGCTACATTATTAATGTGGGTATATGTATCAATGGTAATAATTGTTAAGGTACAGTAGGTGTTTTCTTGTTAAATCTTAACTCACTACATTTTTCCTCCATCGACCTGCCGGGTATCTTACTGTACCTGGGCAATAAACAATGAGCTTACGAAAAGAACTAAACAAATTGTTAACAGTATAGCTTCAATGAAATGAGTAGGAAGAATCAGGATTTTTCTAATGCTTTTCCTCCCTAGATTTACTCTTAATTAATCATATTTTGATTGAAGTACCAAATCCTTAAAATAGCACATGCATAAATAAATTAAGAAATGCAACAATGACGATATGTGAATGATGGCAAATGTCCCTTTAGAATTAGACTTTAGAGTTCCCAAGAAGAGCTTGAGCTGATTACAGCATCATGATGTATACTGAGCACGTTAATTAAAAAACGATATGCAATTAATAAATAAAGTTAAGGGCAGACAGAGGAACACGTTGACCACAGCGTTTAGAAACAATAGAATATTATTTTGACTCATCAAGTCTCCTTCATTTAGTTGATAGCAGCATAAACCACATCTCAGTTTCTGTTGAGGGCTCAGGGAGTGTTGACAAGTGCTTGCAACACACATTGAAGCTAATTGAGATATATAGGACATATGATCCTTGCATCACTTCATTCATGGAATCACTAAATCATCTTAGAACAATCTTAGAATCCTTTTAAAAATCCATCCCTCGTGTTCCATCCAGACACCTTTCGAAGAAATAACCGTTTTTACATGTATGATAGATATATACTATATTACAGTGCTGTATGTTTCACCAAATTCTCCTTCTTTATAATGCAGTATTTGTCTTCTTCGAGTTGCGAAAAAAACCGAACACCTCTTAGAAGAGAATCTCTCGCTCTTTCTTTTTTTTTTTAATTCTCAGTTATCATAAATTCCAAAGCTCTTGAATGTATCGGTAAAAGTCGTAATATTTACTGATTTATCGTTTGGTAAATATATTGCCACATTCATATATCATGCATTTTACTGCATTGCTATTGCACTGGTCCGGATTATTAGGGAGAAAAGGGGGAGGGAAAGAAAAGAAAAGAACAAATATTGATAAATAACCTTTGCCAAGGCGATAGCCACCAAAAGCAAGTGAGCAAGTGAAGAGCGAGGAGTATTGGGTTTGGGAGCAGGATGGTGTGGTATTGAACTCTCTCTCTTCCCTTGCTTACGTCATCTGGTGTACATCCGTGCTTCGGATGATCTTGTATACGAGCCAGTAGAAAATATTAAAAATGAGGAAGACTAGCGGGAAAGCCACGCGAGAGACCGTGTCGATCCTCTTCGCGCGGCCGATGAAGAGCTTGCGCATCTCTTCCACCGTTTTCTCCTGAGGGCCGGCAGTGGCGGTCGGGGCGTTGTTGTTGTTCCCTTTGATGGCCATGCCGTCTTTGGCCTGCAGGCAGGCAGGGCCCATGCCATAGGCGGTGAAGCTGAACCGGCCCTCACCGCCCTCATCCTCCTGTAACACAGCCAAATATTCATTCTGTTAGGAATTTAAAAACCCATGACACATTTGATATCCATGCATGCTCTCTCTTTGTATACAGTATCACTTGAAGGCCCACCCCTTAAGTTGTAATAACATAACTTTGATAATCATAGTGGGCCTTTAAGGAAAAGGCTCTTAACCGACTTAAATCATAGTGGGCCTTCAAGGAAAAAGCTCTTAACAGACTTAAATCATAGTGGGCCTTCAAGGAAAAAGCTCTTAACAGACTTAAATCATAGTGGGCCTTCAAGGAAAAAGCTCTTAACAGACTTAAATCATAGTGGGCCTTCAAGGAAAAGGCTCTGAACAGACTTCGTAATTTGAAATCACATATAATGGTTGTAAAAATCACAGTGGGCCTTCATGGAAAAGGCTCTGAACAGACTTAAATCATAGTGGGCCTTCAAGGAAAAGGCTCTGAACAGACTTCGTAATTTGAAATCACATATAATGGTTGTAAAAATCACAGTGGGCCTTCATGGAAAAGGCTCTGAACAGACTTAAATCATAGTGGGCCTTCAAGGAAAAAGCTCTTAACAGACTTAAATCATAGTGGGCCTTCAAGGAAAAAGCTCTTAACAGACTTAAATCATAGTGGGCCTTTAAGGAAAAGGCTCTGAACAGACTTCGTAATTTGAAATCACATATAATGGTTGTAAAAATCACAGTGGGCCTTTAAGTAAAGCAGAGACATATTAATGAACATAACGAGGCACATCATGTTGAGCATTAAATGTCAAAGTCCAACATGATTCACAGCATACTATCTCATTAAG